>NW_020954600.1:8613177-8621265 GCF_900497805.2 Vombatus ursinus | reverse complement strand
TCTATCTATCTATCTATCTATCTATCTATCTATCTATCTATCTATCTGTGTGTATTCCTGGGAAATGTATGCAGTATTTCTCACTTCAAAAAGCTGTGTCACTTTGAGTGTATTGAGTGCTTTCCTACTGTACCTCAAACAACTGAATCTTTAATACCTAGTTAATAACCTGTGCCTTTTTAGGTCCTTAAAGTTCTAGCAGTCTTTTGATCAATATATACAGCTAAATGGAAACATTATTTAAAAAAAAATAACATGGCGTGCGTGGAATTCTTTCTTTTTCTCATTTTACTTCTTAGATTGTCTAACCTCCTTCAATCCTAAGCTAAAGTGGCCTTTCTTACCAAAGCATCTCTTGATCCCCTCCAATCCACCCTCCACTAGTGAGCCCAGATCGCCCCAAAACCTAAATTACTATATTGAAGCGTTACTGAAGCTAGGATTTCATCAGCTAGGAATTCCCAATGAGGAATTTTGCTCTGCTCTGAATCTTGTCTTATATTAGACTGGAGTACTGAAATCTCATACTTTCTCATGTTCTACTGTGACAAATATAGAGGTTCAAAAGGCATAGTTTCAGGGCAGCTAAGTCACTCAGTGGATACAACACCAGCCCTGTATTCAGGAGGACCTGAGTTCAAATCCAGGTTCAGACCCATAACACTTACTAGCTGTGTGACCCTAGGCAAGTCACTTAACCCCATTGCCTAACCAAAATAAATAAATAAATAAATGAAATGAAAAGGCATAGTTTCTGGGTAATTTTATAATTTTATTAACAAGGTCATCACGTTATTAATAAAAGGAAGATTATTTGGCTGTCTCTCTTAGATCAAAGATCACCTCAAGATGGTGGGCTGGCAATTTATATGCCTTTTAAAGAGTAGGAACTCCTGAGGGGTACCAATCAACCCTGGTTAACACAATGGGAGGTGGGTATATTTAAATGAGGGTCTTGGAGTACTTTGGTCACCCAAATCTTGGTCAAAGAGACATCAATTTTCGTATCATCTGTCTGACAAAAGGGAGGATCCACATTGTCCCAGACGTGTCTGCGCAAACACAATGAGGAATACACCTATTACCCTAAACTTAGTATTTCTTTTCCTGTCTGATTAGATCTTGACCTGGGTAAATCTTTAAGAGACATTTCCCATATTGGTTGATTTCTAGATGAAGAAGTAGAAAAGATGAAAATCGTTGGTACTAATGCAATAATTAATTATTAAAACAAGACAGAAATATTCATTTCTCACAGTACAGAGGATTGTCCCATTTATCATTCCCAACCTTTCTCTGATTTTCAATTTCACTCTAACTACTGTCTTCTTCACTGCCACCTACAAATATGTTCATATAAACCCTCAATTGGTCGCCTTAGCTATTATCCTACATCTCTCCTCCTCATTTTGGCTAAACTCCTGGAGCAAAAAATGTACAGTAGTTGTATCCTCATGCTTTCTTCTCACTTGCTTCTAAACTGTTAGCAATCTGATTTCTGACATCATCATTTCCAAAGTTGCCAACAATTCCTTAATTGCCAAATGTAGTAGACTTTGCTCAAATACCATTCTTCCTACACTACCTATATCTGTTTATACTGTCAACTGTCATCTTCTCACAGATATCCTCTCCTCTCTAGATTTTCATGACACTGCTCTCTCCTGGTTCTGTTCCCTTCTGACTGCCTGCTCCTTCTCACACTCTTGCTAAATCTTCTGCGTGGCCATATTCACTAACCACGATATCCCCCAAAGCTTTGCCCTAGGCCCTGTTCTCTTCTCCTTCTATACTATATTATTTGGTAAACGCAGCTCCCATATTTTGAATTATCATCTCTATGCAGATGTTTCCCAATTTTACATATTCGATCTCAATATTATTTCAGAACTCTACACTTAGTTCACCAATTGCTTTTTGTCTCTCTCAAAGTAGATATTCCATAGAGATCTTAAACTCATCACCCTCTAAACAGAGTTATTTTCTTTCCCTCCTAACCATCCCCTCTTCCCATCTTTTCTACTACTGTCTAGGGCACCACCAACCTACTATTATCCAAGCTCATAAACTTGATGTCATCTTTGACTCATCATTCATATTCATATGTAGTCAAACTTTTGCCAGATCTTGTCATTTCTTCCTTCACAACATGTCTTTTATACATTTCTTTCTTCTTAGTCACCAGCCTAGTGCAAGCTCTTATCATATCATGCCTTGACTATTGTAATAGCATTCAAGCCTTCTTGACTCAATTCTCTCCCAGTTCCAATACATCCTCCATTCTTTTGTCAAACTGGTTTTCCTAAAGTACAAATCTAACCATCTTCCTCCTCTTCTCAGTAAAGGCTTTCACAACAAAGGCTTTCTAATCTTGCCATTTACTCCTTTCCTTATACTCTATGACCCTGTTACACCGAGCTCTTTTTTGTTCCTTGCATTACATTTCCTAACTCCCTTTGCCTTTTAACTGATATTCTCCCAATCCAGGACTTCTCTCCTTCATCATATCTGCCTCCTGATTTTCTCCCAATAGAAAGTAAGCTCCTTGAGGTTAAAGACTGTTTCATTTTCATGTTTGTATATCCCCAAAACGTAGAAGAGTGACTGGCACATAAGAAGAATTTTATAAAGGATTGTGGCAAAAAGAGAAGGAAGAAAGGAAGGAAGGAGGGAAAGAAGGAAGGAAGGAAAGAAGGAAACAAGGGAGGAAAGAAGTAAGGAAGGAAAAAAGAAAGGAATGAAGAAAGTAGGGAAGGAAGTAAGGAAAAAAAGGAAGGAAAGGAGGGAGGGAGAAAAAGAGAAAGGGAAGAAAGGAGGAGACAGACTTTTTTCATTTGAATTTTCTAATTAATTCTTACAACTAACTACTTCATTTATACACTATAATCTTAACTGTTTTATCACTATTTAAGCAACAACTAATGAGTTTGTGTCAATTCCTTTCCCCAAATTACAAAAAAAGCAAACCTGGTAAACTTCTATAGCTACTCTTCACTTCAGGGTTCATGAAAAATAGTTACTTGGTATATAACATGAATACCATTGAGTTTTATAGACCTCTATCACTCTACCTAAGATGGCAGAGAAATGACATCTCTGTGTTATTTATTTGAATGGGCTTGATTATAAATATGATGCCTCTTTAAAAAAATTCCTAAACACCATAAATGATGAAATGTCATGACTTCTGAGAATGAAATTGTCTCCTCTTTATTTCTCTGCTTTGCAGTCCTGAAGAGGAGAGAAAGGCCTTAATATATTATAACATTTCCCTTCTTCCCCCTAGAGAAATTCTTTCTTACCCCATCTGCCAATCCAAATGTTAAACTGCAGAAACAGCCACGGAATGGCCCTCTTGTTAGCTAAACTATAACAGTGGTTTTTCATGAAAACACAAACTATTACTACATAACAGAATAGACATCTGGTATTCAGTCTGGATGAAACATACACACACACACAACTTAAAGGGAGGGATCAAAAGAAAAAAAGAAGAGAAACTAAAGTGCCATTGTAAATATTGATTCTGGGATATGGTATATTACCAATATGCCCTGCAGATAATAGTCAAGGTGAACCAGGCTGTGTAGCAATGCAGGAGGGCTTTTTGAAGACTTACAAGGCTGATCCCAATCCCCTTACAAGTTAGAGACAAAGGATGAAATTAATGACCAATTTCCCAGTCTTTGACTCTATTCGGGCAGATTGGTGTGGTGGAAAGAGTTCTGACTTTGGAGTAAGGAGAGATGTGGATTCATATTCTACCTCAGCTGCTTATTAGATATCTGACCATGGACAAATCATTTATACTCTGTAAACCTCAGTTTCCTCATGTATAACATGGAATAGTAATACCTATAGCACCTTTCACAATAAGTTGTGCATTTTGTAAGCTTTAAATATGATGCAAATATCAGTCATTATCATTCCTAGTATCTTCCCTACATAAGGGTGTAAAGGTATGGTGGATACTACCTATAGTCTCTCGGTAGACAAAAGCAAAAAATGATAGGGAAAAAAAAACTCTCCTCTTGAGGTTTTTGCTTTTGTTATGTATCTTGGTGTACTGTTCAGTAGCAAAGAAGAAGGTCTCTTTCCTGGCCAGATAAGTTTATATCTGTCACTTCCAAGTGACAATGACTGCTATATGGCCAGGGCAAGGTGACCTGAAAAGACTACGTATCTTCAGAATATGCTATGATAATTCAGTTAATAGCAAAGATGCATTAACTACCTGCCCTTATGAAGATCCTGTTAATCTGGTGAAGTTCTAAAGGCCTGGACATTTATTGGAGAATATGCCATTTTAATAAAATATAACGTTTTGGAGCCAGAAAAACAGTGCAGTGTAGTAAGACTGCAAAACATAGAATCATGTGCTCAAGGCTCCAATTCCAAAACCACAACTTACTAGTTATGTGTCTATTGTGCTGGCCTGGGCAAGAACTGGGCCAAAGAACATAAACCTTGAACAAGCACCTGGTGACTTAAGGAAAGCTAGGAAGATTGTTCTTCCATTCATTCAATTAATTTTGCTTGATAGGGGCTGTGTTTGCATTTTAAGGATTGATTATTGGTTATGGAGGTTGACCTAGAGAAGAGAGAAGCTAAAACAAGAGTAAAGGAAGAGTTATGACCATTGCAAAAGATATTAAACCACAGAAGATAAACATGAACTTTGCTAAGTATTTTACAAGTATTATCTCATTTGATCCTTACAGCAACACTGGAAGGTGGGTGCTATTAGTACCTTCATTTTACATTTGAGAAAATTGAGGCAGACAGAGCTGAAGTGACTTCCCTAGGGTCCCACAGCTAATAAGTGTCTGAAGCTGAATTTGAACCCAAGTCTTACTGATTCTAAGCCCAGTGCTCTATACACTGAGCCACCTCTAAAGGAATATAGATTTATTTAAATGATCATTTGCTTAGAATTAGAAGCAGGGCGTATGTTAATATATGATAATTATTGAATAAAGAGGGCAGCTAGGTGATAGAGTGGATAGAGTACCAGGCCTGAAGTCAGGAAGCCTCATCCTTGTGAGTTCAAATCTGGCCTCAGATACTTATTAACTGTGTGACCCTGGGCAAGTCATTGAACCTTTTTTGCCTCAGTTTCCTCATCTGTAAAACAAGCTAGAGTAGGAAATGGCAAACCATTCCAGAATCGTTGCCAAGAAAACCCCAAATTGGGTCACAAAGAGTCAGGAATGACTAAAATGACTAAACAACAAAATAACAATTACAGAGAGACATCCAGGATGTTTATATGAGTGGCTTTAGGGGAAGAGGAGAATCAGAAAAAATTATAGAGATGAGAGTATTGAGGTTTAAGAAATATAATGTACTATGCTGAGATGTTAGGAGGGAGTTCAACTATGAATGCACTATAAACCTATCCCCCTTATCTTTTAGCTAAAGCTACATAAGCTCAATACAATACTTAGATGAATCATTTGGATATTATACCATGACTAAGGAGAATGAAAATGAAATGCATTATTTTGAAAATGAAATGAAAGCTACACTATGTGTGTGTGTGTGTGTGTGTGTAAGCACACCCACAGGTGACCAATAGTAATCTTAGATTAGTCACATCCTCTCTCTATTATTCATCAATGTCTATATCTGTAAAATGGGGATAATCGTACCATCTCCTTTTTTTGACTGTAGAAAGGAGAACAATTTGTAAACCGTAGGAAGGAAGGAAGGAAAAAGCATAGATTAAACACAGTGTCAATTGATAAAAAGTAGAGACTGACTGCCTTTACACTAAAGGAGCTTATATTCTAATAATGAAGTCAACACACATAGAGGAGTGGTTGTTAGGAAGAGTATATTGGTCCAAGAAATCATACGGGCAGTGAGTGGAGCCATAGGGAAATTGACCAATGGAGCTGAGATATACAACAATTGAAAGAGTAACAAAATGCAGACTGCATAACCATACATATACACACAATTGCTTGCTTCTTTGGATCTTTGAAGCCTCATCACTTGACAGTGTCTGTCTCATATGAGATGCTCAATGTATATTTCCTGGATTGTTAAATTCGTTAACTCTCCAGTTGAACTCCTTCATTTAAAAGAGCCCAGAAAGCTCAAGTGACCCACCCAAAGTCACATAATTTACCAATGTTTGTCTAGATCCCCAGTGTCTTAGTTTCTGATCTAGTGCTCTTTGTATCACACTGTAATTTTTCCTTGTCTTAATATTCTCGGTTCTGGGGACACCTCTTTACTAACTACATGACTATGCCTTTCATGGTCACATATTACATTAAAAATGAAACACATTATTTTGAAAAATAAAATGGTTAACATATTAAAGGGAATTATCATTTTGCTTGTATTACAAGAATTCATAATACTATCAGTATGGATATTTCCTTCAGTGAAGCTGACCCCAATCCCCTTGCAAATTAGTAGGAAGTTTTTTACAAGTTGCCTTGGCTGAAACATCCAATTCAATAAAGTCTTATTAAAAAATTTTCTATAAGCAAGGCCTGACACCAGATACTGGGGTTGAAAAGAACCCAAAGAAATCCTCTTATTCTCAATGAGCTTAGATTTTACTGGAAAGAGAAAGCATTACTTAATCAATCAATAAAAATTGTATTTATTCGCCACCTACTATGTGCTAGGCACTAGGGATACAAGTATTAAAAAAAACCCTATTCTCAAGATTTACATTCTAATGAGGGAGACAAGAACATTAAAAAATACATACAGTTTAAATGAAAGGTATATATATATATATGTATTATGCATGTATACACATACACATGTGCATATACATATACACATATATACATATATTAAACATTTATGCCAATGTTGTTCAGTTATATTTTTTCAATTGTGTCCAACATTTCATGATCCCATTTAGAGTATTCTTGGGAAAGGTACTGAAGTGGCTTGCCATTTCCTTCTCCAGGTCATTTTACAGATGAGGAAACTGAGGCAAACAGGGTTAAGTGACTTGCACAGGATCACACAGTTAGTGTCTGTGATAAGAAAATACAAAGTAATAAACTGTCATTTTAAAAGTGGAGAGCAAAAACTACTAGTGGAGGACATGTCAAAAAAGCTTTTCACAGAAGAGGAGACGTGTGCTTTGGAGGAAGTCAAAGCTTCAGTGAGCTAGAAGTAAACATATAGTGTATTCCAGGCATCCAGGCATGGGTGTGTGGTGGTGGTGGTGGTAGATGAGACTTGTACAAAGCAAAGACAAGTAGATGGGATATCATATACAGTGCACAGCAAGCCAGTTTGATTGAAACAGAGCATCCATGAGGCACAGAAATCTGAAATGATCCCGGGTGCAAGTCAATTTCTGGTGGGACGTTAATGCTAGATTCAAGAGTTGATGTTTTATCTAAGAATCAGAGTCCAAGACAATTTGCTGGGGAGCGTCCGCAAACCTGGTTGAGTCAATCCCCAGATGAAAATAATCTAGTCAGTCACCAGGCCTATATGTGAAGCCATTATAGGTAGATAGGACTTAGAGCTAACTCTCTTCTTGCAAACGTTTTGGGAAACCAGGACTCTCTCTATGCTATAAATTAACAAAAAAAGGAGAACCTGTGCAAAATAAATTTGGTAATGTACACACTTTACTCAGCTGGTAATTACAAAAAAATAAAAATCTCCCCAGCTATTTACTTGATAATGCATACCATTCTGGCATTGGATTCAGAGGAGTCCTGTGATCTGACACAATGGAGCACATTCATTTAAATTTGATTAAATTGGCTTTACTGAAGGATACGTGGAAAATAACATTATCAATCTTTAAATATTCCTAAGTCAAGGGGTCTTAAATATTTTTGTGTCATTGCTCCCTTGGGTAATTTAGTGAAGCCTATATACATGTTCCCAAAACATTCTTAAAACTTCAAAATAACATAAAAAGGATTACAAAAGTAAACAGTTACACTGAAATGCATTTATTAAGATTTTTTTTTAGGCTATACATTTATATTCATATTGAACATATTTTCACATTAGTGATGTTATAAGTAGAAATTAAAATCAATAGGAGGAACCATCAGAAAGAGGAAACAAAACAACAGAAGAGAAAAAAAA
>NW_020954600.1:8573167-8613167 GCF_900497805.2 Vombatus ursinus | reverse complement strand
AATAATAATAATAATAATAATAATAATAATAATATCTAGCATTTAGATAGTGCTTTAAGGTTTGCAAAAATTTTTGCAAATGTTATCTCATTTCATCCTCATGACAACCCTAAGAAGTAAGTGCTATTATTGTTGCCATTTTGCAGATAAGGAAACTGAGCCTGAGAGAAGATAAGTGGATTGCCCAGGGTCACAGAGTTAGTAGGAATCTGAGACTAGATTTGAACTCAGGTCTAGCCTGACTCCAGGTACAGGATACTATGCACTATGACACCTAGCTGTCATTTGTGTGGAGGATGGACTACAGAAGGAAGATACTGGAGGAAGGAAGACAAATTAAGATTCTATTAAAATAGAACTAGTGAGAAGACATGAAGTTATTACCATAGAAGCTGCTTGAGAGAAAGGGCTGAATGAAAGACATGACATAGAAAAAATTCCCAAAGTTCTCTGAAGTAATAAGATTATACATTCTGACCTTCTCTCTCTCTCTCTCTCTCTCTCTCTCTCTCTATATATATATATATATATATATATATATACGCCCCCCTCTCCATCATTCTCTATTTTTCTCTCTCTCAGATCTTTTCAACAGACAAAACTTCACAGCATTTTTGTGTGCTATTGCAAAAAGGTCATAGAGTTTTATCATGGTTATTCTCATGCTATTGACAAAAAATATATGACTAAAAAAGTACATGAATGTTGCGATGGATGAGATTATGAGATATATGACTAGAAAATATGGACCTTTTTTGTTTCTTCTTTCTTGTGGTTTCTGTTCTTCTTTACAGCATGACTAATGTGAAAATAATATGAGTGTATATGTTGAGACTATATCAACTTACATGCCATTTTAGGTGGAGGGGAGGAGAGAGATGGGGAGAAAATTTGGAAATCAAAATCTTATGGAAGTGAATGTTGAAAACAAAAGATAAATAAATAAATTTATTTTTAAAAAAGAAAAAAAGAAAGAAAAATACACAACCCTGAGTCAGATTGCAAATTAATTATTTTTGTAAAGTTAGCATTCTAAAATAAATGTTAACTTTCAATAATTAAATATTATTCTATTTTTCTAAAAAATAATATGTACCAAGAAGGTAATGAAAGATTTGATTAAGAGTCTCCCCCATCTACTGGAAAGACCACTGTTGGGAAACTGATGGGTAGATATAGATAAGTGACACAAGGTGAGAAAGCACATGTTAGTTATCTTCTGAATACCTTGTGAGAACCTCTAGATTGCCCAGTTTAAAGACACATTGAAATAGACATATTTTCCAGGTGATTCTACATGGCTATAATTCATGGACATGGAAAAGTCCATGATCTTTGGAAAAATTTATATAGTAAAAGACAAAGAAAAGCAAGATAAAGAAATTCAATGGATAAAAACAGTCTTTTGCGTATTACAATTCCTTACATGCAAGTAGTGGCTTAAAATGGATCATTGAAGAAATGTGTAAGTGAATAAAGAGGTTAACTGGTGATGTAGTAAGGGTGTAGGACAACCAATGGATATTTTGAGGTATTCACAAAATGTGAAAAAAAAATGAGAAGAATTATTCACTTTGGATAAGATTTCCCCACTGGCTGATCTCTTCTGGATTTTCATTATACCTTCCTGAATCTTGCAAAATCATATCAACTCTGAAACTAACACTTTTTCAGCACCCTTGTACCTAGCCCTGGGTACTGTCCCTCCTTCTGACTGGTGAGGATGGAGAATGGACATCAGAGAGGTTCTCCCAGATCTTCCATTTAAGGATGGCACCTAGGGTAGTCATGTCATCATTTCCCATGAGGCTACAGAACTTACACACCCTCTGCTCCAGGAATCCTTCTCCTCCTTCTGTTTTTAATGTTTTTTTTTTTGAAGTATTAAATTTTCCCATTTGAGTATGAGCTTTGAGGGTACGGACTATATTGGATTCCTGGTATTTCCAGGGCTTTGCACAGTGCTTCATATATAGTAGGCAATCAATATCCATTTATCAACTGAAATGCATATGACCACATAGGGGTAGCATGCATGAGAGGAGGACTGTGAACCTAAGTTCATCTGAATGTAAACATAGCATATTCTATTTTATGCACAACAAATAAATTAGAGGGTCATCAGACTGTGGAAGGAAGGAAGTTAAGGAAGGCAAAGAAATGAGAGGCAAATTATGCCAGCCTCAGAGGCAAGAAATCCTGGGTTTGAGTCTCACTGGTCACACATATACACACATACACACACATACACACACACAGTAGCTGTGTGGTCTTGAATAAGGCAAAACCCATCAATGATCATCCAATATCTCTCTAAGAGTATATGTTGCATTTAAATATGTATGTATGTGTGCATATATATGTGTGTACATGTATATGCACACATACATATCTATACATCAATACCTATATAAAAGTATAAATACAGAACAATGTCTATATAGTTATAGAGTTAGAGATGTTAGATATAGATACATAGATAACTATAGATTGAGGTATTACAAAGAGATTTCCTATGACAATGTATTTTTTTTTAATTCAGGGAAACACATGATATGTTTTAGAGTGCTTTACATCCAAAATTATGAAACAGTCATATTGTTGAAAACCACCATTATTGATAATGAGATAATGTTAAATATTACCCAAACAAATACAGGTATAAAGTAAGGATGCCCATTATTTTCACTGTTATTTGATAGTGTTGTAAACTTGTTAGCAAAATCAGTGAAGCAAAAGAAAGGAAATTAAAGGCAAAAAACATTGAAAATGCAAAATTATCCTTATGTGATGACAATATCATTTTTTTTAAATTTAGAAAACACCACAGAATCTATAAAGACATTAAGTAATACAGTTCATACACATCACGGAGCCAGATGCAGAATAAATCATTAAGCAGTTCGATGCAGAAATAGCAAAATTCAGGTGGAAACAATAGAAAGGAATTATATTTAAATTAAGAGGAAATAAAACATCCAGGAGTCAATCTACTAAGACATATTTCTGCAATGAACTTATATGGCTATAATTAAAAACATGTATTAATGAAATGAAGAATGGCATACATAATTGAATGAATAATCATTTCTCATGGACTGACCCTCTTAATATTAAAAAAATGATGATGATAACCAAAATTAATTTACAAATGTAGTGTTCTAGTGATTAATATCACATATCCCAGAGTTTGCTTTATAAAGTTAGACAAAAGAAGAACAAAATTCTTTTTTTTTTTTCCTGAGGACCATTCTTTTTTTATTAATTTATTTTAATTTATCAACAATCACTTCCATAAGCTTTTGAGTTTTAAATTTTTCTCCCCCTCCCACCCTACCTCCCTCCCTAAGATGGTGTACAATTTAATATAGACTATACATATACATTCCTATTAAACATATTTTCACGTTAGTGATGTTGTAAGAATTAGAACCAATAGGAGGAACCACCAGAAAGAGGAAACAAAACACAACAGAAGAAAAAAATAGCTAATAGTATGCTTTGATCTGCATTCAAACTCCACAGTTCGACAGCATTTTCCATCATGAGGCTTTTGGAGATGTCTTAGATCCTTGTATTACTGAGAGGGGTTAAGTCTACCAAAGTCAGTCATCACTCAATATGGCTGTTACTGTGTACAACGTTCTCCTGGTTCTGCTCACTTCACTCAGTCTTTTCTGGTTTATCTGAAGTCTGATTGTTCATCATTTCTTATAGCACAATAGTATTCCATTACATTCATAGATCACATTCACAATTATGATTACTCTCTGTGTCTTTCTCTCCATCCTTTTCCCCCAGTTTATGCTTTTCTTTCTCCTTTCTCCTTTTTCCTCCTCACTAATGTTTTGCTTTTGACCACCACCTCCCTCAGTCCCGCCTCCCTTCCATTAGCCCCCTCCCTTTTCTTTCCCCTTTTCCCTCCTACTGCCCATAGGGCATGCTAGATTTCTATGCCCAACTGATTATGTTATTCCCTTTCTGAGCCAAATCTGATAAGAGCAAGGTTCAATGTTCATTTCCCTCCTTTCTTTCCCTCTGTTATAACAGGTTTCTGTGCCTCCTCCTACGATGTAATTTACCCTTGTCTGCCTCCTCCTTTCCTTCTCTCAGTACATTTTCTTAGCTAGATCAGATTAATTCACCCACTTGGATCCATCCAACCCACTTGGTTAGACTTTTTTCATTATTACATCAAAGTCAATTTATACCCACCCCCTCCATGTATACCCCTTTAACATGGTGCAGCAACAACACAGTTCTCAAGGGCCACAAGTGTCATCTTCCCTTGTAGGGATGTAAACAGTTTGCCCTTATTAATAACATGTTGTTTCTTTCTGTCCCGTTTACCTTTCCATGTCTTTCTTGAGTCTTGTATTCGAAGAACAAATTTTCTGTTGAGCTTGGTCTTTTTATCAGGAAGGTATGGAAGTCCCCTACCTCACTGAATATCCATCTCCTCCCCTGAAAGATTATGCTCATTTTCACTGGGTAGCTGATCCCCGGTTATAATCCCAGCTCCCTTGCCTTATGGAATATCATGTTCCATGCACTACGGTCTTTTAATGTAGAAGCTGCAAGGTCCTGAGCAATCCTGACTGTGGTTCCATGATATGTTTCTTTCTGGTTGCTTACAGCATTTTCTCCTTGACCTGGCAATTTTGGAATTTGGCCACTACATTCCTTGGTGTTTTCAATTTGGGATCTCTTTCAGGAGGTGATGGGTGTATTCTTTCTATGGCTATTTTACCCTCTGGTTCCAGGACCTCAAGGCAGTTCTCCTTTATGACTTCCTGAAAGATACTGTCCAGGCTCTTTTTTTCATCATGATGTTCAGGTAGACCAATAATTTTTAAATTGTCTCTCCTGGATCTATTTTCCAGGTCAGTTGTTTTACCAGTGAGGTATTTTACGTTTTCGTCTATTTTTTCATTCTTTTGTTTTTGTTTGACTGATTCTTGCTCTCTCATAGAGTCATTAGCTTCCATTTGCCTGATTCTAATCTTTAACAAATTATTTTCTTCTATTAGATTTTGTACCTCCTTCCTCATTTGGCCAATTTTATTTTTTAGGGACTTATTTTCTTCAATGCACCTTTTTTCCAGTTGGTCAGCTGTATTTCTTAAGGACTTGTTTTCTATAGTTAATTTTTGTCCCTCCTTTTCCAAGCTATTGACTCTCTCTTGCATATATCTCATTTCCTGTTTTTTCTTCTACCTCTCTCATTTTATTTTTAAAATCCTTCTTGAGCTCTTCTAAAAAGACTTCTTGGGCTTCAGACCAGTTCATACTCCCTTTTGAGGTTCCAGATGTGGGTCTGTGGACAATGCCGTCCATCCCAGAATCTCTGCCTTGATCTTCACTCTTCCCACAATAAGAATGTATTGTATGTTTCTTTTTGCTCATGGTGCTTGCCCATTTGCTAGCCCTTAAAGAGATTGGGGTCTCCTGATGGGGAGCAGAGGGCACCGACCCAAGCTTCTTGTGTTGGGAGCCTAGGGCCTGGTCAATGGCTTTGTGTGCTGGGGCCTCCAATGTCGGCAGTTGGAGGCTTCAGGATTCTGGCCGCTTACCTGGTGTATGGGCTGGAATCAGCAACACTGGAACTCTAGGGGTAGGATTGGGTAGTGTGGCTCTCGGAGACCTCCTGCTCACCCAGGCCTTTTCTTCCCTCTGCTTTCTTCAGCTCCCCTCAGATGTCCATCCACCTGAGACCCCCTGGAGTTCTGCCTCCCCCCAGTCCTGTTGAGGCACTGGGAGATCTGGTTGCTGTAGAATGCCGAGGCACCTGGTCGTTTTCCAAGCTGGTTTCCACCAGCTCCCCCATCCTCAATGAGGCACTTGGGAGTCCAGGTGCTGGTGTTTGTCCACTCCACCACCTGAGCTTCAGGATCTGCTCCTGGTATGCTGAGGTGGGGCCCTCCACCAGCTTGCTGGGATGCCTCCTGCCCTGCACCACTCCCCTTCCCCCAAGGTAAGAGGGACCTTTCCAGTTAATTCCTCAAACTACCTGGGTCACCGGACTGCTGCACCCCATCCCTCTTTTGGTTCAGCTGTTCCAGGGGTTTTTCCTGGGGTGATATTTTCCAGGCCTCCAGGGGTTAATAGGGGAGGGTAATAGAGACTCACCTCTTATTCCGCCATCTTGGCTCCCAGAAGCGGAAAGATCCAAAATTCTTTTGAAGAAGCAAAACATCTCGAATCTCAAAGGACATCATAAAAACCAAGAAGGAATGAAAAGGAAATACCATTTCCAGGCATTAATTATAATATAAAGCAGCTTGTTGGTACAGTGGATAGAGTGTCAGCCCTGAAGTCAAGAATACTCATCTTCCTGAGTTCAAATCTGGGCTCAGTCACATACTATTTATGTGACTTTGGGCAAGTCACTGAACCCTTTTTAACTCATTTTTTCTCCTATTTAAAATTAGCTAAAGAAGGAAATGACAATCCACTCTAGTACCTTTGCCAAGAAAAACCCAAAAGGGGTCACAGAGAATCAGATATGACTAAAAACAACTAAACAACAACAAAAAACAATTAATTATCAGAACTATTTGGTACTTGTTAAAAAATAGAAAAAAAAAAGGTTAATGGAACAGATTACATAAGAAAGAACAAAGCACAAGAAAACTCAAAAACACTTTTCCATAAACTTGAGAACATAAATTACTTGGGGAATAAGTTTCTATTTCACAAGTGTTAGGAAAACTCAGAAATTAAATTGTAAAAAGTGAAAAAAGTAGACAAGCATATCATACCATGTACCAGAATTAGTTTCAAATTGCTATTCAAAATGATGTCAGATCTTTAGAGAGAGAAAGAGAGAAGGAGAAAGAGAAAGAGACAGAGACAGAGAGAGGCTAATTGATGTATATATCCTTCATGTTTATAACTGTGAGAGAAACTCTTGACCAAAGGACGAAAGAAATCACAAAAATATAAAGTATTTTAATAACATTAAAGTGTGAGAAAATTGAATGAACAGAATCAATGAAGCTTGGTTAAAAATAGAAACCAATGGTTGGTTGGGGGTAACCATCCTATCATACATCTCTGATAATGTTCTTATATCTAAGGTATTTGAGATAAGAAGAAAAATATCTAATACTAAGAGCCATTCCCCAATGTATGGGGAGTCAAAATCTACGAGGAAATGTTTCTCAAAATAAGAATTACAACATATTAGCAACTATATGAAAGATTAATCAAAAACAATAAAAACAAGAGAAAAGCAAATGACAACTACACAAGTTTTACCACAGTAGAAAGTAAGTAAAGGTCATTGAAAATAATCATTATTAGATAGGCTGTCAAAATGCAGACATATAAATACACTTGATTCAACTAAAAATTTCTCCAACCATTCTGGGAAGCTATTTGGAATGATGCTAAGAGAGTACCTGAAGTGTTACTATCCTTTGACCCACAGATCCCACTGCTAGGAATATGTCCCAAGGAGGAAAGGAATCATATACACCAGATCATTTGGAGTAGATGATTGGAAATAATGTAGTATCTATCAACTTGGAAATGAATAGATAAATTTTAATATGTGAATAAAATGGAAAACAACTGTGCTCTAAGAAAGGGAAAATATATAATCAATTCTATTCTGGAGAATTAATTTTAAAAAAGTACAGATAGATTTACATGTATTGATGTAAAGTAAACAGAATCATAAAATGTGAGCATGGACATTTTGTAACTACAATGACCAAGTTTGGTCCCAGAGAAGAGTTGAAGAAATTGTTCTTCCTTGCAGAAATGGAGACTTACGGATATAGAATATTCCATGTGCTTTCAGATACCCACATTATTAATTAGTTTTTTTCTTTAATGTTTATTTTTTGACTCTGCAAATTATCTATACAAGACATAGCTTGCTATACCTCCTAAAAGGCATACCAATGTACATGAAGAAAAGGTACATGAAAAGAAAAGGGGGGGGAGATGTATGTATAAGGAACTGACTGTGACATAAAAACCAACGGCATCAATTTTAAAAATGATATTGTTAAGTATAATGGAAAGCTTCAATAGTCTTGTAAATTTACTTCTAGTGGGAACCCTTCAATCTCTCATTACCCTAGGTAAATGAACGGTTGCTTTACATGGAGCTTTGAGAAACAGTAATCAAAGCACAGTGGAAACTACGGAATGGATATGAATTTTTACAACCCAATGAGTTTGCATACCCAGAAGCTAACAAAATAAGTCAGACATTCTGTGCATGAAAATTATCATGGAAACCCAAAATGGGGCTTGTCATGGTCACAGTTACAGTAAAAATGAAGAGCTAACTTTTGTAAAAATGTGTTAAAATGGAAACAGTAGATTCTCTTTGGAGGATTGGAAAGGCAATGAAGACACTGTCTTCTCTATTCTTATTGGTATTTTTTAAATAACTTCCATTGGCAGGTGAGTGGACAAAGAGTTTACTCACTGCTCCCAAATAAAAGAATTTTTTTATCATACTTGAACTCATATTGTGTTTATGCTAAAGCTGGCTTCTTGAAGTTTACACAGTAAGGAATTTTAATGACAGGTAGTGTGTGATCATTTTTTGTAGTTTCCTGAAGGAAAATGTCACAATTAATGAGGTGTTAAGAGCTATAAACTTGAAAGCATTGATGGATTGATTGACTTTAGTACGTATTTTTACTACATTTTAAATATTATGTTCAAAGGATTCCCTCTGCAAAGAAGTTGAAGAAAATAAAATGAAATTTTAAAAAATTGGGTTTGGAGTCTGAAGACTCAGGTTTGGGTCGTAGCTGTGTTCCTTCCAAGCTATATGACTTTAGGCATGTCTCAGTACCTCTGCATGTCATCTGTTTAAAAAAAAGTAGAAGGCATAATAATATGTTTGTATAACCTATTTCTTATATTTGTATTTATATTTATAAAGAAAGTGATTTGGAAAACAAAAACTTGCTACAGAAATATTAGTAATTTTCATTTCTTCAAAATGACATGCACAAAATTATCACTATAATTCATGACTTTCACACACACACACACACACACATACACGCACATATACACAAACTCTAGACTCACACAGACCTGTTTTAATTAGGGGGTCTGATAGCAATGGACTATTTCTTCTTATTAAATCATTATGTACCTGGAGATATATTCAAAATAAAAGACACAATTAGTGTATATGTTTTCCTGAATATGAATAATGGGGTCCACTGTTCCACATAAGAATTTAAGGTAATAAATGCTTATTTGGTAGAACAGCCTTTATTTCTCTCCATAGATAATATATAGATAGTCAATAAAATCATGGAAGCCCATAGACAACTTCAGAAAATATGTAAGGCACTGACCATACAAAAATTCCACTGAATTCTTTTTTAATCCCATAGATACCCCCTAAGCCCTTTCTAATCAAACCCTACAGTCCAAATAATTTCTGCGCTAGTAAATGGGGAAAGATTCAGATATTTTGCTCTTGAATTTTAAGTCTCTGTTCTCTCAGAAACACTATTAGATAAATGTTACTTATAATGATGGTAATGATTGTGATTATGATGATGGTGATAGTGATGGTGATGATGTATTGGATACTGGGTACTACCCTTTGGTTATAAATGGTTACTCCTTCTGTCTCAGGGACATTATACTGTTACTTATTGTTAAGATCAAAATATTGTGCTAATATCAAGAAGCAATTTTCAACCAAGAAAATGTTAGTAGAAAAGAGAAATCAGCATGCAGATCATAAACCTTTTCCTTAAGAAGGAGTATAATATGAAAGCTGCTTTTTTTTGTTTGTTTTCTAAGAGTAAGAGCACATTCCATATACACAAATGATTTGCAAAAAATAATTGAGGCAAACATTTGAAGTTTTATTTTCAAAAAGCAGCAAGTAATCTGAAAATATTTTAATGTTAGTTGGCCCATCTGTGATCTGAGACTATGCTAAAGTAAGAAACATGTCACCAAACTATCATTAATGTGGTAGAAATGATGAAATTAAGAAACCAGCTGCAATCCACCACATAGAGACTGTTCTTGTAAAATGTTGTGGGTCCATTTTTCCTGGAACAATTTGAACTGAAGCAGGTTTTTTTTCTGGTTTGGAAATTTTATAGTTAATTTTAATTTTAGCTATTGTTCATGAAAGATGGGTGTTTATGTAAATACAAAGTATACATTTTTTTCATAAAACAGAATTTATTTTGTATTAAAATATCACTATACTTGTTTTATACCATTTGTATACATGTGGTGATATTAATGCTAAAATGTAAAATTCAGGAATTAAAATATCACCTTACAATTCCATGAAAAATATACTAAGCATGGTGAGGATTACAAGGAATGTACACATAAAAATAACAATTCATATTTGTTTTATGTCTTAAGGTTTTCCTTCTAACAACCCCAGTTTATGATGGTACAATTTGTTGCCGTTAGTGGACAAGGAAGCTAAGGTTTTGAAAGGCTGCTTGATACAGCTCTGATTAAATGCTAGGATACCTTAAGACCAAATAAGAGAACTTTGTGTGAGGCTAAAAGGCATGATGAGGTAGAAACACGACGTATTATGTTTCAAGTACGTCAAACTATTGTCACTCAAGAAAAGGTTTTTACAGTGGAGGGGAAACAGAAAGTGAGAGGGAATGAGTGAATCTTATTCTCATCGGATTTGGTTTAAGGAGGGAATAACATACATACTCAATGGGGTATGGAAATCCATGTTTCCCTACAGAAAAATGGGGGGGGGAAGGGGACAAGAGAGCAGGAGGATGATAGAGGGGAGGGCAAATTGGGGGAAGGGGTAATTAGAGGCAAACCCTTCTTAGGAGGGACAGGGTCAAAAGAGAGAATAGAATAAATGAGGGATGGGACAGGAATAAGGGAAATATAGTTAGTTTTTCACAACATAACTACTATGGAAGTGTTTTGCATGACTACACATGTATAGCCTGTATCGAGCTGCTTGACTTCTCAATGAGGGTGAGTGGGGGAGAGGAAGGGAGAAAATTTGGAACCCAAAGTTTAAAAAAAAGTTTTCATATGCAACTGGGAAATATGATATACACAAAATGGGGTATAGAAATCTATCTTGCTCTACAGGAAAATTGAAGGGGAAGGGGATAAGAGAAGAGGGGGAGAGATAGAAGGGAGGGCAGATTAGGGGAAGTGGTATTCAGAGTGCATGCCATCTTGGGGTGGAGTGGGATGAGATGGGGAGAAAATTTAGAACTCAAAATCTTGTGGAAGTGAATGTTGAAACCTAAAAATAAATAAATTAAAAAAAAAAACTACTGTCCCCATCTGAGTCATCAAGAAATGGCTTTCAGTCATTTATGGGAGTTTGGGAGTTAGGGAGCAGCAGCCAGAGAGAGCTAAACTTGAGAGGAGCTGGAGGTGGTGGAGGAAAAATCACAGAGGATGGGGCATCTGACATGTGTCATGAAAATGAACAAGAGCACTGTAAGCATTGAGGCAGCCCTTATGCTCAGACCCAGCTTCACAGACTATGCCTCACTAGGCATCCCATTCTCACTTTGACTGAACTCTCCCTCAGCAAGTTTTCTAAGGACCAAATTTTTTTTAAAAATTAAAAAAAAATAAATCCCCACAAAAAAACAATTTTTAAAATAAAGAAATGGCTTTCAGTCCCTGACCTCTAAAAACTGCAGTTCTCCCTAGACTAGTGACCCTTTTTCCAGCTCCCATAGCCATTACCAAGGGGAGAAACTCACATGCCGAAGGGGTCCATCTTCCTTTTCCACCAATGGTAATCATTGATGGATTGACACTTAAAAGAGAACAAGGTCAAGGGTCTATAGGCAACAAAGTGCCTCTGTTCCTCAGTTCCCTGCTATCATCATCCATGGGAAAACACTACTTTGTGGAGTAAGTCAATCATTCCCATCAACTATGAACCAGGAGAGATAAGACAATTTACCTAAAACAGCAAGGCACTTATACAGAGAAACAGGAATAGGCAAGTGCCTAGATCTACCACCACCTTAATTATGACTATTTCTCAGACTCCAGTGGAGATATCTCTGAGGCCCAAAGTCCTTGGAATATGGCAGTGCCTCCTGCCCCTCTGGCCTTCCTTTCAGCCTAACCCCCTGCAGCTTTAACTCAAGAAGCATGCCCCTAGAGCTGTGTGAACATCAATTGTTTCTGCAAGTAGGAGAGCTCCATGTTCAGTAGTGTCCAAAGACTTATAGAAAAGCTTCAGAACACCGAAGTCCATGGCACTATCAAATGATTCAATATCATAAATGAATATGGTTTTATCAAATGAAATGATATCAAAGAAGACACGTTACCATTTATCTTGCTGCTATATCCTATGGACCTTACAACCTTTCCATCTGACTTGACGATGAAAGCTCCTTCGTGTACTTTCTCTCCTACTATAATTTGAGCGCCTGGAGAACAGAGAACATTTCCTCACTTCATTTTGTATCAATAGTGCTTAATACAGTGGTTTTGACATAAGAGCTTAATAAATACTTTTTTCACATTTAACCACTCATCAATTTATACATGGAAGTTTAGCTTGCAAAGGAGCAGACAGGTAGAACAGGATAACTGTTGTCAAGTATTTGAAAGGCTCTCAAGTGGAAGGGGTACTGGTTTGGTTCTACTTGACAACAGAGGGCAGGATGAAGGGCAATAAGGGGAAATTCCCAAGAAGCAAATTTAGCTTTAGACAGGGCTGTGAGTAGGCTATTAAAAAAGAAAAAAACATAACAAGTAGGAACAAGTAGAATAAAGGATGTCGGCAAAGAAATGTATAATAGAAATGAAAATGGACTGGTCACACAGCAGCTAAGAATGAGATCATCAGTGGACAACCCTTATACCCCATTGGTATCCTTGTATTATAAAAAAAAAAACAAAGAAGAAGAGAGCCAACTTGTTGCTGACATAAGAAATAAACATAGACAATAATCTCATGGGATGAGTACGCAATGGATAATTTTTGACCTTCATCCTTAGGAAGGCAGACTGTTACAATGGGGAAAAAAAAGCACTACTTCTAGGCTCAAAAGATGGGTTCAAATCATGACTCCACCATTTGTTACCTTTATGACCCTTGGTAAGTTGCTGAACCTCCTTAGGTTTTGGGTTCCTTACATGAAAGATGAACAAAGTGAACTAGAACATTTTTGAAGTGCCTTCCAGCAGGCATGCTATGATCATATGATCCATATTAACGGAGATCACAGATATGTTTGAGTCTTTGAGAAAAAGGAAGGGCCAGTAACCTTCCTAACAATTAGAACTATCTACAAATATGATGTGCTTCCTTAGGAGGTATTGGCTACCTTCTTATTGGAAGATGTCAAGAGACATTTAAATGACAATTTGTGGAGTATATTGTAGAAAGGATATATTTTCAGGTATGAGTTGGAGTAGATGGTTATCAGCATGTTTTCAAACTCTGAGATTTGGGGAATTTATAAAGAAAAAAAAGTTTAAGCCCTCCTGTGATTATTTTTCAAGACATTATGTAAGGGAGACCAAACTATGGAACCCATGACTATTTCTTTTAAGACGCTGTTCCTTGGGAACCAACCATCTGTATTATAGAATAGGCCTGTGGGTGCTGAACTGAACTGCATCAGAAAAAGATTTACAACCGAATTAGACAACACTCAAAGCGGTGTCGGTTGCCATTCTATCCCCATGCCTATTCCAAGCTGCATAACTCAGGTACTGAAGAAGGCCTCCCTCTTCCTTCTAATACTAAAACTAGTTTACCACCTGCGTCTCCCCACATATCTGTAAATAATAGATTGCCCCAATTATGCTTGAGTTCTGTTGCTCTGCATTAAAACCAAATGCAGCAGAAGGGAAGATTTACGGTCACATGTCTTCTTTTGAATTCTAAGTCTGATAAGCAGAGAAATATGAATTATTAAACTGAATTGTTGCTTCACAGAGAGGCTGGTAATCAAGATTTGCTTGCCTGAAACAAGGGACCTGTTAACTAATTTCAAATAACTGTCATCTGCCTAAGAGAATGCTGCTTGTAAAGGTCAACTTCATAATAAAAACCTGACTTTGAGAAAAAGGAATAGTGTCCTTTGGGTTGTATAATTCACACAAAAGTGACAACAGCAGATTGGATGAAATAGTATCTGGCATCACCAATTGAAGTTAAATGCTTCTGTACAGTTACGAAGGACTTTAAAAGAACTCTAAACAGTGGTAGATGAAATACAAAAAAGTTGTGGTGTTGAGTTATAAGTTGGGCTTGAATTGTAATAAAATAGAATATATTGAAATTTAGAAAAATGCTGAAATATCTCAACATCTTAAACTTCCAATAATGTTGCCACAAACTAAGATTGTTTCCTTTTCCTCAAAGTTCCTAAAACTTTTGAGGAAAATGAAAAATGAAGCAATTTTGGAAGATAGGAATGGTGAATAGAGAATCAATTATTGATTGCCAATTTGAAACATCTTGAGCTTTGAATGGTATCATCTGTAGCTTGATGATGAGAAAATCCCTTTCATTTTCCTTTTCATTTTAATTGAGTTATCCAATACCTTTATCTTAGCCAAATTGACCTAGCTTGCTTACCTAAAAGATCAAATATATGTTTCCATTCTTAAGAAAGCTTTCCCTCAGTCCTCAAATACATACATATATACATACACACATACATATGTACATATACTGTGTGTATATATGTACACATATGTATATAGATTACATGTATGTATACAGATGTGTATGTATACTATACATAGTCTGTTGTTTCAAAAACAGACACATACATATATATATATGTAGAGAGACAGAAACAGAGACAGCTATTGTCATACACATACTATAGATAGATAGATAGATAGATAGATAGATAGATAGATAGACAGATAGATAGATAGATAGATATAGTCTGTTGTTACACAGTAGGTGAGAGAGACAGACAGACAGACAGAGAGATCTCCTACTGTGTGACAGACACTAGATGATAGGGTTACAAAGAAAAAAAAAACTGGCCCCACCTTCAAAGATCTTACAACTCTGGTGGTAGAAAAAGTGTGTATGATGGTAGGTATATAGTCAAAAGTAAATACATACAAGACAATCTGAGAAGGAAAGAATACTAAAAACTAGGGGGATAAGAAAAGGCTTCCATTTGCAGGTGCCCCCTAAAGCTTAGAAGTAAACTACAGATTCCAAGAGACATTTCCTACTATTCTCTGTTGACCTGTGTACATTTTGTATATTGTCCTTAAGGAAGGAATTTAGTTTTATTTTTGTTTTTAATTTTTGCGTAACGATACCTAGCACAGTGCCATAGTTAGTACTCAATAAACATTTGTTGATTGTATGGGAAAAGACAGCCTCATACCAAATCAGAGTAAGTAAGTGTAATTTCAGTTAGGTTTGAACATTTTGGATGGAATTGGAGTCAAGAAAACTTAGTTCATGTCTTCTCTCTAATACCTACTTACTGTGTGAGGCTAGACAAGTCACTTATTTTCTCTTAGCCTCAGTTCCTCAAATTAAAAATAAAGATAACACTAGCTTCTACTTCATAGGATTGTTGTGAGGATTAAATGAAATGATATAATTATGTTGCTTTTTACATCTGAAAATGATGTATAAAGTCCAACTATTTTATTTATCCATCCACTTATTTATTCATTCACATATTTCTTTTTGAAGGGTTGCCAGTAGTATCTTGCTTTGTTATTAAACAGAATCCCCTCAACTGACACTCTAGAAATAAAGAACCAAATGTACAAAATATATAACGCACAAATGTCATACAATATGAATATTTAAATACAACACATGATATACATATTCACATGTATGTATACATGTAGGTGTATGTGTCAGTGTATAAATATATGTATACACAGAGACAGACTCTCTTTCATCAACATTGCATTTCTACCTCTTCTTCAGATGTACAAGCTTCTCCCTTAATCCTGTTTGAAAACATATTTCCTACTTGTGAACGAAGTAGAAACAACTATGAGTCTTAACTGGAAGGAGAGACAATAATTCCTACAGAGGCCTCACCTCCTCACCTCCTCACCTGGATACTATGTGTTTATGAGCAAACACATGGTACGTTTGCTTCCTAAATGCCTTCTATTTATACTTTCATGATCTTAGGCAAATAAGTATCCATAGATGTATAGACTAGGTTTTGATTTTGTGAACTTCCAAAGTTCAGTCGAAAGAGCTGCAGCTCCTAGAATCAATGAGAATCTTCCAGTGGCCACACTGAGTCTGGTGAGGAGCTATCTCTAAGAAGTAACCTACCTACACAACTTGTCTTAGCAGTGATTCAAACTGAGAGAGGAGATACCATATCCTGCAAACAAAGGAGTGACTTACATAGAAAGAGTATGTATATGTATAAATATATGTATGTATATATGTATGTGTATAGAGAAAATATGTTAATATAATCATATATGTACACATATTTATATATTAAATTATATATGTATATATATGTTTATAGATACTACATACAAAACTATTTAATTTGATCATTAACTAACCTTAAAAATATAATTTACAATTGTTTCATTTTAACAATACTCGTAAATATGCCATTCCCAGAACTAGGAAAATATTTTTCCTAGCAGTAAAAATGTGAGAAGCAAAGGAAAACAACAGCGCTAATATCTTATATGTGTGTATATACACATACATATACATATATATGTATATATATATATGTACACATATATACACACATACATATGAGAGAGAGAGAGAAAGAGAGAGAGAGAGAACACTTTGGAAGTTTATAAAATTATGCATAACCTAGCCTATTATATCTGTGGATATTCATTCACCTCAGATGAAGGGAAAAATAAATAAAAGACACACAAGAAGTAAAGGTACCGTGTGTTCACAAACACATGGTATCCTGCTGAGGAGATATCTAGTGAGACATCTGCAAGAATTCTTTCTGCCTTTTCTTACAGCTGAGCATCATAGATTGTTCTTGCTTTGTTCATAACAGGAAATAAATTTGCAAAAATCATGACTGAAGGAGATGTTTGTCGATCCTTTTGTATTCTGGCCCAATTATGGCTCCATCATAAGTCAACCAGAAAACTCTTGGTCACCGCATAGCACTAGCTCCATCATTCATAGCATGAAAAATGGCTCACCCAAATTGCACATCTTTGTTGTTGTTGTTGTTTTGTTGTTTTTTTGTTTTTGTTTTTGTTTTTTTTTTTTGTGAGGCAATTGGGGTTAAGCGGCTTGCCCAGAGTCACACAGCTAGTAAGTATTATGTATCAGAGGCCATATTTGAACTCAGGTTCTCCTGACTCCAAGGCCGGTGCTCTATTCACTGCGCCACCGAGCTGCCCCTCAAATTGCACATATTTGACTGGCAATAGTCAGACAATATTAGCCATGTTCTATATAACCTGTCAGGAAGGACATGTCAGCACATGCACTAGGATCTGGATCTTCCCTGATTACTCTCCCATTATATAGCTAAAGAACTTTGGAAACTTAAACATTCCTCTAATAAGCGCCAGTTCCCCTCCTTTGCACAAGGGTTACCAACCATTTTCAAGTTCTGACTATTCCATCACATAGCTAGAGCTAAATTTGAACCTAGTGTTCCCTTTACAACCCTCTTGCTGTTTCCTTCTATCCCAGGTCAGAGCATCCTGAAGAAACTGACAGAACAATCACAAAGAAGCAAAGACACTTCACATCCTGCTGTGACATATTCCCAAAGGATACAATGGATTCAGTATCACTTGCATTTACCACACTGATGTTATCCAAATTGCAAAATCTGTAGTCACTGAATCACAAAATTTCAGAAATGGGAAAGACCTTAGAGGCAAACAGTGCCTGAAAAAGGACGTGCTTTACAATATTCCAGACAAGCTGACATTTAGCCTCTGCTGGCAGACCAATAATGACTGAGAATCTAATGAATCTTGTACCAGACTATTGCATTTTTTTTGGAGCGCTCCAATTACTATGACTGTTCCCCCTCTTTTATCGATCCCAAATTTGTCTCTTTGTAACTTTCACCTATTATTGTAATTCTGACCTCTCAGCAGAGGCAATACAAATCTTATGTCTCTGTCATGTGGAAACAGCTGCAAAACCTGAAGACAGATGATGTGTCTTCCATAATAATTTCCAGTTCCTCACATGGCATAAACTCAGTTCCTATTATCATCCCTGTAAACTACCCTTGAACACTCTATATAGCTTATCAATATCCTTCCTAAAATAGGATGTCGATAGCTGAATATAGTCTTCCAGCTGTGGTTAGTGTCACTAGGGCACAAAACACCAGGTCTATCACCTAATTATTCCTGGAAGCTATCCCTCCTACTGTGGTCTTGTATACTATAAGGTTTTATAGATACCATATAACTTTGCAGACTCATTTTGCACTTGAGTTCCATAAAAATCCCCTGATCATTTTTAGACAAATTGGGCATTGTATGTTCAGAGTCAATCAGTTAATCAATTAACATTCTTTCATTGTCTTCCCTGGGGGAATAGTGGGTTAAGATTCAGCTCTATCCCCGTCACAATCTAGGTTTTATTCACAGTCAGAAGAATTACTTTGAACCAAACTGTTGTGTGTTGATAGAACACCAGATTTGATGTCAGAAAGACCTAAATTTAAATCCCCCATAGACTAAGTCTATGTGACCCTTGCTGCATCACACAAAATCTCTGCCTCAGTTTCCTAATCTGTAAAATGAAGAGGTTGGACTCAATGACCTCCAAGGTGCCTTCCATCTCTAAATCTATAATTTTGTGATACTCCTTGCTAGGCACTATGGATGTAAGGACAGACAGGAAAATGGCCCTAGCTCTCAAAGAACTTACATTTTATCAATCTGAAGAAAGGTTGTTTCTAAATTCAAATGATAACATTCCTCAGTCCAGACCCTTTAAATGAACTTGTGAATCCCCAAGTCCTGTATTCCATGACTGTTTTCTCTCTGAGTAATCCAGAAATGCAGGAAATACAGACAAATGAGTATACCTATGTAATCATCAACATAAATAAACATCTTTAACAAAAGTTTAGTGGTAATTTAGACCATTCTCATTTCATTAAGTGATCATGTATCATCTTAAACACACTTCTCTTCCATGCAGGCACTGCTTCAAACCTTTTTCCCCCCTTTTTCTTTTTGTTTTTTTTTCTTTTAATCCTAAGGAGGGGTATGCATGAATCAGTAATTACAAAGCATTGCTCAGCTTCTCTGCTTACTTTCATCTTGCAATGAGATTAATAGTCATCCTTGGGACACCAGCTGCTTTCTATTTATCAAAAGGAGGCTGGTG
Organism: Vombatus ursinus; assembly: GCF_900497805.2. Lineage (NCBI taxonomy): Eukaryota > Metazoa > Chordata > Mammalia > Diprotodontia > Vombatidae > Vombatus > Vombatus ursinus. Next base: position 8,593,852 of record NW_020954600.1, on the reverse strand, counting down.
GCTGGCAGCTCTTCTAGAGGAATGAGGTAAGATCATGTGCATACACCTAGCTGTTTCCTGGGGACTTGCAGAAGGCAGAAAAACAAACCACCTCTGGATTTGACGTGGAATTGCACATGACCTTTAACAAATGAACAAATGCGGATGAGTAATAATCCTATGGTGTCTATGATGTTATTACCATCAGTTGACCGATCAACTAACAAACACTTATTAAGTGCCTCCTGTGTGCCAGGTACTGTTCTAAAATTGGGGATACAAAAAAATAAAAAATAAAAAAAAGAAGTATCCTACCCTTGAGGAGATTCTAATCTAATCAGAGAGACAACAAGTAAACAAATATATACAAAACATCTACATACAGAATAAATAGGAAATAACAGAGAGAAGGCCCAGGGGTTAAGAGGGATTACAGAAAGCTTCCTGTAGAAGTTGGGATTATAGTTGGGACTTAAAGGAAGTCAGGGAAGTCAGTAGTTGGAGAGGGGAAGGAAGAGTGTTCTAGGCATGGAGGAGAGCCAGAAAAAAAATCCCCAGAGCTGAGAAACTGAATGTTTTGTTCATGGAATAACCAGGAGGCCAATGTCATTGGATTGAAGAGCTCATGTTGGGAAGTAAGGTGTAAAAAGACTGGAGAGACAGGAGAGGGCTAGTTGACTCAGAATTTTCAATGCCAAAGGAGGCATTTTGCATTTGATTCTTGAGGCAATAGAGAGCCATCAGAGTTTGAGTATGTGGGCACACGTGTGCATGTGCGTGTGTGTGTGATGGTTGGAAAATCACGTTAATGTCTGAATGGAGGATAGATTGGATAGGGGAGAGACTTGAGTCAGGCGGGCCCACCAGCAGGCTATCATAATAGTTGAGACATGAGGTGATGTAGAGATTAAAAACTTTTAATCCTAGAGATGAACTTTTCTCTTTTACCAATAATAAATAAATACATATATTCCTTCCTCTATGTGTATGTGTGTGTGTTCATGTATGTGTGTGTGTGTGTGTGTGTATGTGTGTGTGTGGGTGTGTATGTGTTCCTCTATTAGTTAATTCTTTTATTATTTTTGACAGTTTCTTCATCCCAATTTCTCAGGCATACCAATGTTTCAGGGGAAAAAAAAAGAAATTCCTTTATCTCCAAGTTTATGCTGACTTAAAGATTCAACATTTAGAAAGTTTTGTATAATTTCTGCCTGATTGTATAAAATATGTTACTGGAAGGAAAGAGCAATACCATTTTTTTAGTATTACTAGTGCTTAGCAGAGTACCTGGCACATTGTGAGAGCTTAATAAATATTTATTGGATGGACACATGGAGAGGGCTTAACAAATATTTGTTGAATTGAATTGAATAGATGAGATTTTTTTTTCTTTGCTTGCTTGTTTCCCTGATTCAACAGGCATCGTGGTTTCTATTATTATCCTCATTTTACAGATGTGGAAACTGAGGCTGCAAAAATTTAAGTGACTTGCCCAAGGTCACACAGTGAGCAAGTGACTGGAAACAGGATTCAAACTCACCTTTTGGACTCCAATTCCCATGCTCTATCCATTTAATTGCCCCCATAGCTTTAAGACAGAGACTTCTCACTACCAAATGACATTCCACTATTTTAAATGGACATGAGTTCAGTTCTCTCATTTTTATTTTAATTGTTTTTTAGTTAGCATTTATTTACTCTCTCTATCACTTCCACTTCCAAATTCAGAAGAAAACTCACAACTCTTTTTTTAAAACAAATTGTATATAGCACAGTATTTGGAACACAGTAGGGAATTAATAAATGTTTATTGATTGGGAGAAAAAATAAATATTAAAGTTCCCACATTGTTCATGAACAAAAATGTATATCCCATTCTGCATCTTTTGTTCATCATCAGTCCTCTGGGCTCACAGTTCTTATACAAATTTAGGAGGGGATAAGAAGTGGGGTTAAGGAAAGGAGGAACTCTTTATCATTGCTTCTTTTTTTTTTTTAAGAAAGAAATTCCTAAATGAAAGCAATAATTTGTCCAGTAGTTTCTGTTATAGGACATATCTCTACCTGTGCAACTGATTTTTTTCATATGGCCCTAAGGTTCCATTAGAAAAAATAAAAGTGTTGACAGAGATAAAATGTATTTATATATGTGTGTATACGTATATATTGTTTTCCTCAATAACACAATAACATTCTCCTTAACAATAATAATGTACATTTTTGAATGGCAGTCAGTTCTAATGTCTGAAAATCTTATAAGTAACCATTTTCTTTTTTTTTTTCTGTTCCTACTGCTAGATAGTTATTCTCCCTTACCAGTGAAGGACCTAAGGCCATGTCTCCGTGAACCAACAAGGTGCTTAGTTTATAGAATACATTATTCGTGTTATGTCAGTCCTTTTCAATATGGATTGCATATATTAAAGAACAAAACCAAATCCCTATTGGCTTCCTTTAAGGAAGATGGAAGACTGGTTGCAATTCAAATGGACAATGATACCAACAGGGTTTAAAAGGTGGCTGAAAGATATGTGAAGATAGAGTTTCAAAACTTTAACTCTTTGTGTTTAGGTTACGTTATTTCTTTATTTCTTTATTTTTAGGCTTTAGTAAGTTCAGTTCCATCTAGAATTCTTTAATAGGTTTCAACAGTTTTATCTAGTTACTATGCTATACTAGTAATAGAACTGAACTCTGTTGTAGGAAGAAGAATGGATTGCCTGAACATGTTGCTTCTCTGATCAAGGATCTTCAATGACTCCCTATTTCTTTTAGGATAAAATACAAATACCTTAGCTTGCAAAGTAAAACACCTCTGGGTCTGAGTCTAACCTACCTGTCAAGGCTCATTTCACCTTATTGCCTTTTGTCTATACATTCTACGTTCCAGACAAACTGGACTACTTTCTGTTTCATAAACTCAGCATGCCTTGTCCTCCTTTCATGCATTTACATATGTTCTTACAAATTCAAATTTTGTTCCAAGTCCCTCTTCATATCTCTTCGAATCTCTAGCATTCTTCAAGGCTCAGTACATGGACTACTTTCCATAGGAAGCATTACTCAAACCCTCTAGTTATTAAGGTATTCTTCTTCCAAATGAATATGTATACTTTGATCTGAACATTGTGATGAATGAAAAGCCCCTAGAGACAGAGATTCTGGATAATTAACAATCAATTTACCAATTAGGCTAGGGAATAATAATAAATTGATGGTCAGTGGTCTGTCTTGGTAACTGAAGACAATGACCATCCAATGTTTAAATATCTTTGGAAAAATGGGCTCCAGTGACTGGCAGAGATCAACTCTGTTTAGTGAATAATTAATGAAGGGGTAGATGAGGAGGTAGGCTGAACACCTTCTGCTCTTCCAGCTAAGATAGTGACTAGATCCTGAGACTCAGTTGCCTCAAGCTATCTGGACAAAGACATTCATCTTCACTGGACCACTCAAGTTCAACCATGGGATGGGGTGAGGGGAGTTTCCCAGGCATGAGCCTAATGCTTTCCTGACTGAAATTCACCTAGATTAGATTTTATTTATACTTTAATCAGAAGTAAACTCTTCTAGTTGGTGGAATCCTTCCAAATTTGAGTAGAATATTCACTGAGGATTAGACCAATCTCATAATCAGTCACATCCTTAATAGACTGACTTGACCTACAAGGGATAGTCCCTGAAAGAAGAAATAAAGGGGAAAACCAAACCAAAACAAAACAAACAAAGGAAGAACAACAACAAAAAAACCCTCAATCCTAATTTACTTACTGGTTATTAATAGAAAAATAATAATTTCTCTTAGTATATGCATTATATGTATCTGTTTCAGAAACATGACTTGTTCTGTGAAGCTTGTACTGGATGAGCATATTTATGTACAAATTTCAGTAGAATATCAGCTCTTTGAAGGCAGGAATTTTTTTCAGTTTAAATCTCTATTCCCAGAATCTAGTAGAGTGTGTCAAGATCCCCATTCCAAGACTACCTTTCTCTTTTTTACTACTCTTTTTTTTTACTATTTACTATTAAGAGATACCTTGTTTTCCAGAGCTGAGGCCCAGCAAGCAAGGTATACATGAAGGCCATGAGATTATCTATATCTATATCTATATCTATATCTATATCTATATCTATATCTATATCTATATCTATATCTATATCTATATCTATATCTATATCTATATCACATATACATACATATACACATATATGTACATACATGCATACACATACACATGTACATATGTGCATATGTGTGTGTGTATGTGTGTATATATCAAGGTTTAACCTTGCTTTCTTGGGTCTCCTCCTAGAGGAGATCCTGGAACATGTGTCTAATTTCCCTCCTGCAAAAAAACAAAGAAAGTTTTTGCTTATGACTACTGTTAGCTATTTGGTTTTATTTTGTTTTATTTTTCAGAATTAATTGTGGTTGCAATAACCGTGTGAGCACTTTGGTATTTTTAGAGTCAACAATGGTTGCAAAACTTCTATGACTCTTTGGTCATTTGTTTTCAGAGTTGACAAGTGCTTTGCATATAGTAGGTATCCAAAACAAAGGTCCGTTGGCTTGAATTAAATTTGTACAGAGTATCCTACCTGTATTATATATTTTGTGAGAAAATCAACTTTCAACCTAAAGATTTGGAAGATTGTGTTGTTGTTGTTGATATTATGTTTTGGACATGAGATTTTCTCAAGTTCTTTCATTAGCAAATACATACATATCTATATGTATGCATTATCAACCTGTTTAACTATCATATGAGAGTCTGTGTGATATGATAGGGAGAAAGAAAAACTGTGAAAGAGAAAGAGAGAGAGAGAGAGAGAGAGAGAGAGAGAGAGAGAGAGAGAGAGAGGGAGGGAGAGAGGGAGGGAGAGAGAGAGAATGAGACTTTCTCTGTATAAATAACATATCTTCATGAACTGCTGTGTTAAATGAAAAATGAAATCATCAATTGTTGATCATTCCTTCTTACTATGAGAGTCTGTGAACTTAGCTAGATTGAACCTGTGGCAATATACACACCATCCATTAGCATCCTCTTATTCAAAGACTTTTCAGTTTTGAAGGCTCTGTTATAGCTTGAGATTGATTGATATGACTTTAGAGAAGCCAAGGTCGCTTCTGTGCCATGATTAGACAAAGTGTCAATGTTGAAATAAGAATCTAGGGGAAATTTTGAAATATATAACATACTTATATGTTTATTGATGATTAGTTCACTTCTTAAACAAAATTGTGACAGGAACCTTAGTGATGAAAAATATGATGATTCAGTTACATATGTTCTGATCTTATATAGGTTGCTAAAGGATAGTGAAATCCCATTAGCTTTCATTGACAAGAAAGGGGTCCTCTTCTTATATCAATTTCTTTTCATTAGGTTATAAATACAGTCATTTCTTCTAACTTCTCCTTCCTTTTAAGAAAAAAAAATCATTAGAAAATAGATTATCATGAAATATCTCTTCTGGCATATTTTGAAGTAATATGGCTCACCTATTAGATTTGCAACATCCATTTGTCTGCCTGTCTATATATCTGTATATTACATCACTATCCTGAAAAGTTATTTTTTTTTCCTGGAAAAATTGTTCTCCTTGACAAAAATTACAAAAAAAAAATACAACTTTGATATGCAATTCCCTTCTTCCCCAAGATTTGCCCCTAGGTGCTTATGGACAAAATATTATCTAACTTCATTAGGTATAAAGATGGCAAACTCATAGAATTTTACAGTTGAAAGAGACCTCACTGGAAATTTACCCTAAAAACAATCCTTCCTTTTTTATATTTTATTTTTAATTTATGGAATAAAACAAGCATTTCTATAACAGTATAATAAAAGAGATGATTGCACATGAAACTACAAACCTGCTATGTACAACTTGCCATTTCTTTTAAATATAGAACAAAATTCGTGTGTACATTATTCCATACATACTTATCTTCATTAGTTCTTTCCCTGGATGAAGATAGTGTTTTTCTTCATATGTCCTTTATAGTTAATTTGGGTATTTATAATAATCAAAAAAATTTGTTCTTCCTAAGTCATTCTTAAAACAATGTTGCTGTTATTCTATACAATGTTGTCTTGGCTCTGCTCATTTCACTTTTCACTATTTTGGGCAAGTCTTTCCATGTTTTTTTTTCTTCTTACAATCACTAAACTTACACACTACTACTAGTATAGTAATATTCCATGAAAATTATATACCACAACTTGTTTAGACCTTCCCCAAATGATGAGAATCCCTGCAATTTCCAGCACTTTGCCACTACAAAGAGAGTTGCTGTAAACATGGTATAACATATAGGTTATTTTCCTTTTCCCCTAATTATCTTCAGAAATAGACCAAGTAGTAGTATTGCTGGGTCAAATGGCATAGTTAGTTAAATATCTCTTTGGGCACAATTCCAGATTGCTCTCCAAACTGGTTGGGTAAGTTCACAGTTCCACCAACAATGAATTAGTGTCCCAATATTTCCACATTTCCTACAACATTTGTCACTTTCTCCTTCTATCATTTTAGCCAATCTGGTAAATATAAATTTGCCACCCCACAAATATCCTTCCTAGAACATCCCCAACAAATGTAATTTGTTTAATGACATCCAAAGAGAGATATCTTGTAGAGCTTTAATTTCTAAGAATTTCCCCTTAAATCAAGCCTAAATTTAACTTTTTTCACCCTCCACCCAATAGTTGCTAGTTCTTTTCCCTGGGGCTAAATCAAACAAGTCTAATCCTAGTTCTAAGTGATAACTTTTAAGTACCCGAGGATAGCTATCATAACCTTTCCTGTTGTTTCCTCTCTTTTGCAAGCTAAGAACCCTCAGTTCTTCAACTGTTGTTTACATGGCATAAACTGGATGACTCTTACTTTCCTGGTTATCTTCTAAATTTAATCTAGTTTGTGAAATTTGGTCCTCCAATGAGCCACGTCCAGACATATTTAAGTATCCTTGGGCTATTTCCCCTTTTTCCTTGATTGTTTTATTTTTTCATATAATGTATCAAAATACATGTAAGGGGGTCAACATTAAGAAGCTAACCCTCTCTTTTTTGCAGTCTAGTAGATCTTATTATCTTACTCATGGACAGGATATTGCTACATGGAGTTCTTTAGAACAAGGCATAAAGTCAGTTTTGTAATTATGACAAGAAATGGAATCAAGGGACATCAAGAGTAAGATGGTCAGTCAGCAACGAAAACAATTTCACTTGCTGATAACCTCACTGCTACACTATTTGTTATTTCAACTGTAAAACTTAACGTATATGAAGAAGTCTAAGCAGACTCAAGACTGCAGCTCTTTCTTTGAAAATAGGACATGTTTCTTATTTTTGCACCTATGGCAGCATGAGATGTAGGCATAATTACTGTTGCAGCTGTCCCATTAAGACATGGGCAACAGGATGATAGGATTGGTTAAGAAGATTCAGAAGAAGTATGACAGTTAAGCAAGAATAGATGAGAAGTCTTTTGAGTCAGGCAGGCAATACGTAAGTTGATGGATCAAGAAAGGTGTGTAGGATCAAATTAATGGATTTACAGCTGACATAAACTGGGAAGATGACTAACACACTGAATGAAAGACTTAGGACCCAAAAAAGATCTTGACAGTTTGGAAAATTGGGCTGATTTGGAGAAAATGAAATGTAATAAGTATAAATAGAAAGTTTGACATTCAGATTTTGTAAAAATGCAGCCTCAAAAACATAAGGTTTTTGCAAGGTATCCATTTTTCTTATAAAAAAAAGTCTAAGGTTTTTAAGAGGCAAGTCAACAGTGTGATGTGTCAGCCAAAAATCTAATGCAATCTTGGGCATAATACCTATGGTAAAGGTCTTCCACTTTTTCCTACTGAGGTTAGATTATATCTGTAATATTGTGTTGAGTCCCAAGTGCCACATTTTAAAAGGAAATTAATATCTGGAGAGCATCCAGAAGAAGGTAACCAGAACCATGGGAGACCTGGAGTTTATGTTATTTTAATGACTGATTGATGTAACTGGAGCTATGTAGCTTAAAGAAGAGAAGACTTGGAAGGAGACATTATAATTTTCTTCAAATATTTGAAGAGTTGTCATGTATAAGTGGAAACATATTTGGTCTAGTTGGTCTTACTGAGCAGATTAGGAGCAATGGGTGAAAGAGGCAGAGAAACATTTAGAAAAGAAAGTCTTCCTGATAAAGACAGTTGTCTAAAAACTAAATGGGCTGCCTTAAGCTAGGGAAGGAAGAAGTCCTGCCTTGTTTTAGTTTTTTTTTTTTTTTTGACTAAAGGCTATGTGACTACAAGTCATCACCAAATAAGAGTTATATTAGATGGCTTCTGGAGATCCTACCACTGACGATTTCTGTGATTATTCTATTTTGTGAAGATTTGACACTTCTCAAAGGCCAAAAACTACAGGTACTGAAATTGTGGAGGGCAGAATCTCAGAGATAGTAATGTTATTGAACACAAGATTCATACATGACAAAAGCTGTTTGTTCCCCCTCCCTTCTCTTATCTCAGACATGTTTATAGAGCTATAAAGTCAAGAAAGTCCCTGAAAAACATCTTTTTTATTGTTGTTATCATAGTCATCATCATCATCATCACATTCTCCTCATCCTTCTTATAGTACACAGCTAGAAATAGCTTAAATCATGCTCTTGATAGTAGATACGCTCTCTTTCATATGTAATTTATTGTGAATTATTATATGAATAGATATAATAACTATGGTTTAAAAAAAGTAATTGTATTAAAGTATTGAAGTTCAAACTCATACTGCATAGACGCACAAAGATCATCTTCTGGACAATTTCCGTTAAAAAGAAAAGAATTGGGATGATGTGCACCTTAACTAGTTACCACCTAATTTTGATTCCTTTTCACAAGTTCTCTTTATTTTGAAAGCCTTTACTTCCAGTTACATTGGTGATGTTTTAGGAGGTGAAGTTAGTGATGATGATAATGATTATGAGAATGAAAATGATGATATTAATACTAATTATTATTATACTAATGATGATGATGATTTATCTCATTTTCACCATATCAATAGAATTTAGATAAAGTCTGTGGACAAGTTACTGTTCTCTAATAATTCTATATAACTAGAATTATTCTATATAACTAGTTTTATGCCTTATTATGCAAGTAGAAAACATAATTATGATCTATAATTCAATAAGAGTAGGGACATATAAGATCACATTGCCATTCAAAGCAACTTTGGGAATACTCAAACAGAATAGACAGCAACAAGGATAATAGGTACTTTGTCCTATTCCCAAATGATTTTTTTTTATTTGGGAGTTGAGGAGTCTCTCTATTTTGAGAGTCTTTTTTCCCTTACGTACCTTAGAAATGATAATATTTCATATGGTAACACCTATTAAAGTTTCTGTTCTTAAGTATATTTGTATCATTGGTATGTCTGTATAAGTGTGGATATTAGCCCAGTTCTCTGATACAGTTTATTTGTTGAATTCTTAAGGATATTTTGACATTTATATTTGTAGTATGGGAAATTGTTGGTGGTTCACTTGTGAAAGATGGTAAGCTTTTGATACAAAATTCTAGCCAACAAGTCATATTTGTGTAATCAGGAGGTGCCAATCTTTTTGACAATCAGAAGTGATGTGTTCAGTAGTTTCTAAAGTCACTTTGCATCATCGTCTTATTGTGGTTGATAATTATAACTATAACTGTGAGAGGTAGATAGTAGAGCAAATGTCTTGATTTTATAAGTGAAAAAAAATAAGACTCTGAGAGATGAAGTCACTTTCTTATCATCACCCAGGTTACTAGGGTCACAGGTGGAATTCTAACCCTGAATATTCAAGGTCTAACAGTCTTTTGACTATACCTCTAAAGGGTAGGTCTCCCAGAAAGTTCTTAAAACATTAAAAATGAGTAACACATCAATTCCACTAGAGGAAGAATTGAGCCATGTAAGGTGAATTTAGACAAAGCCATAAATATTTAATGTCCACTAGCCATTATATAGATTGTCACTGATTGGTAAGAAGAGGCTATTTTGTTCACTAGGACCAAATATTCTTATGAAGAAATATGTTGGAGTAGAGGTACAGATCATCTCTCCTTTCTTCCAAAAATCAAAAACGAACAAATAAACAAAACTACTCTTGTTTCTATAATCTCATCCGCACCAAAGTAATTTGTGAATTCTCTCAATCTGATGCACTTGTCTCTGTGATAGAGTACCAAAGGACTATCACCCAAACATTCCTTGCACAGGGGAAGTTCAAAGAGGCTTCATTCATCCCCTGTGATGTGTGATTGCATAATATTTTCTTGTTTTGTTTTGTTTTGTTTTCATAATATTTTCATGGAGTGGTCTCAAATAGTTTTCAGTTACAACTCAAGGAGGTATGCAAAATAATGGTTCTTTTAACCCTATTTTTCTTCCCTTGCTGTTGTCCTGTATCAAACCAAAAATAGGTCAAATGATCATTTTGAGATGCATCCTGAGTAATTTCAATCCAAAAGTGGAGGTGGTGGTGTTATTCAGGTCTTATCATTTCTAACCTAAATTTTTAGTAGTACTGTAAATTGCAACTAAATTCTCAGCCTTGCTTTATCAGCTGGACCATATCTCAAATGTTATTTGGAATTTTATATGATTTTAGAAAGTAGCTTTCAGAGACTTTTTGATAGTTACATGGACAAGACATTCACAGTCAACGAAGATATATTGTGCTATTTTGAGTATAATACATGCTTGGAACACATTGCTTAAAGGGGGAATATTGTTTATTTTGTGCCATAGAATTTTACAGTGGCTGATGTCGATTAGAAGGAAAATAGAAGAGTAAAATTTTTGGATTCTGATATGGTTTGAACTGCAGTAGTCAAGGTTAATCTTATTTTCAGTTTCATTTGAGTAAGACTATATCTTACATCTTTAATAGAATGTAAGCTTTTTGATGTTACACACTACATAATTATGTTTTGTGTCCCCAACATATGGTAAATGTAGGCACTTGCCAATACTTGTTATTCTTTTGGATTGACTGCAGATATCACCATATAATAGTATTGGCTACTCCTACATACTCATGATGACATTTACTATTCTGATATATAATAGAATCAAATCATCTTTATCATAAATTATAGACTTAAGACAGTTTTCTTAAAATATTCTCCCCTCCCAAAATAATTATTACATAGATACACATATAAAGGAAATCTAATTCATAGTTTTGTCAATTGGTTTTCCTTTTGGCAAGAGAGTATCTCGTAACTCTTCATTAGCCAGAACTCTTGAATGAATGAAAGAATGAAATCACCCCTCTTCCTTCTATTTTCCACCTATAGCCCTAGCTCTAAGTACAACAAGCAAATCAATATTGCCATTCTCGGGAGGGGATGTTTTAATTTGTTACCCTAGGAATCCACTCACCAACCTAGTAATTTCCCTGACCAAAATATCCTTAGAGACAGAAACAGAGTACTATATATGGCTATATATGTATGTATGTATGTATGTATGCATATGTATGTATATATGCACATATATATGATAGAGGTAGTCAAATGTATATAATATATATATTCATGTTGTTATGGGTATTTATCTCAATATCTATATCTATATATGTTTTATATAGAGATTTATGGAAAAGTAAGTATACATATATCTATTTTTGTATAGATATAGCTAGGTAGCTATAGAGAGATACATAGATAGATATAGATATGGACATAGATATCTACTTTGACTCTAGTAGAATACTGGAGAAAAAATGTGATGGATGTAAAATGAAAGAATGTAGTTTCAAATCTCGACTCTGCTGTTTACTACATAGGTAATGCCTTAAAGAAATATTTGAGTCTCCCTTGGCCTCAGTTTCTTCATCTGTAAAATGAGATTCTTTGACTAGATGATAACAATGATGACTATGATAACTAGCACTTATATAGCATTTTAATATTTGCAAATGCTTTATATATGTTATCTCATTTTGTCCTTACAACAAACCTGTGAAATAAGTTCTATTATTACCCCACTTTGCAGGTGAGGAAACTGAGTCTGAGAGATGTTAAATTACTTACCCAATGTCACATAGTAAGGATCCTAAGCAGTATTAGATCCTCTGAGGTGTGTTGTTCTTGTGTGATTCTAATATCATATATGCTTCTTCATCATGCAGTGATTAGAAGGTCAGTCTTGTTTTCATAAAGTCCTAGGTTTGAATCCTGTTTTTTGACATATGCTGACTGTCACTTAACATGTCATGATCTCAGTCAATTTTGTAAACTATAAATTATGGTCAGCCTGCTGAATCAATTTGTGGAGGAAGTTTCTGCACCTTGGGAACCCCAAACAATTGAAATATCTATCTAGGTATATGCATGTGTTCTTGTTTTCCTATATACAATCCTGAAAAAATTTCTACTTGAAGAGACACAGCTTATAAGTGTATAGAGAGGTGAAGAAATATCCTCAGATAAAAGCATCAGAAGCATCCACTTCGAAGTGTCTTTTTGAGTTCACCCTGCTTGGTACAGATGATGTGTGTTAAAAGCAGAGAATATTTGAGTCTCACTGGAATTTAGAATGATTTTCTAAGAAAAGAAAATGTGAAGCACGTTGCTCACTTTTTCCTTCTTTCCCTTCTTTTTTTTCTCTTGACAAGATCAAGAGGAGAGAAGGAAAAAGTGAGCAAAGTACTCCACATTTTCTCTTCTCTCCCCTTGATCTTGTTGAGATTTGGAAAACATTTTCAGACAGTCACCCACTGGGATGAAACCAGCTGTTCCCTCTCTTTTGACATGCTATGAGTCCTTCGACCACAGGTAATATCCACCAAATTACAGGTTCTCATCACAGAATTCCGCATCCCGCCCTTGCCCTGGTGAATACTGAGAATGATGAATTGTCCTGCCTGGCTACCATGAGGAAATGACCTTGGCATTGATGAGACCTGAATTCATGGAAAATCCCTAGCTCATTGCTGATTGAGATTACCCCTCATGAGCCACAGCTTGACCCAGATGTTGGTCAGATAACTGAATCACATAATCATCTCTTATCTACAGTAGATGTGAGCTTTTTAATAGATAGACAGATAGACAGACATATAGATAGATAAAAAGAAGATAGAAGGATGGATGGATGGATAAATATAGATAGGTAGATTTTATATGTGTGTGTGTGTGTGTATGTGTGTAGGAAAATAAAGATTGGTTGCCACAGGTAGACAAATATATAGATAGACAAATTAGATAGATGAATATGTAGATAGATAGATGGTAGAGATAAAGATAAATAGGCAGACAAATATAGATTGATATAGACAGAGATAGATATAGATAGACAAATTAAACAGATGATAGATACAGACAAAGATAGGTATAGATGTAGATTTATCTTTTTAAAAATAGTAAGAGAAGAAAAACAAGGCATAATCTAAGGTTATTTTTCTTTTTTTCCCTCATGGGGTGCTAGGTTCCTAAATAGCTCTGCTGTAATATTAGCAATTACATGATTCATGGTTCATGATTTTAACTTTCTTGGTTGTTATATAACAAAAACATAGAAGGTGTTATTTTTTTTTTTCTGGAAATAGATTTCACTTTTCCCAAGAATTGTTCCCTTATTTAATTTTTTTCTCTACCTTTTGTGTTTGTGTGTGTGCTACCCTCTTCCCCTCAACTGCTTATTGGAACAAATATTGTCGTTGTTGTTCTTTTGTCGTTTTTACAGAAAACCATAAAGCAATCTTTGGCCTTCAGAGATGAGAGACAAGATGATATGATAGAAAGATCACTAGATCTGCGGCCGGATGAGTGAATTCCAATCTCACCTCTGATATTATCTGTGCTATTTTGGACAAATCACGTAACTGGCCTGAGTTTCATTGTCTCTATAACAAAAGGTTGAACTGGAGAGGTTATGCTATCCTTTCCAACTCTTGATCTATGATCCAGTGAAATCAACGTGGCTTACACATCTACCCTGGCACTCTCCATTTACCTTCCAATTTAATCCCAGAGAAATCATAAGAGGAACACTTTACTCTGATTATTCCTTTACTTTCCTAACATCTTTTGTTGTTGTTCAGTCATTTCAGTCATGACCTCATTCGAGGTTTCCTTAGTAAAGATACAGGAGTGGTTTGCCATTTCTTTTTCCAACTTTTTTTTTTAACAGATGAGACAACTGAGGCAAATGGTTAAGTGACTTACCCAGGATCATAGAACTAATAAGTATTTGATGCCATATTTGAATTCAGGAAGACTCATCTTCCTGACTCAGGTCCAGTGCTCTATCCACTGTGCCATCTAGCTGCCCCTTTCTAACATCTACTTTGTGGATATTCCAATTTGACAAGGTAATGATAATTTGGGGATGCTTGTGCTCCCAACTCTGGCTGCATGCTGTGACCTGACTTCATATCTACTCCATTTTTAGATACTTCATGAGTTCTCTTCTTGTTTAAAATTTTTTTAACAATGTAAATGGGACTAGATTGATTTAAGTGGTTAACACTGAAAGTTTAAAGAAAAGGCCATGCTTTGAGCTATCATAATTTCAGAAGCCAATAAGTAATGAAATGACAAACCCCTTATTGACTTCCCTCAGTCTTTGCCTTTCTCCTACCTTTATTCTCCAGGACAGCTGGGATTTCAACTGCATCGGTAGGAATATAATTTCTTACATAATTGAAATTAGGAGGGCAAATTTTTCTCCATCAAACTGCATTGTCTGCCTAAAGTTTTGTACATAAGAACCCTTACTTAAAAATAATTGCTATTCATTGTGCAGACATCTTCATAAGAACTCTGATTCACAGCTTTCCTGTTATCTCTAAAACTTTTATTATTTTTTTTTATGGTTAGCTATCATTTTGTCAAAACTAGTGTATCACTTCAGACTTAGCATCTTTATTATCATCACTAACATTTCCATAGCTTTTAAGGTTTACAAAGAGTTTTCCTTAAAACATTTTTGGAAAAGAAATGGCAAAAGTATTGTTATTTCTACTTTACAGATGTAGAAACTGGCGTTCAGAGAAACTATGTGATTCTTTCAATGTCTCACATCTAGTGGATTGTTTGGGTCTTAAGGAGCTTACATTCCTTAAAAGGATACAACTAGTATATAAAATATGCAAGGGTGCACAAAATAAATATATAAAAATATAGTGATAAGGATTAAACCTATGATTTCATAGCCTTTCTTGTTTCAATGTTTTAAGGACCTCAATACCCAGCTCTCCAGTCTCTAAATGAAGAAGTCTGGGAAGTCCAAATCCCTGGAGTCACTCAGCTAAAGTATAGCCTACTACTAGGGAGAAATTCCCCTTTCCTATCAGTGAGGAATGTGAATATCAACTAGACACCAATTCTACAGGCATTTGCTCAGGTGATATATAATGCAGTTAAGTGGTTCAGTGGAAAGAGCATTAGATCTTGAATGAGAAAGACCTAAGCTCAAATCTGATCTCAGACAGTTACAAGCTGTGTAAACCTAGACAAGTCACTTAATCTTTTTTTTTGCCTCAGTTTCTCCACCTTTAAAGTGGAGATAATAGCACTTTACCTCCTAGGGTTATTGTGATGCTAAAGTGAGACAATATTTGTAAAGTACATTTCAAATATTAAAGTGATATAAATCATAGTTATTATTATTCATATATGTTCATATGCCCACATGTATGCTAAAATAAAATATTTTTTTCCATTCTGTATCTAATCAGCCTTTTGGAGGACACCCAGAATCTGTTTCTCTTTATTAGGTTTGTTCCTGCCATGATAAATCATTTTTAAAGTATTTTCCCAAAGCAAATCTGTAGTAAAATTGATTATCAGAATAGGTCTAGGATTCACTGACTTATTCAACAAAATTTATTAATGAACTACCTTGTGCCAGGAATTGTGCAAGGCAAAGGAAATACAGACACATAAACAAAATAGCCCCTGTCCTTGAAGAGGACATTGAATTTTATTGGGCTAAATAGATAAGGATAAATTTGCATAGCTAAATATGAAATGTCTACAAAGTAAATATAATGTGATTTTGCAGAAGAGGGGCATGAGTATGGAGATCTGATGGAATTCTTCTGTCTTTTAGTCTTTTGAAAATCTTATATTATAAAAATTTTCACTAAAAAGAAGAGTCCAGATAAGAAGAAGAAGAAGAAGAAGAGGAAGAGGAAGATGAAGGAGAAGAAGAAAAAGAAGAAGGAGAACAAGAAGAAGAAGAAGAAGGAGAAGGAGAAGGAGGAGGAGAAGAGGAAGGAGAAGAAGAATAAGAGGAAGAAGAAGAGAAAGAAGAAGAAGAAGGGGGAGGAGGAGGAGGAGGAGGAGGAAAATAGTGGTACTAGTGTAACAACAATCAGTTGTTGCTGATATTTTTTCTGTCATTATCCTGGTGATAAATTTCTTTTAACTCAGTCATGCTGGTGCTTAGACAACAAGCATTTAGTCCATGACTAGGGCTTACATTGAAGGCTTTCTAGCTTGCTAGGACCTCCTAAAACTTCTAGTATCAGCACAATGCCTGTTGCTCTCAGGACTCCTTCATGCCATACCTTTTCATTTGTGATGCTCCTACTCCAATAAACTCACTGAAGTTCTGTTGTTCTCAGCAGCTCTGGAGATTCAACAATGGAGGTCTGTCTTCTCCTAATGAGTGAAAGTTCTCCACAAACAGCTCAAACACTCTACCCACTCCCTCTGTACCACTCTTCCACATGTTCCCATTCTACTACTAGCATTTAAAACAATAATCAAAATGAGGGAAGAAAAGGGAAAGGGGCAGCTAGATGGCACAGTGAATAGAGCTCTGGCCTTGGACATAGGAGGACCTGAGTTCAAATCCAGCCTCAGACACACTTACTAGCTGTGTGACCCTGAGCAAGTCACTTAACCCCGATCACCTCCCCAAAAAACAAAAAAAAATGATACTACTGATTCTGGAGAGGACATGTCAATGACTTCCCAATGGTCTAACCCAAGTTTTACTCTCCATCTGACTAATTACCCAGGCCAGAGCATTCTTTTCTGGCCCCCACTCCTCTATAAGTACTCCATCCCCCATTAGCATGCAAACTCTTTAAAGACAGAGACTCTCTTGTTTTTGTATGGGTATCATCCACACTTAGCACAGTTCTTGGCAGATAGTAAACAAAAAATCAATGATTTGTTCATTCATTCATCAGTTCACTCATTCATCAGGATTATGTTATTTGCTCAGGACATTAAGCAAGCAAGTAGCCCTAAGATTCCAACCTAGGTATTCACAGGCTTTCTGCTACTCCGCATTTCCTTTGTGGAGGTAGTACATTACTTAAGTTATTCATTACTGAGGTGAATATCTCAACAGGGAATAAATCATATACCAGTAAAAGAGAATAGCATTAAGTTGTTACATTAGGTTACCCTGGAAACTCTATCCTGATTAATAATGAAATGTCATAGGATTAGGTGGAGTCATAAAGCAGTTTTCAGATAGGAGAATTTTCCATTGTTTAAAAAATTCTGAGTGAAATACCAAATTAGTTAAAGTAAAAGACTGAAAGATCATTTTTTGTTTATTTAAAGAAAAATTGAAGCCTAACTTCGTGAGACAACATGCAATAATGTATAGACCACTGGACTGGGAGTCAGGAATATTCAGGTTCAAGTATTGCCTCAGATACTCACTAGCTATGTGACCAAAGGAAAGTAACTTAACCTGTCTGGACCTCAGTTTTCTCATCTATGAAATGAAGGTGTTGGGCTCAATTACCTTGAAGTCCCATCCAGCTCTAAATCTTCAATCCAGTGATCCACTGCACTGTGTCAACAGTCAGAGTTTCTCCCACTGAAAGTCAGCAAGACATAGGAGTCAAAGCTCTGGACATGGAATCAGGAAGACCTGAGTTTGAAAGCTGCCTCCAACAGACCTCTAAGAGGCTCAAGGCTTTAAAATTTAAAACTTTTCTAAGACTTTTGGGACACCAGTATAAGTCCACACAGAATAAATACAAACTAGTTTAGGGAGTCAGAAGACTCAGGAATAGCTTTACATAGTAGGTAGGGCTTACAGAGTCTTGCAGAGTAGTGAAGAAGGACATCATTCCTGTTGTGGGAATAGCTAGTGACAAGACATAAAGACAACAGATGAAGTATCCTATGAGGGAGCATAGCAAGGGGCCAGTGTGGCTAGACCATAGAATGTGGAAAAAAGAATAATGAAAAATGAGGCTGGAAAGATGGGCTGGGACAAGTTATCAAGGGATTTAAAAACCAGACAGAAGAAGTTTTTGTTTTGTTTTGTTTTACTTAAGGCGAAAGGAAGCCACTGGAATTTATTGAGCAAGGGAGCAAAATAATTGAAACTATTTAAGGAAAGTCCTATTGGCAGAACTTTGTGTAAGATGGATTAGAGTGGGACAAGACTCGAGGATGGGAGATCAATTGAAAGATCCAACGGCCTACTGTCACACACCAAACCACCCCAAGCACCATCTTGGGAATGGAAAGATACAAGGCCCCTCATTTCCAGAGTACTGCATCTTAGCAATTAGCCTGTCATACACTCTGGGAAAACAGGCCCTGGTGGGCCAATAGCATGCCCATCAGAGGCTTACAAATAGTGGAGTATATTTATATCTGCACATGAAGAGGCAGTGTTGAATAGTGGAAGAACTGGTGAATTGGGAACCAGAAAACCTTAGCACTAATTTCAGCACCGTTGTATACTACCTGTGTTGCTTTGGGCAATTTATTTCCCTTTTGGTCTCTCCTTCCATATCTGTAAAACCAAGGAGTTGAAGCAAATTATTTCTAAGACCTCTTCCAGTTCTCACTGTATGTTCTTATTCTGCTATGAATGGAATAAATTGGACCAAGAGGAATTATCTTTCCTTATTCCAGAATGTCTTCCCCTATCCCATCTCTTGCTATACTTATCCTTCAAGTCTCAGCTCAAAACAAACAAATAAAAATTAGACTTACAAATGAATGTCTATATATCCTATTGGCTAGGTCCCCACTAACCCAGAATCTTTTGATTCAGAATCTCTGAACAGTATAAGTCCCATGTTGAGATGGCATATCTCATAAGGTAGTCTTCCCTTCTCTAAAAAAAAAAAATCTACTACATTGCTGAAAAGATTTCATATTGCCTTTATTATACACTCTTAAATTCTACTGATTTATTTGGGTTAACAAGCATTCTTCTTAAAAATTGTAGCTGAAAACTTTCTTCTAGGAGTCAATGAGACATAGAAAAATAAGAAAGAGTATAGATGGGAAGCTCCACTACCATTACCCAGGAGCACCTTGCTAACTAAAGCTGTTTCCTGCCATGAGCCCAGAACTTAAATATGATACCTCTTGAGGTAGGGATCAATCTCAGCAGGGCTAGCCTGGACTCTCTAGGTGGCCACAGGTAGTTGGGAGTACCTGCCTGAACTGAGCTGAGGAAATATCTGGAAGAGAGAGATTGAGAGCTTTACCACTCTTATGTCACACATTACTGGAATTCATCAATTTCACTCAAAATGTTTTCTTTCCCACAATGAGGTAACTTTTTTTTAGAATGTTGAGTTATAAGACCACAGCTGAATTTTGAATTTCTTCCCTGAATAATCACTGAAACCCAAATAGAATAAAAAAAAGTGCCTTCTTTAGAGGATGTACACAACATGTTATATAAATAACAAGGTAATAATTGACATTATGCCTTCTATATAGATTTAATCAGGGAGAGATGCATATGTAATAAAAAAAATTTATAATGAAATCTAATTAATGTTGTTTGCTGGGGATCGTTCCAATTAAATGTAATGCATGGGAAAACATTTTATTGATGTTAGAGAAAGTAATATATGAGTGATAGAAACTTACATGCTACCATAAGTGGCAAAACATAATGAAGGTGGCACCACAGAGAGTTCACTGAGCACTATTTCTGATCCCCACATCTGAGCCCTGCATCGATAATGGCACCAGAAACTTTGGATGAGGCAAAGGAAAACAGAATAAAATAAGCAAACAAAAACCCCACACTGCTGATAAATTATTGAGACCAGGGAGGGAACAAAATGCTTCTTTGAATCATGTCATGCTTAAAACCTGTCAACAATGGAAGACTGTGGAGTAAGTACGAGGTATGCCAATCATTCTTTGCCTATCGTGGCAGTCAGAAAAGTCTAGGTCTTGTAGCTGGAAGAGACCTCAAAACACCATCTGGTCCAGAACACTGCCTTGAGGCAGAGAAGGCACTGGTACTGAGGCTGTCTTGCAGATAGCTTTCAGCTGCTATCTTCTGTGTTTGACAGGTACATATGAACAACAACATGTGTTGTGGTGTACTGAAAATACACGGGGTTTGAACTTAGAGGACATCAAGTTCTAGCTGAGCTAGCTGCTACCTGGGGGAGGAGGGACTCCATAAATCACTGCACCCCTCTGGGTGTCAAGTTCCACATCTGGAAAAGAGGCACCTTCCTGTTGTAAACCCATTATCCCACATCCTAAGTGGAGCAAACATGTATATCTTCATTGGACAAAAGGGACGTATAGATCTATCTCTCTTTCTTTTTCTTTCTCTCTCTCTCTCTCTCTCTTCCTTCCTTCCTTCCTTTCTTCCTTCCTTCTTTCTTCCTTTCTTCCTCTTTCTTTCTGTCTTTCTTTCTTTCTTTCTTTCTTTCTTTCTTTCTTTCTTTCTTTCT
>NW_020954600.1:8552989-8573157 GCF_900497805.2 Vombatus ursinus | reverse complement strand
TCTTTCTTTCTTTCTTTCTTTCTTTCTTTCTTTCTTTCTTTCTTTCTCTTTCTTCCTTTCTCTCTTTCTTTCTTTCTTTCTATTTTTTCCACCTATTTATCTATCTTTCTATCTTTATATGCACATATTTATTTGTATGCATACACGTATGTATGTGTCTGTTTATTTAGGCACAAGTGTGCATGTTTATATATATGTATTATATGCATAGATGTGCATGTGTATTATATGATATGCATATACATGTGTATGTATGGGTATGTACATATGTTGATCCTTTATAAGTAAGACAACTAAGTGGTATAGTGAATAGAATGTTGATCCTGGAATCAAGAGGGCTCAGACATTTAATAGCTGTGTGGTACTGGGCAAGTCACTTAGCTTTTTTGCCTCAGTTTCCTAGTCTCAAAAATGGAGACAACACTAGCCCCTAGCTCCCAGGGTTGCTGTGAAAATCACATGAAATAATAATTGAAAAAACTCTTAACACAGTACCTGGCAACCTGGTACACAGTAAGCACCATATAAATATTAGATGTTATTCTTTCTCTCTCTCTCTCTCTTTCTCTCTCTCTCTCTCTCTCTCACACACACACACATACATACATGGATACGTGTCATATATATGCATATCATCTATATGTATATATATATATAATTCATTTTTTCATAATAGGTAACTGTCTTATAGGCAAATGGAGGAACCAGTCTTTGATAATTCCTATCTATGCAAATTTGTACAATTCAGTTAAGCTCTCTTGGCCTCATTTTGTCCTCAGTAAAATGAGGAAGTTGGGCAAGATAACTTCTAAGTTCTTTTTGAGTACTAGCTCTACAAATTTCCTAATTCAGTCATTTTTAAATTGTGTCCAATTCCTTGTGACCCCAGTTGGGATTTTCTTGGCAAAGATAATGGAGTGGTTTGCCATTTCATCTCCAGCTCATTTTACAGATGAGGAAACTGAGGAAAATAGATTTAAGTGACTTGCCCAAGGTCACCCAACTAGTAAGTGTCTGAGGCTGGATTTGAACTCAGGAAGATGAGCCTTCCTGACTTCAGGCCCAGCATTCTTTCAACTGAGAGAGATCAGATAGATGAAGAAACAGTTAGATGGATGGATAGATAGATAGATAGATAGATAGATAGATATACATATATGTGTGTGGGTCTGTATTTGTGTATTGTGTATATGGGTATATATGTGTTTGGAGGTATGTACACATAGGTACATGAATACCTATGTGTATATATGTAGATTGTAGTATATATATATATGTATATATATATACACACACACACACATACACACACATACACACATGCATATGCATATGTATATTCATATATGTATATGTACATGTATATATGTATACATATACACATATACATGTTTATGTATTCATATAGTAGACAGACCCAAATGCTTAGAAATTCAATACCAACATTTATTTTTTTAAATCAATACCTTGAACAAAATATTACTTGGGATAATCATGATTCAATTTTTCAAGAAAATAATCACATACTAAATATGTTGTATAGAAAGAAATAAATGAAAAGAGAAAACATTTAGGGTGGATCCAAGATGGTGGAGTAAAAACAATGACTTGCTTGAGATCTCCCCCAAACCCCTCTAAATACCTGTAAAAATGGCTCTGAACAAATTCTAGAGCAGCTGAATCCAAAAAAGGACAGAGTGAAACAAATTTCCAGCCCAGGATAGCTTGTATGGTTGATTGGAAAGGTCTGTTGGGCCTGACTGGGTGAGGAGCACAGTTTAGCAAGGGCAGTGAAAACAAAGACCAGGCCTCTGGGAACCTGGGGCAGGCCTCAGCGGACTGAATCACAGGCAGCTGTGGTGGTTTCCAAACTTCTCAACCCACAAATGCCAAAGACAACTTAGAAGGTCAGTAGGAAAGGTCAGTCCAGCCCCAGTCGAGGTGCAGCCCCAGGGCAGCAACTGCTTCCAGAGCTCTTGGCCCCACAGACTGAAGGGGAGATCGAGTAGTTGATCAGAGGGGGATTGCAGGAATCTCTTTTCTGGCCCTGAGGAAGGATTCTCTTGCTTTTCCTATGTTTGGAAATGGGTCACTGTCCTGGGTGGTGGTCCTGGGGCAAGGAGGAAGGCTGGTGTGGTGGAGCTTGTGGTGGCAGTGGAGAGGGAGTCCTCCTCACAGTTCCAAGGCAGGAAAGAGGGCTTGTGGTCACTCATAGACCAGAGCACAGGCCAGGAGAGGAGTAAACATCTCGCCACTGATCATACCACCTTGGAAGAACTGAGAATTTACAGGTCCCTAGAACTGCCTCTAAAAACAACTGCACAAAACTCCCAAAGCTTGGGACAGTACATTCTCCACACTGGAAGCAGACCCCTACTTTAACAAAAAAGTTTAAAACTCAAATAATTGGCTGGGATCATGAGCAAACAGTGAGAAAAAGAAAAAGCCAGACCATAGAATCTTTCTTCGGTGACAAAGAAGATCAAACCATACAACCAGAAGAAGACAACAAAGTTAAAGCCCCTACATCCAAAGCCTCCAAGAAAAACTATGAATCACTCCCAGGCCATGGAAGAGCTCAAAAAGAATTTTGAGAAGCAAGTAAGAGAAGTAGAGGAAAAACTGGGAAGAGAAATGAGAGTGATGCAAGAAAATCATGAAAACAAGTTAACAGTTTGCCAAAAGAGACTACCCAAAAAAATAATGAAGAAAATAACACCTTAAAAAATAGCCTAAGGCAAATGGTAACAGAGGTCCAAAAAGTCAGTGAGGGAAAAAATGCCTTCAAAAGCAGAATTGGCTAAATGGAAAAGGAAGTCCAAAGGCTCACTGAAGAAAATACTTCCTTAAACATTAGAATGGAGCAAATGGAAGCTAGTGACTTTATGAGAAATCAAGAAATTGTAAAAACAAAACCAAAAAATGAATAAAATAGAAGACAATGTGACATATCGCATCGGAAAAACAACTGACCTGGAAAATAGATCCAGGAGAGACAATTTAAAAATTATTGGACTGCCTGAAAGCCATGATCAAAAAAAGAGGCTAGACATCATCTTTCAGAAATTATCAAGGAAAACTACCCTGATATTATTGAACCAGAGGGTAAAATAGAAATTAGAAGAATCCACCAATCACCTCCTGAAAGAGATTCCCAAAGGAAAACCCCTAGGAATATTATAGCCAAGTTCCAGAGTTCCCAGGTCAAGGAGAAACTATTGTAAGGATCCAGGAAGAAACAATTCAAGTATTGTGGAAACACAATCAGGATAAAATAGGATTTAGCAGCTTCTACATTAAGGGACTGGAGGGCTTGGAATATGATACTCCAGAGTGCAAAGGAGATAGTATTATAGCCAAGAATCACCTACCCAGCAAAACTGAGTATAATCCTTCAGGGGCAAAAAAAAGAAATGGACATACAGTGAAATAGAGGACTTTCAAACATTCTTGATGAAAAGAGAAAGAGCTGAATAGAAAATTCGACTTTCAAATACAAGATTTGAGAGAAGCATGAAGAGGTAAACAGGAAAGAGAAGTCATAAGGGACTTAAAAGGTTGAACTATTCATATTTCTACTTGGAAAGATTATATTTGTAACTCATGAAATCTTTGTCAGTATTAGAGTAGTTGGAGGGAAAAAAAGAAAAAAAATATATGAGAGATAGAGAAATAGAGAGATAGAAAGATAGAGGACACAGGGTGAGTTGAAGATGAATGGGTGAAATCTGGTGAACAAAATTGAGGGGTGAGAGAGGATTATACTGTGAGATGGAGAAAGGGAGAGGTAGAATGGGGTAAATTATTTCATATAAAACGGACAAGAAAAGGCTTTTACAGTAGAGGGGAAACGGGAAGATGGGAGGGAATGAGTGAATCTTTATTCTCATAGGATTTGGTTTGAGCAGGGAATAACATATACACTTAATTGGGTATGGAAATCTATCTTATCCTACAGGAAATTAGGGAGGAAGGGAATAATGGGGGGGGGATGATAGAAGGGATGGTAGATTGGTGGAGGTAATCAGAAGCAAACACTCCTGAGGCAGGACAGGGTCAAAAGAGAGACTAGAATAAATGGGGAGTGGGATAGGATGAAGATAAATATAGTTAGTTTTTCACAACATGACTACTATGGAAGTGTTTTGCATGACTACACACGTATAACCTGTATCAAGTTGTTTGCCATCTCAATGACGGTGAGTGGGGAGGGAGGAAGGGTGAAAATGTGGAACCCAAAGCTTTAAAAACAAATTTTAAGAATTGTTTTTACATGCAACAGGGAAATAAGATATACAGGCAAAGGGGTATAGAAATCTATCCTGCCCTGCAGAAGGCAAAGGGAGTAAGAGAAGGGGGCGATGATAGAAGGTAGGTCAGATTAGCGTAAGGGTTATTTAGAATGCATTCTGTCTTGGAGTGGGAGTTGGGGCGAGATGGGGAGAAAATTCAGAACTCAAAATCTTGTCAAAATGAATGTTGAAAACTAAAAATTAATTAATTAATTAATTTTTGAAAAGGAAAATAAATCTAGCCCAGTGTCAGAAACACTAGTCCCATGGATTTCCATTCAGTAAAGATCTATGTGAAAATTCATTTCCATTGAATAAACATTTGTGTGAAAAATTAAAAAAAA
This sequence comes from Vombatus ursinus, assembly GCF_900497805.2. Taxonomy (NCBI): domain Eukaryota; kingdom Metazoa; phylum Chordata; class Mammalia; order Diprotodontia; family Vombatidae; genus Vombatus; species Vombatus ursinus. The sequence goes on along the minus strand of NW_020954600.1, from coordinate 8,568,521 downwards.
TTAAAAATTATTAAGCACTGTATACTGAGCTTTTAAGATACAAAGAGAAAAAGCCAGGCTCTGTCCTCAAGGCTTTTCTCATTCTTACCAGGGCAGATCACATACGTCAGAAAGGGTTGGTCATAGAAGTGTGTTTTGACCTGGGAAGTCATAGGGATCATGGCTGGAACCATAGAACAGCTGATGAATATGTAACAACAATAGTTAACATTTATCTCATATTTCAATTTTTGCAAAATGCCTTCTGTATAGTATCTCATTTATGGTGGTCACAACAACAATGGAAGCTAGATGATATTTTTATCCCCATTTTACAGATGAAGAAATTGAATCTGAGAGGTTGCCTCAGGTCATTCAGCCTGTACATATGAGGAGCAGTACTTGACCCTCAGTTTTCCGAAAGATAAGGTCAATACTTTATCCATTAATCCACTTGGCTGCCTGTTGGTACTACAATGATTTGGTTACTGGGCATGAAGATGGCATGGCAGGAGAGTAGCAATGTGGTGGGTATGTATTTGTCTAGGTACAGAGAGTCAGAAGGGAAGCTGGGGAGTCTGGGAGGAGGCAGGAGGCCTGGCATGAAGATGGCCTGATAACAGCTCCAGTGTGCTGCCTTTGGATCAGGCACTGTTGGGAGGTACTGCGAATAAAAATAAGAAGAAAAAACAACCAGCTTTCCCTCAGGAAGCTTGTATTCTACTGAAGAAAGGATCCAATCCAGGTGCAGAAAAGTAAACTGAACATGACTACAAAGGACAGACAAAGTCATTAATATTTCTAGTATCATTTTCTCAAGGAAATAGGATAACTTTAATCCTGAGAGAAATATTTGTTTGTTGATAGGCCACCTGACGTTTGCTTTCTCTCACTCCCTTGGCTGTGAGAGTCTCTCTTCAGAGAGATGATTTACACAGGTATTCTAATGACTGCTATTTCCAAGCTTAGCTCTGCCCTCATGTTTTACATGCCCATTCAAAGCCACAGGTGCAAACATTTGCCTGTCAATTATTAAGTCAGAGAGACAGCTTCAAAGCTTCTTTTCCCCAAAGAATTCACAAAACAAAACAAAAAGAAAAGAGAGAGGAACAAAGAGGAAATTATATTTTATGCATAAGACCCATTATGAAATGCTTCCAACATAAGAGAAAATGCATAATAAAAGTGCACTGATTATTAATAAAAGTTATCAGTAAGCAGAATTTAGGACTTACTACAATAGCATTGCAAATTAATTCACCATGGCAAAGTTGTAAACACCAGCTAGTGAATGAAATGTCAAAAATGCCAGAACTCAGAGCACAGGGTAGATTGGCTTTCAGGTCCATGGTTTCATTGGTGAGGGTGAACAATTATGTATCTCATACTATGTGTCGGGCACTGTGCTAAGAACTTTACAAATATTATCTCACTTGATTGTCAAAACAACCCTGGGAGGCAGGTACTATTATTATCCTCATTTTACAGTTAAGGAAACTGAGGCAGACAGCAGTTAAGTGGCTTTCCCAGAGGCACATAGTTAATAAGCATCTGAGGCCAGATTTAAACTTACGTCTTCCTGACTTCAGGACCAGCTGTCTATCCATTGTGCCATGTAGCTTTTAGTAAGGTCTAGAGGGCTGACCTTCACACTAAATAGATTTTCTATCATGTCCTTTCTCTGACATGTACTAGCTGTGTGCTCCAGGGTAAGCCATACAATCAAAAACATAGAGCATGGAAAAAAGCCATGTGATCCAATCCTCTCATTTCCCAATTAAGGAAACTAAGGCCCCAAAGCTTAATTGATTTGCAAGAGAGTGACAGAGCCAGCATCTGAACCCACTTCTGCTGACTTTAAATCCAGAAATGTTAAGACTTTTTTTTAAAGACCAGACACTCCCCCACCCCGCCATAAACAATTTTGGGATTGGAAGAAGGAAAAAACTAACTGGCCACATTCCTCTGATTTAGCCCCTTCTGTAACATCAAGATGGAAGTAAACCATGTCTTCCAGACACGCCCCTATCCTCTGAGTCATCATGATCACATATGAAACAGAAACTCTAGATAGTTTTTGCGTGATGACATAGGAAGCACTCCCTTTGAATCTGCTCCATTACTGGGACAGTTCTCTAGCCATCATAATTTTCTAACGTTTGGCATTGCAAAAAGCACTTAGAGATCAATATGGCATAGTGGGAACAGTTCAGGCTCTAAAGTCAAAGAACAGAGTTTCAGATCCTGCTTCTGATGTGTATTAACTGGGTGGCATTGGGCAAGTCATATGGCCTCAATTCCATGACCTCAACTTCATCTTCTGTAAAATGGGGGAATGGCACTAGCCTTCTGAGATCCCTTTCAGTTATAGATCTATTATAGGTCAGTGCTTCCCCTTCATTTTACAGAAAAGGAAAGAGAGAGATGACACGATTTTTTTTTCCAGAGTAAGTAAGAGATCCACTTTTCAAACTAATTCCTTGACTCCAGTGCTAGTGTTCTTTACTAGAGTTCTACCTAGCTTAGGCCAGGCTCTGACCTTGGGCTAGGAATTTAGCACGCACAAAAAGCTAATACGTAGACTGTGGTAGGAGAATGAAAGGCGGAGAGGGCCGTGCAGACGCTGAGAAGCAAGGGAGGAAGCGGTTTGGTTGGGGTAGGTATCTCTAATCCAACGGACTGGAACTTGTTCATTCCCTCTCTCCCTCTTTTCTCTCTCATCTTCCTTTCCATGAAGAAATTCCCAGCCTACCCTGGTCCACCTTGGCTCCCCCTGGTTATTCCTATGGTCTTGTTCTTGTTCCCTTCCTATAGAAGAAGCAACAATTGTTTCCATCAAGGGCCAGCATTATCAGGTCTCCAAAACGCTGGGCTTCAGGAAGTCTCCCTCAAGTCTCTCTGATGAAAAAGATGAATGGATACATAAATTCTCAGATAGATATATAGATAAGATAAACAGAGAAAGAAACAAAGATAGGAAGAAAGGAAGAGAGAAAGGAAGTGAAAGGAAGAAGGAAAGGAAGGAAGAAAAAAGAAAAAAAGGAAGGAAAGAAGGAAGGAAGGAAAGAAGGAAGAAAGGAAGGAAGGAAGGAAGGAAGGAAGGAAGGAAAGAAGGAAGAAAGGAAGGAAGGAAAGAAGGAAGGCAAGTTTGAAATTCTGTTGTCCGCTGGAATTGATAACTTCTGCAGCACCTCTGAGATTCTGGCCCTCAGATATAGTAGTAACTGATCCTTTTTCCTAATCAACTGAGTTACTTGATTGCATCTTTCTTCTTTCTTCCTTGGTAGCTCATTTAATGATTTAAACAGGTTTTCATGTTTATATCTCTTCCATTTTTTGATAGATCCCTCCTTTTCATAGTGAACACCTCTTGTAAAATTAATTAATTAAAAAGATGGTTAAGGCAGTTTAAGAAAACTAGGATCAAAGAGCATGAATGGACCTCTGAAACCATCTAGTCCAGTTCTCTCATTTTTCAATATGTGGAAACTGAGGCATGGAGTGAGACACAGGATTCTCTGGAGCTAGAATGGAGGTTGGAGATCATCTAGTCCACCCCCAACATTTTACAGATGAAGAAAGTGAAACTCCTGGTGGTTTTCCAAGGTCACACTGGTAGTAAGAGGTAGAAGTTGGATTTGAACCCAGCTTCTGATTTCTGAGCTGCTGTTTTTTATTTTTTTTCTGTACCAGTATTAATCAATGAATCAACCATGTCTGAGAGTATATGCAGCATTCCAAGATTATGGTGCTCATTTCTGCAAAGAAGAAAGGAGATTATTTTTTTCATTTTATCAGTAGGGCCAAGCTTAATTATTCAAACTTTGTTGCCTTTTTTATCTCTCTCAAACATGAATTACAAGCATAGATTTGAGGGTCCATTTCTTGTTGCTCACTCCAGTTGGTACTACTTGCCTTGGGCAGGACTTGCCTCAGGCACCAGGATTTTGATATTTACTCTTCTGTTCTTCCCCTTACACCATGCTGAGGTTAACAACCTCTGGGCCTAAGTCAGATAAATATGTGTCTGTGGAGAGGGCTAGGTCTACTTAAAGGTAAGAGACCTCCCAATCTAAGCCATTTTTATCTTAGGATTACAGTACAGAACTGGAAAGGACCTTTGAGGTAATCTAGTCCAACTCTTCATTTTACAAAGGAGGAAACTGAGGTTCAGAAATGTGAAATGACTTGTTCCATATCAGGATAGTAGTACATGTCAGAGCCAGGATGTGAAGCCAGTTCTTTTGACTCCAAACCAATCATTCTTTCTATTATACTATGTCTTCTTCCATATTTGTGTTCCAATCCTTGCATTCAAGGGTTTATAGAAAGGAGAGAGATCTGATCACAGGGTTACTAGACTGTGAACTCTGTGGCATTATTGTTTCCAGGGAACAGAGCACCATAAGGCTGAATGTAGAGATTTTTGTGCAACCATAAACTCTTTCTTATCTTCTTTTCCCCCTTTTTTTAAAGCCCTTGTTTTTAATGGAGCTCATACTCATGATTTCTTATTCTGCAGACATCCTTGCACCTCATACAGCAGTTTACTGACTAAAGAATTCCTTATCAATCCCACTTCCTTACAGCTAGGCCAGGCCTTTCTAATTAGGACAACACCAAGAGGGAAAACATCTGTGCTGCCAATACTGTAAAGCAGCAACTCAGAGAAAGGAACAGAAAAGAGCTTTCCAACACTTTCAATGTGAGAGGGATTAATTGAGAGTTTGTTACCAAAGTCTCCTTGAGTGGTCCTTCAGGCAGCAGGCCCACTAAGTTTGGCACGATTGGGAAAGGAAGGGAAAATCAAGAGTTGGTTTCTCTCAGTACTTCCTCTGGTCATTTGTCAATATCAGGACACCTAGCTTCCCTAGACTTCAGTTTCCCTCTCTGTAAAGTTGTTCTAATTAGATGGGTAGACAAATCACTGTTATCATTATAGAGAACCAAAGTTGATTATTCTTTTGCTATTACATTCCTGAATCTTAAGACTAAAAAATTAGGCCAGAGGAATAGTATATTAGTACTGTTAATATAGTATAGTATAATAACCTGTATAGTTTGTTTGACAGGGATACTGAGGGAGGGTTTATGGAATGAAATGATTGTCAGCCCTCAAAGAATAGGAGGCTATGCGACTCTGCCCAGTTCTCACACCCCTCTCCCCAAGGGTCTGTTCTCTGGACTCACCAAAGACAGAATCTATCCTAGAAGAGCCTATCTCTGAAGACCAAGGTCAGATTTTCTCCTTTTCTATCTTACTGCCCCGGTCCATGAGAAATTCTTAGGGAATCTAGAGTAGGAGGAAAAAAAACTTTAGGGATGGCTCACATCTAGGAAATGACCTCAGACATTTACTAGGTTACTACATAACCCTGGGCTAATCAATTCACTTCTACTTGCCTCAGTTTCCTCAACTGTAAAACAGGGAAAATAGTAGCACCTAATTCTCAGGTTTAAGGATCAAGTGAGATAATACTTATGAAGCACTTTATATGACTTCAAGCATTTCATAAATGCGAGCTATTATACAATGCTTTGGGGTTTGCAGAGGACTTTACCAATACTGTCTTATTTGAGAGTGACTACAAACTCTTGAGATAGGTACTACAGATATTATTATTCCGTTCTGCAGCTAAAGAACCAGGACTCTGGGTAATTAAGTGACTTGTTCAGGATCACATAGCTTTTAAGATTTAGAGGTGGAGTATGAACCCAGATCTGTCCTGATACCAAGTCACATCTTTTATGCTTATCAGAGGAGTGCGCAGCCAGCCTTGACTTGAAGATGCCCAGTGAGAGAAAATAACTACCTCGTGAGGCAACCTGTTCCACTTTGGACATCTTGAACTGTTAGGATTTTTTTTTTCTTACTATAACCCTAATATCATCAACACAACCAATTGCTCCAATTTCTGCCCTTTTTGGCCATGCAGAACAAATCTAATCCATCTGGGACATACTTTGAGACAGTGATCACACTATCTCTCCCTGGCCCCTCCCCCAACAGCTGTAAAGACTCAATATTCTAAGTTACTTCAAGGATTCTCATACAGCATCATCTCTTGGCCCTTTACAAATTCAGTTGTTCTTTTCTTGATGCTACTAATTATCAATATCCTTTTGAAATTCAACCAATATTTATTAGTAGATAATCCCCAAATGTCTGTTGCACTCTATTGAACCTGGAATATTATGTGTAATTCTGGGCACCACAGTGTAGAAAAGTCTTTACAGAGCTAGGAAACTTACATAAGCAAACATGTATTAAGTCATTCAACTAATGTTTATTAAATACTTTGTGCCAGATACTGCAATAAATTCAGGGGTTACAAAGAAAGGTAAAACAAACAAACAAACCAAAATTCCCTGCTCTCAAGGAGTTCACAGGCTGTTATGGGAGAAAACATGCAAACAGTTACATAGAAACAAAATATAGAGAGAGGAAATGTGGAAGGGGGGGGGTAGTCTCAGAAGGACGGGACCAGAATTAAGGAGGACTGGAACAGGCTTCTTGCAAATGTAGAATTTAATTGAGACCTGAAGGAAGCCAGGGAGTTTAGGAAGCTGAGATGAGGAGGAAAAAAAAAATTCTAAGCATGAGGGACAACCATGGAAAATGCACAGAGTTAGGAGGTGGTGCAAAGAGGAACAGCCAGAAGATTATAATCATTGTTCTGTAGAATATGTGGAGGAGAGTGAAGTATAAGAATCAATCAATCAGCATTTATTAAGTGTCTACTCCGTGCCAGGCACTGTGCTAAGTACTGGGGATACAAAAAGAAGTAAAAGACAATCCTGGCCCTATAATCTAATGAGGGAGAAAATATGAGAACGTATATAGATGATATAGATATAGATATAGATATAGATAGATAGATAGGTAGATAATAGATAGATAGATATAGTAAACTCTGTGTGTATGTGTGATAAATAGGAAATAATCAACAGAAGTGAGGCACTAGAATTAAGAAGGTAAGGTTTGGGAAAAATTTTTAAAGGAGAAATGGCCCAGGTTATTAAGGGCTTTGAAAATCTGAGGATTTAATATTTGATCCTGGAGGCAATGAGAAGCTACTAGAATTTATGTAATTGTAGGGAGAGTATTGCAATCTGTTTAAGAAAAAAAAGACATGGGATCATATAGTCATAAAAATTAATTAGGACAGGTATGCATAGAAGGAACAGAAGCAAAATGGAATGAGAATTTGACCATTTCTTTGATGTTTCATTGGATAGTCTTAGGGTTAAGAATCATGTAATTAATGGATTATAACTATATAGTGCTATAAGGCATAGACAATGTTTTCAAATCATAGCCTGATTTGAGCCTCAGCACAACCATGAGGGGTACTTACTTGTTCCTATTTTCCCCATTTTAGAAATCAAGAAACTTGGACTTAAAAAGGACAAATGCCTTTCCCTTGATCACAGAGCTAGTAAGTATCACTTGCCCATTGAGGTTAATTGGAGATAAATTGTGTATGCATGTAACAATTTCATATTTCTCGGATTTGTCTCCTTATCTCTAGTCCAGTTGCTACCATCAAATCCAAACACACATTGCTTTGTGCCTAGACTAGCATCCCAGTTACAGTCTCTGCTTCCAGTCTCATCTCCTCTCCAAGGCATCCTTCAAGGAAAAGGCAAAATCTTCTCACTAATGAAAATGAAGCTCTGAGAAGTCCAGTTACGCTTGATAGGGAGGGACAAAACTAAGGACTTGGACCTCTATTCTTGTCATAGTTGTCAAGGTCCCAATCTTCTGAAATGTACATCAACTACTACATGCCTTGTTTCCTCCCTAAATATTGTAAACACCTTGAAGGCAGGGACCCAGTAACCACACTTTCTTTCAATTCAACAAGCAATTATTAAGAACTTTTTATATACTAGGTACTATCCCAGGACCTAAATATACAAAGAAAAAAATGAAAACAGTCCTTGAACCCCAGGAACTTACATGATATTAATGGAAGCAATGTGTATTTGGACAAGTACATATAATATTTGTGCATGTATACAGATATATACACATAGTTTTGTATACATTTGTGCATGAGTATATGTATGTAAACAGATACAGTTACACAACTATGCGTGTATATAAAATATTAGATATGACTCAAAATAATAGTTGAGCAAAGTACTAACAGGAGAAAGATGAGAAAATAATATTCTTAGAGAAGATGGCACCTGAGGTGAGCCTTGAATAGAGTTATTCCAAGAAGTTGAGATGAAAAATGGGAGTACTCCAGGTATAAAGTTCTTGCTTACATTCGTGAATGAATAGAATAAATGAGTGAATGAGGGCATAGAAAATTCAATGAAATAGGCTATTTCTTTAGAGCAAATGAAGGAGATAAATAGGAGAAAGAACCCCAAATCTGAAGCCATAAGACCTGGGTCTAAATTCAGGCTGATACGTACTGGATATGTGACCTTGGGAACCTCAACTTCTTTTTCTGGGTTTGTTTTCCTATCGATAAAACATGACTCTTTTGGAGTCCAGGGTCAGCTTCATAAAATAAAACTAGGACAAGATTCAGGAAAAGTACCTCCAAATTAACCTTTTAAGAAAAAATTAGTTTGGGGTACGATGGGAAAGAAATTACAGGTTGTAGCATAACCACTCCACAACAGCAGAGCAAATGAGGAGCTTACCTCAGCCATTGGGAAAGCAAACATCATCTGGGTACTTCATGTTTATATACATACATACACACATACATACATCTATATACATACTTTTTATATACATATATGCACATATGTATATGTGTGTGTATATATATGTATGTTATGTATATATTTTTGAAAGATCATTTATGAGAGATCACTTTAAAATGAAAAGGAAGGAGCAGCCAGCAGGCACAGTGGATAGAGTACTAGCCCTGGAGTCAGGAGGACCTGAGTCCAAATCTATCCTCAGACACATGCTGTGTGACCTTGGGCAAGTCACAACTGCAATAACCTACCCAAAAATAAAAAATAAAATAAAATAAATGGAAAGGAAGACTGAATTTAGACTTCCTCCTAGTAAATGAGAGCTAAATTTAAACAATACCTTTCATGAAGGCATGAAAAATGTGTCTTGCATATATGCATTGGGTTATTCAATGGCTGTGATGAATGGTTGGTAGTTAAGAAGGTAGATTAGATATGTAAATAACTGAGGCTTCTAACTCATTCAAAAAAGGACACTTGGCTTGATAAGCCTTCAGGTCAATCCTACCCACTATCATTAGACTATATTTTTTGTAATTTTTTATTACTTTTTTTTAAATTTTATAGAATAAAACAAGCATTTCTATAACATCCTATCATAAAAAAGATGATTATACATGAAACTGTAAATCTACTATGCACAACTTGCTATTCCTTTCAAATATACAACAAATTATCATGTAAATTTCATTTGCTTTTTTTTCTCTCCTCCACCCTAGAGATGGCTGCCATTACACTCAAATTTTATATATATATATATATATGCACATGTGTATGTGTATATATGTGCATATATGTGTATATATGCATGTATATACATGTATACATATACATGCGTGCACACATACCTATGTGTGTGTAAGATTATTCTATACATACTTCTATTTAACAGTTCTTTTCTCTGGATGCAGATAGCAAGTTTCTTTAATTTGGAAATTTATAATAGACAAAATAACTTATTAGCTCAAAGTTGCTTTTAAGACAATATTACTGTATGCAATTTTCTCTTGGTTCCCCTCATTTTGCTCTTGCTTATTTCACACAAGTCTTTCCATATGTTTTCTAAAGTCATTGAGCTCATCATTTCTTATAGAACAGTAGTATTCCATCACAATCATATATCACAACTTGTTCATCTATTCCCCAATTGGTGGGCATCTCTATAATTTCTAGTTCTTTGCCATCATGAAGAGAGCCGCTATAAACGTGTTAGAACATACGGGTTCATTTCCTTTGTCCCTAATCATTTTTGGAAATAGACTAAGTTGTGGTATTATTGTGTCAAAGGGTACAGGTAGTTTAATAACTGTGCATAATTCCATATTGGTCTCCTACATGGTTAGATCATTTTACAGTTCCATAAACAACGAACTAATATCCCGATTTTTGCACATCCTCTCCAATGTTTGTCACCGTTTACACTTTCCTTTACTTCTTTTCTTTATCAAGCAGACCATTGAACAATACTGGTTCCTCACCATTGCAAAACTTCTGAAAGATGCAGCAATGACAATGGCAGGAAAAGAAATCCTTTCTTCATTCATGGAGAACATAATTGCATGGGTAGCATTAGTCTGTGCTTTTCCCTTAGACTCCCAGCCAACACCCCTCAAACTCTTTTGACAGTAGAACTTGGAACAACTGAAAAGAGGATTCTGCTACAATGCCTTATTCTGTTTAATGCTTCCTTGTAAATAGGACAACCAGAATGATAAGAAACTTATAGGCTGATCCTAGGACCTTAGGTGTGTGATTCATTACAGAAGAGTGACCTCAAGAATGCACTGCTACTGGGAAACTCTTTTATGTTTTCTTCTCAAGGATGTCTGAAAACTTGACCACAGATGGGTGTCTTCACTTTATATCCCCTCTGTCAGGTCTTATAACATTATAGATGCTGTATCCTCTTTTTGATATTCTAAAAGTACATTCTAGCTACCTCTGACTGAATAGAAGCCTACAAATGGCATATAATTAATTAATTAACTTACTAACTAAACAAGTGAATGAATAAGTGAGTAAGTGAATGATTCCTGGTGTATTTTATAAAGTAACAGACTTAGACTTTTATTTTTCTTTGAAATATATAGTTTTTTTTTTTCTTTTCATAAATACAGTTTACATAGTCCCTTTAGTCTCTACCTGGCCATTGAGTGCCTCAACCTGCTGAAATAGCATGAGAAATATTTTGCTTCATGGAAGAAAATGATTTATTTAAGAGTGTTAAGTCTATTCCCATTTTAACTGTGGAAGCTAGTGAAGTGACTTATGAGACAGTCTCAATTTAGCAACATTTTCTGTCCTTATTAAAGTTCTCCTTGGACAAATCAAGGATCTAAAAATAATCTGCTTTATCCATTGATTTCTAGCCCCTCCCTCTCCTGTAATGCAACCTTTCTATGATGATGATAAAATATTCTTTCCTTCTTTTTCCTCAAAGGAATGCCTTTGGATAATGCAGCTAACACCTAAGCTATACAGTGAATATCCTGAAACTGAAACAAATTTAGTACAGCTTCTGAATGCTTATAGAAAAGCAAAAAAACAAAAAAACAAAAAAACAGCTTACTTAACCTGCACTTCCAGCTTTTAGGATCAAAAGCTTTGGAGCTGAAATGGACCTAGAAAATGATCTACCAACTCCTTCATCTTTCAGATGAGGAAAACAAGGTCCAACAAAGTGCACTCACAGGAGAGTGATGAGTCTGGATCTGAACGCGGGTCATTTCACTTTAAATCTACTTGTCTTTCTACCATTCCTCCTTTGATATCAGTAATCTTGCTTGTTCAAGCTTTTTGTTGGATTTAGTCTGACTTAACTTGCATCTTGGAAAGTTTATCTCAAGTAAACAGAATAGAGCAAAGCAACTCATAAAGCAATTTTGCTAAAAGTCCTGTCCATGCAAAGAATTTCTCTTCTATATCTGAGGTCTTAATTGGCATGCGAGTTTAAAAATTCAATCAATTATTTTCTCTAGTGTTCATTTAGGAATGGCCGGCTATTTAGTCTCATTCAAGACTAAATTCAAAAGGAAGAGTTCTAATTTCTTTGACTAATATAACCCATTACATCCAATTGATCTTATCAGCTAGCTGAGCATACTGTAACTGGAAATTTTCTTTGCAAATGCTTACAGAAAAACAATATCAGTGTCTTCCTAACTATAAAGATGCTGTAAATCGAATCTTCTTGGAGCTATTCTGTATAAAATTTGCATTATTTAAAATTCACTTCCAAATATAGCATGAGTTTTTTTATTGTGTTATCTCCCTCTATTTAAACAAATCTAAAAATCATAAAACACTTGAAAGCAGCCATTCTCTCCTTCAATTATGCAAGTAACTGTTTCATTTCGATTAGCTGACTGAAACAAGCCACAGCTGGGACCCTGAAGAAGATAACTATAGGATGTCATGTAAAATATGAAAGGATTTGTTCTGTATAGTATTCCCTACTTTCACTTTCCAGCATAGAGCATCTGATCATAGGGAAGTAAGAGAAATTCTTCGCTCATTTATTCATTCATTCACCATACATTCATTAAGTGTTTGCTATGTTCAGCACCATATGTATGTGCTATAGACATTCTCTGTATATGTTTTTGTTGTTCAGTGATGCATGTGATAGTTGTGGCTTACTTCACAATTTTAGGGAATGTTGATGTATAAATTTCTGCCACTCTAAAAGAAAAAAAAGGTTAAATGATGAACCAACCCGCTTTCTTAAACTATATCTATTTACTTTTTACTGCATGGTGCAAACTTCATTTTGCCCAATCCACTTCCTACAGAAGGAAATGTTTGGTTAGGTGTGGTATATTGGGAATCTCATCTGCTTGCATACTAGGAACTTCAAATTTTCTTTAAAGTTCATAGGATTTCTGGTGTCAGAGCCAAGATGCTGGAGTAGAAAAAGCATTCGGCTGAGCTTTCCCAACATTCTCCTCTAAACCACTTTAAAATGATGCCTCAAATTGAACTCTGTAGGGGTAGAGCCAACAAAAGGTGAAAGTGAGCCATTCTTTCAGCCCAAGACAACACAAGAAGTTGGAAAGAGAGATTTGTGACATGGGGGAGGAGGCTGACTCAGAGTCCATGTGGACAAAACACCAGGGGTAGAGGTAGTTACTGATGACAGAAGCAGAAGCAGATTTAGGAGCTTTTAAAACAGAGAAGGTAAGGGGACCTGGCAAGTGCTCAGAAAGTGATTAAAGGGGAGCTCAGTGCTAGTACTGGATGCAGGACCAGATGCTGTTTGGCAGCTCAAGTGTCTATGCTTGCTTCTGGATAGTAGTTCAAGGCTAGAGAGGAGCACTTTCAGTCAATAGAAAGTGGAACACCTGAAGAGCAGTACTACTTCCAGCCCTGAGGGATTAGGGACCCTGAAGAACAATATAATTTCTGGTCAAAAATGAAGAGGGTCTCTGAGCAGCAGTATCAATTGCAATCCCTGGGGATCTGGGGCCCTTCCTGGGTAAAGACTAGAGTTTGACCAAGAAAGCAGCAACCATACTTATCTCCATGTGGAGGCATCAAAAACTTCCAGACCCCAGAACTAGTTCTGGAAACTGTAGCGGAAAAAAATAATAAAAGAAAAAAATGGGTTTGAGACAGATCCAATGCCTCCTCCCCCAATGGAAACAGAACCCAAAATTAACATAGCGTTCCAAATCAAGGAATAGGATGGAAAAATGAGTGAACTACAAAAAAGGCCCTAACCATAAAAAACTACTATGGTGACAGGGAAGGTGAAGACACAAACTCTGAAGAAGACGATTAAGTCAAAACAAATATAACCAAAGCTTCAAAGGGGAAAAAATTATCGAATTGGACACAAGTCTGACAAGAATTCCTGAAAGAGCTAAAAACGTGATTTATTTTTCAAAATAAAATGAGTGGTAAAGGAAAAATTGGGTGAAGAAATGAAAGCAAAGGAAGAAAATTAAGAAAAGACAATAGCTTGGAAAAAGAGACACAAAAATTACTGAAGAAAATAAGAACTTAAAAAACAGAATTGGTCAAATGAAAAAAAAAAAGAGGTACAAAAATTTACTAGTGAAAATAAGTCCTTAAAAAGCAGAGTTAGCCAAATGGAAAAAGAGGTACAAAAGTTCATTGAAGAAAATAATTGCTTTAAAATGAGAATGGGACAAGTGGGACCCAATAACTCCATGAGATATCAAGAAACAATAAAACAAAGTCAAAAGAATGAAAAAAAAAGTAGAGGAAAGTGTGAAAAAAAATTCATAGGAGAAACAACTGACCTAGAAAATAAATTGAGGAGAAATGATTTAAGAATTCTAATTGAATAAATAATTTATGCATTGGGTTCTGTTTTGCCTTTTCTTTTTGGTAGCATGTTGTAATAATACACACCTGTCCATTTAGGGAGGTGTTTTGCTCAAAGTTTGTGAATGCAGAATAGAAAGTAACCATTACTACAATATTTGAGATTATTCTCTCAACACTAGGACAATAATCTTCAATAAGTTTATAATTCATTAAGCAATAGAAGAAACATGCACACATAAATATAGTAGACATAATAAATATGGTGAATATTTAAGATGATCATAAAGTATAAGAGATCATAAAATATAAGATCATAAAGTATAGAGTACAAGAGAACATGGAAAAATCACTCTTTCTGTGAAAATGTGGTAAGGTTTCAGGACAGATGTAATGTCTGAGCTAGATTTTGAATAAATGATATAATATCACTAGTAAGGCTCTTGAGGGGTGTGCAGGTGATATTATAACATGAAAGCAGGGACAAGAAAGACCAGTCAGGTTTAATAATCATGCTTTAAGGGACAATTGAAGACCATGTCCACTATCATCCCACACTGTGACTATTAGAAAGGCTTCCTAATCTAGAGACCAATCTCCACTAATTCCTCAATATTTTCATGATTTAGGCTATTGAAATACCAACACTCTGCATTTATTTATTCAGTACCTACTATGTTTAAGTTTCCAAATAAATATTGCTGGATATGCAAAGATAAATGAGAAACAATCAATACTTGCCCTCAAGGAGCTTGTAATCTAACAAGATCAATGCTATTCTAGTCTTTAGCACTTTGTGTTGTTTGTCATTTAGTCATTTCAGTCAGTTGTGTCTGACTCTTTGTGACCCCATCTTGGCAAAGATACTAGAATGGTTTGCCACTTCCTTCCCTAGCTCATTGTACAGATGAGGAAACTGAGGCAAACAAGGCTAAGTGACTTGTCCAGGGTCACACAGCTAGTAAGTATCTGAGGTCAAATTTGAACTCAGAGGGATGAGACTTCATGACTCCGGGCCTGGTGCTCTATCCATTGTGCTGTCTAGCTGCTCTAGGTACTTTGTAACATGTGATATTTTACTTTAACATTCAATACCTCTGACGTAGGCAATCACAAATAGTTGATTGGCTCTTTTACTGAAGCTATTCTGTAATTAACCCTTCTTTCAGAAGACATGAAGAAATTATCTCTATCTTATCCAACCTTGTATCTACACTCTTTCTACTTACTTGTAGCATTCTCCACTTACGAGTCTATGTCAAGTCTAGGTATTTACCTATAAACAAATAGAATCTAGGAGCTTTTGAAATGGAAAAAATTTCAAGTATTGTCTTGACAAGAGATTAGTTGCCTAACATTTGAAGATGAGGCTTGGTTTAGAGAATCATAGGCACGGATACAGATTGTGTACCTAATATCTGAAGCGTAGGATTGATTTGGAAAAGCTTTTCAAAAGAAGATTGGTCACCAAAAGCTGGCTTTTTTCTTCGTTCCTTCCTTCCTTCCTTCCTTCCTTCCTTCCTTCCTTCCTTCCTTC
>NW_020954600.1:8482612-8552979 GCF_900497805.2 Vombatus ursinus | reverse complement strand
TTCCTTCCTTCCTTCCTTCCTTCCTTCCTTCCTTCCTTCCTTCCTTCTTTTCTTCCTCCCTTCCTTCCTTCCTTTCTTTCTTTCTCTTTCTTTCATTCAGAAGGGGTCAAAGTGACTCATGAAACTATCTACACAGCTGTGGGTCAATTGTGGTTTTTATTAGTTGGTAATGTCTGTACAGACATGGAATGCTGCCTTCTGGGAGTATTGAAGTAAGTAATAAACTCTCTTACAGGACATTTCTGAGACTTTTTTTTTTCCTTTTTTTTAAGTTACAAAAAGGGTTTTTAAGAACTCCTGGGGTCATCTAGAAATTAAAGTAAGACAAAATAAGCTATGAAGGTATGGGTTAGTCTTGGAATGTTATAGACTCCTACCAGAATGGAATTGCTTACTGATAACTGTTTGCCAGTGTGTCCATTCTATGGTTCTATAGCTTTTATCTTTCTAATTTCAAAGGAAATATTGCTTCCAAATGGTAACAGCTTGACGCCACCACTCACAGAATTTATAATAATTACAAAGTACCATGTACTATGAACTTTTAGGAGACTAAGATTTACCTGTTGTCTTATTTCCAAAATTAGCTATGTGATGACAGTGATAATGACAATAATGAAGAGGAGAAGGAAGAACAGTGAGAGAAGGAGGAGGAGATTATGACAATAAAATCACTATTAACAATTGTGTTTGGGCAGGGCAATATGAAGATTAGAATACTTAGGTTTGAGAAAAAATAATTTATATAATAAAAATTATATATTTTCATTTAAAACTAACGAAAACTTTTTTACCATTAAAAATCCATGTAAACCACTAAGAATTTGTTACCTTCTTCTAGCTGTAAAGAAAATATCTAGAAATATTTGGGATATTTTAAAAATGGTTTTTAACCTTTTAATAGGCCTATAAGTCTTATCTAAATTGAGGTCATGATGAATTCTAATAAACTAAATAATTAATAATTTGATTAATTGTTTTAAAAATAATGTTTTAATTTTATTTTTAATTTTAAAATTAAAAATTTTTAGTTTAATATACTTAATAAAATTAATTAATAAAATAAAATAAAATAAATGGCTATACTGAGACATTCACCATACCATCTACCAAGAAAGCTTAAGAAATTAGTCCAACAGATGGAGAAAAGCATGCTTGAATGGCCTGGGAACTTGACAGAATAATATCCCATTGAACCCTATGTGTTGCAGTCAAGGCTAGAAAAGCAGACTTTTGTTAAAGGTATGCTTAATATCCAAAGTGATAAAAGTGTGATTCATGACACATTAAGAAATACGGGTTGATATCTTATGAATTTGATACCAACTAGCATAAATCAAATGGTTATAAGAAAAGGATGATTTTTACACATTAATTTTAATTTTATGTTTATGACACATGACAATAAATTTACTATCTTTATTTTGTTCTAATTAAATTAACATACCACTACATGAACAGAGTACTATAATATTGGAATTTGAGGAAGAAAGATCAAATGCAAAGAATTGAGATTCTTAGGTAATACTTCATACAGGAAATGGAACATCTCATTGTGACCAAGGACCCTTGAAGAAAGCAAGGTATACTAATAAACTTCAAAGGGAAGGAATGCAATCTGGACATGGAAAAGAGAGACCTGGCAGACAGAACCAACTTCAGAAAAAAGTAAGCAAGCCAGTTTGGCTGACAGGTAGAGTATGTGACAGGGAGAGAAATAGATAATTTATAAGAGACCTGGAAAGTCAAGCTTGGATCAGATAGTAAAAGGATTTAGGTGCCAAACTGTGATGTTTGCATTTTATCCTAAATACAATAAGGAGTCACTGAATTTTCTCGAGAGAAGAAGTGACAAGATCAGAGTTGTAATTTAAAAAAATAGATTATTTTGTTAACACTTGGGACAATGACTTAGAATTCACCAGATATTATAGCATTATCTCCCTAGAATGGTATCTTTTGGGTCTTGAGATGGAACCTGTTTTTATACTTAGTTAACTGTCTTTTTTCAGAGGTATTAGTAAATTATATAACAATACTTTGTTCAAAGAAAAGGAATTCCTTTCAAACCTATTTTGTAAAGGGCTTAATGGTAGTGCCAACTGACTTAAAGGTTACAAAGAAAATTATTGTTTATTGTCATGTACAGAAAATCTTAGAATTCTTGGTTCCCATACAATCTATGATACTGTAGAAGGACATTGATTTAAACTCCTTCTGTCTTTAACCTGAAATCAAAACCCATAAATCTGGAGCCAGTCATATATTAAGTGACTGAGAGAACCTTGCTCTTGTTACTGTATTGAATTAGTCTCTCTGTTAAGAGGCTTAGCACGAATAGCACCAAGGAATTGGAAATAGATCAAGAGGCAGTAGTGGCATGGTGACACATGACTTCCAGGATTCACAAACCTGAATACTTGGGCTAAGTATATCTCTTTTTCCCCTGATGGAAGGAATCAGATGCAATACTTTAATCTGCTCCTGTCAAAAGTGTTTTGACAGGTATCAATTAAAAAAGAAGAAGAAGAAGAAGAAGAAGAAGAAGAAGAAGAAGAAGAAGAAGAAGAAGAAGAAGAAGAAGAAAGAAAGAAAGAAAGAAAGAAAGAAAGAAAGAAAGAAAGAAAGAAAGAAAGAAAGAAAGAAAGAAAGAAAGAAAGAAGGAAAGAAAAGACACAGGACCAGCACAACACAGATTGTATTGCCTAGCACCCCAATCTATCAGACCTCCTCACATATACAAGAGGCTAAAGGTTTTAAAGATGAGGATCTGCTTAAACAGGACAAAATGAATAGATTGTCATCATCACAACGGCTATGCAAGTCCAAACTGGACATTTATGCACAGGATTTCTTCCAAAATTTATTTTTTTTCCTTTTATCATTTTGGGTGGAGGGTTGAGGTGAAGAGGGGAGAGGCACAGGCAGTTGGAGTCTGTTATTTAATTACTATTGGGAAATTTTAAGTAGGAAACTTCTCCTAATGTTGATATGCACTTACTGTGAAACTAATAATTTTAGAAAGTTGTCTGAGGCTCTAAAGATTTAACATACTTTCCCAGGATCACATACCAAGTGTACCCAGTGTGGCTACAAGATTAGCTCTTTAGTCATTTCAAGAGGTTTCTTCTTTACATCAAACACACACACACATACACACACACACACACACACACATGCTACACCTGTGATTTTATCTGTTCCCAGAGCTCATGATGAGAAGCTACCTCTAACAATGAAAATTGGAACTTTCTCTAAAAATTATTATCTTAGAAAGTTCTTTGGGGGCACTGAGAAGTCAAGTTTTTATAAAGTATCACACAGATGGTGTGTGTCAGAGGTGAGGATTGAATTTATGTCTTCCTGATTCAGAGGACATTTCTTTATCTAGCATGCCATGTTGCCATTCCATATACTAGGTGCTTAATAATTTCTTTTAATTGAATTGGATTCTGAAAATGTGAGACCTCCACATTCACTCGTACTTTCATCACTTTCTAGTTCCAGGACATATTCCTCAGTTTAGATATGTTTTGTGTTCCTGTTATATGGCCCAAATGCTGGTGGAGAAATATAGTTTTATAAAACATGGACCCAGCTATGTTCAATAGCCAATAATCAGTACAACTTAAACCAAAGAAGTTCATTACTTGTAGGCTGGCCATCAAAAGTTTTTGTTGCTATTGTTTTATTTTGTTTTGTTCTTTTATTTTATTTTTCAAATGAAGATGTAGAGACTTTTTTCTGAAGTGTTGGGGATTTGTAATTTCTGTAAGTGACGGGATGTCCACACTTTTAAAGCCATAAATATTTTAAAATACTAAAATACAGATTAACTTAAATATAACAGACATGTTGTCCTGACTTTTCCCCTCACCAAATATTGAATAAAATTCCCAGAAGACTTGGGGTCCATAGATAAGAAACAGGGACAAAGAAGGGAAGAATGATGAGTGCAGGGAGAGTCTTTTCTCCTTACCTTGGACAATCTCTGTGTCCAGTGAACATACTTTCTATTACACTAGCAGAGAAGGCAATAAGCTTGAGCAGCAGAGAGTGAGGTTCTATTTAGCTGAATCATTATTCTGCCATTCTCGAAGACAGAAAAGAAAGGATTTAGGTTTTGGTTCACATTAGAATAATGAACTAAAATTCCATCATGCATCCAAGAATTAGAGAGCCCAACTGTATAAGTGACTCTAACCTACCAATTCCTAGTGCCCACAGAAGATGGGAGATTTACTTGAGAACCTTATTTTTCTATTTATCTAAATAAACAGAAATGCAAATGGAATTAAGAATGAGGGAACCTAAGATGATTGTGACTTTTGAAATTCACATTTGCACTTACAAAAAAAAAACTACCCTTTTATCTAATGCAATTAAAGTACTTATTGAGATAATAAGCATTTGCACAAAGCTATTAAGTGACACCTCCAGTGGAGGGATGGGAATGAACAGAGGCAGGGGGCTAAATTTGATTTGTGTATACATACATATCCCAAGAGATGAAATCAGAACCTAGGATAGCCCCTGATATGGAGTTAACACCAGAAAGTAAGTGAAATCCAGATGGTCTTAGAGTACTGATTGAAAGACTAGGCATCTAGACTAATGCCCACAGGACTCCTGGTGGCTAAGAACAATAACGAATACAATAAAAATCTATGTAATTTTGTTAACTTATTTACTTGGCTTACAATCAGTCTTCCCTTCTAACACTAGAAACAACTGAGAGATTTTCCTGCATACCACTGGAGGAAAAAAAAAATTCTCTGTGAGGGAAGAATATTTCCAAAGTAGCACGTAAGAGTGAAGATGTGATTTCACACCCAATTCTTTCTCAGTCCAAGTTCAATGCTCTATCCACACGATGTCATGCTGCCATTTCCCAAACAGATGAAACAAACTCCCAATCTGTTATCTGATTTTCATATTATTGATTTTTTAAATACATAAGCAACCTTCAACATACTTCCTACTTTGGATTTCTGGCAGCAGCCATATAATTTAAATGATATACTTGGTCTGGCCCTCTATTGTGTCTTTCTACATAACTATTGTAGAGTATCTTCACTGCTGCAGAAAATGATGCCCCTATGAAATCCTCCTTGTCCTGTACTCCTCCTCCAAGTTATCTAATTTTTCCCCCTTCTTCTAAACATAATTCAATATATTTTAAGTTTTCATGGAATTAGAGACAATGTGTTTTTGTGAATAGAGAGCTACTAGATTAATTATAGGTAGAATTTATGGTTATAATATCTTACGTGATATAATGCTTTTATTCCTTTTAAGAATACTTTCAGGGGCACTTAGGTGGCACAGTGGATATAGCTCCAGCCCTGGAGTCAGGAGGACCTGAGTTCAAATGTGGCCTCAGACACATGACACTTACTAGCTGTGTGACCCTGGGCAAGTCACTTAATCCCGATTGCCTCACCAAAAAGGGAAAAAAAAAAGAATACTATCAGAGAATTAACTAATATATGCTCCAGACCATATAATTTGCATGGCCCAGGAGCTATCAGCCAGGTGTGTGTCAGGAATTGAAAGAAATTCACTCACCTGAAACCAAGTAGATAATAAGACTGGTAAATTTGGAAGCTGAGAAGAGTCAATCAAAATAATAATAATAATAATAATAATAATAATAATAATAATCCTGAAAGCCAGAAATGATTATAAGCTTTACTTAAAAAAGATATGAAAATGTTTAAATTCACCCCTATTGATATTAGCACTTGGACATCTCATTTAAAGACTTCTCTCTTTGAGGAAGAAAAAGATGGGGGAAACACATGACAACTTGGTAGGATGGCAGAGGTAGCCTTCAGCAAAATCAGCAAAAGTGTCCAGGAATGAGAGCTACGAGTAGGCTGTGAACTACATAAAGAGATCAGTCTTCTTTCTACAGTGTGTGCTTCTTGGATAAGAGTCTAGGTAACTGCATGGATTTAGGAGAGATAGAACAATGCAGTCCCAGTTTGTTTTGGGTTCTAAGAAATCAAGGAACTATAGGCCCCAAAGATAGCAAAAGCTGGAGGAACTGCAATGAGAAATTCATGGACTAATCCCCAAGACAGTGAAGATGAAACTCTAGGTAATAACGATTTTCTGAAACATACTTCCCCTAGAAAAGATGACTTCCGGAAAAATGTCAGATCTCTGGAGTAATCCAGAAGCAGTCATAGTCATGAATGAAGAGTAGCATGGGACAGATCTATGACATAGACATAAAAGCATGAAATTTACCCTCTATTCATTCTGAGGCTTCAGTTATTATTTTTTAATTTATTTTTGTTATTTTTTAATTTAGGGGCAACATGACATAGGGCATCCTGAGGCTATGAAAAACTCAAGGGCAGGTGGTATACTCTCTAGTCAGTAAAACTGAACTCTTTTCTTTTAGATTCTCTACCATGGGATAGTACAGAAACTGCGTAGGTCCCTACAGAAAGAGGAAAAAGAATTGTTGTTGTTACTGTTTTTCTTGTTGTTATTGTTGTGGTTATTGAAACTGTTCATGACCTCAGTTACAAGTTGGTGTTGGTGTTGGTGTTTTTTCCTTATATTTTGTATCTTTCTTCAAACTGAATAAAGTCTATCCTGAATTGGATATAATTTTAGCCTAGGGGTTTGCATGGGTGCTGTTTGTTCAGTCATTTTTCAGTCACTTCTGACTCTTCTTGATCCCATGTGGGGTTTTCTTGGCAGATACTGGAGTGGTTTGTTATTTCCTTTTCCTTCTCCAGCCCATTTTGTGGATTAGGAAACTGAGGCAAACAGGGTTAAGTGATTTGCTCAGGGTCACACAGCTAGTGAATGTCTGAGGCCAGAATTGAACTCAGAAAGATGAGTCTTCCTGACTCCAGGCCCAGAAGTCTGGGCACTATGGTGCCACCTAGTTGCCCACATGGGAATTGAGGGTCCTCTTATTTTCCCATAGGTTCCTAGACATGAGCCAAATATTGAAGTTGCTAGGGGATACCAAGCTTTTGCTCCTTGAGCCGAAAAGCACGTTTTTTGTAAAAGTTGCAAGATCATGCCTGACCTCTGTTAATTTTTTTAAATTTATAATTATTATTATTTTTTAATTTAGGGGCAACATGACATAGGGCATAGAGCACTGGACTTGGATTGAGGAGATCTGACACTTTGTATCTGTGAGATTGTGGGTAAGATTTAATCTCACTAAACCTTAGGAAATTTTGAGGCAATGAGGAAGCAATGAGGCTTCCAGTTTCTCCCTCCCTACAAACCCTCCCTGTACGGCTATAGATACAATATTTCTAAAGCACAGGCAGGACTGCATTACTCCCCTGTCAGTCAGTTAGTTATTGAGCATTTACTAAAGACCTCCTATTCTGCCAGACAATGTGCCAAGCATTGATTATTCAAAGAAAGGCAAAAGGCCTTCTTTGTCCTCAAGGAATTCAAGAGCCTTTAATGGCTCACTATTGACTAGAGGAGGGAAGCTAAGTGACAGCATAGTGCATAGAATTCTAGGCCTGCAATCAAGAAGACTCATCTTCCTGAGTTCAAATCTTGCCTCATTTAATAGCTGTGTGACCCTGGATAAGTCACTTAACCCTTTCTGCCTCAATTTCCTCATCTGTAAAATAAGCCGGAGAAGAAAATGGTAAGTCGCTCCAGTATCTTTGCCAAGAAAACCCCAAATGGAGTCACAGAGAGTCAGACACAACTGAAGTGACTGAACACAAGTTGACTATAGGATAAAGTACAAACTCCACACTTGGTGTTTAAATCCTTCTCCAATCTGTCCTGAGACTATTTTTAAAGACTTTTTACGTATTACTGCCTGCCCATAGTCCAGGCTCCAGACTAACTTAAATACAGTTCTATAGCTGCCTTCCACCTCTCTGTTCTATACTTTTGGAATGCAGTCCTTTTTCGATTTAACCCCAATTACCTTTTATCATTCAATTCCTGTGTCACCTCTTACAAGAAGCCTTTGCTGCTCACCACAGTATTGTTAACTCTCTCTCTCCTTTTTTCCCATTATCACGGACATTTGTCTGTTTACATGCTGTATCTTCCCAGGAAAACACAAGATTTTGAAGCCATTTTTTCATTTTCTCTCAATATTTTAGCACTAGCTTAGTATGATGTATATAGTAGGATCTTTAAGATCCTACTTTAAGATGTCTTCCTTAAGATCCTACTTTAAGATGTGCTTTAAGAATTCTTCTGGTAGAGGAAGCATGATGTAATGACTAAAGGGCTGGACAAGGAATCAGGAAGATGTGGGTTCAAATCCAGCCTCTGACAGGAAATGGCTGTATGACCTTGGGCAAGTCACTTAACTGTTTAATGCCCAATGGAACTTTATAAGATACTGAGTTATGGACTACTTGTATTTCCAATAACTGCACTGGAAATCCCTATACTAATAAAATCACAGGCGTTCTAAAATCACTTCTATAAGGAGAATCTATTAAATGAGGGAAATTGGAAAATTTGTTAAAGGGGAGAGGATGGAGGGGAGTGGGAGAGGAAGGTTGCAAAATAAGGTCCATTTTGACTCTAAATTGTTCCTATAATCTTATTCAATTCGACAGACCTTTATTAACTCTGATTACCTCAAATATATAAACAACTTCCCCTCAAATTATACTCAAAATTTTACCAATCAATCAGCATTTATTAAGCACTTACCACATACCAGGCACTATGATAGATACTAAGGCCATAAAGGCACACACACACACACACACACACACACACACACACACACACACACGTACACACACAAAGAAATCGTCCACACTACCAAGAAGCTTACCATCTAGTCAGATTGGTTAGTTTCCCTGTTTTATTCTTTTTCCCTCTTGTATTCTGCTCTTCACTATGAAGTTTAGGAAATATCAAATCAATTTCTGGAGAATGATTATGCCTCCCTCAATACAAATTTGATAGATTATGGGTGTGAAGTGTTGCATATACTGCTAGACATGGTAGATGATTGCTTTATTTGCTTAACTAAATCTCTCTGTTACCAGAGATAGTTCAGTGGTGATAGGGAAATGATGATACTACACCAACAAAATTGAAAGATTAAAACAAAAAAAAAAGTCCTCCAGTTGCTTTATCTGAAGCAAGCCTTATGAAAAACCTAATTTCCAATGGCTCTAATAGCAGAATGTCCGCTAACAAACCCCCCTCCATAATAATACTGGTAGTCCCAGTTTTCTTGATTTAGGGTAAGCCCTATAGTAGGTCCCCAATCTCCAAAAAGGAAACACTTGATAACTATGTCTTTAGCCAGTGATTAAAGCTATTGTTTCTTTAGAATACATCAAGCTCATATGAACTGGGAATGGATTGCTTTAGCTATTGCTTCAATGAAAGAGCCTGTCCTCTTTCATTGAATTCAACAAGAATTTATTAAACAAGCACCATACTTTCAAAATACCTAGGAGCACATTTTATTTTTATTGATAAGTCAAAGAAAATAGAAATAGTAGGATGATAACTTTATTTCAAAGTAAAATTATATGGTCTGCTTGTAATTTTTTTTTGTGCTTGAAGTACATTTGTAGAGATAGAAGAAATTAAAAAAAAATGTAAAATATTAGCAACTGACAACTTTAGTCATGATCCCTAAGCAATCTCTATGTTCTTAGGACTGTTCTAGGATTTAGGGATACAAAAACATATCAATAGTCTCTGCCCTAAAGGGAGATTGCATTCTACTAGTAAGAGGGATAATATGCAAAAAATAAATCAATGAAAAGTCTACCATCTACCTGCAATTCTGCTGGATAATTTCAGGGAGCTAAGGTGACTTAGTATGCAGAAATGTTAACCAGCACTAGATGAAATCATTCATCAGGTTCTTATGGTAACTGGATGGGCCAATAGATATTCATTGCCCTATGAGGGCAGCTAGATTGTGAAGCGAATAGAGTGATGGGACTGGAGTCAGGAAGACTCATCTCCCTGAGTTCAAGTCTGGCCTCAGACACTAACTGGTTGTGTTACTGTGGGCAAGCCACTTAACCCTGTTTGCCTCAGTTTCCTCATCTGTAAAATGAGCTGGAGAAGGAAATGGCAAACCACTCTAGTATCTTTGCCAAGAAAACCCCAAATAAGGTTCATGAGTCAGACACAACTGAAAAACAACTGAGCAACAACCATTGAACCCAATGAGAGGTATAAGCATCTGGATAACAGCTGTCCTTATTTAGTGCATGCTTACTTAGCACTAAAAGCTGGGGTGCCATAGGTGGCCTGCTCTTTCCATAACAGCCAGGTGATGAGGGATAGATTCCTTAGTAAAACACCCAGATGATCTAACCTCATAGATAGAAACAGTGCTATCTCTGTGGCATCTGTGTCCATGATGGTGACGTCAGCAATTACAGTGTCCAATTGAATGTCATTGAACTTATGCAAACGATTTTCTCATCAAGAGCTTGTTGTTTGTCCTTTGTTTTCAAAGAGCACCAATGATAGCACAGAACAATGTCTTGACTCATGTGTGAATTGGATTTAAGTGAGGTAGAGTTGCACAAAGTAGTCAGCCTCACTCTCCCTTCTGGAGTCATCAAAGATGAATGGTGATGGCCCTGGATGACCTTAGAGTTCTCGATGTCTGATCAAACTCTTCACATTTGAAAACTCATGGCTATTGTAAAAAAAAAAAAATTCTCATCTGCTCCTTCCACCAGGTAAAAGTCTTCACAAACTTGAGGTAGACACTTTCCCTAACTCAGTGACAGTTTTGAGGCCCCTCTGTTACCTTCAACCTTGTTTCTCCCATCTGCTGAGATGATTTACTAGAGTGTGGCTGCTGCACATGCTATGGTTTCTTGGAGCTACAGGTCAGAGTTGAGTGCCAGGTAGACACCACAGGATTATGAGCAGTCCTGCAAAGGGTTCAACCAGCCCTCATGCCAGAGGTGTTAGTCCTCCTTCAACACCCCATACACCCTTTATCAAGAAATATTGTAATATAGACTCACCTATAATGTGATGATCTGCTAAGAAACAAACAAACAAAAATGTGAGGCAACTATTGTGCCATGGATAAGGCACTTGGTTAGGTATAGGTGTCATAATGATTAAAAAAAATGACTGACTGACTGTCAATGAGTTGAGAGTCTATTAGGGAGCACAACTAGGAGGATTAGTAAATGTTTCATTGAGGAAATGCCTTCTGAGCTGAAGTTTGTATGTAAGAAAAGATTCCGTAACAAAGCAAAGATTTGTAGGCAGAGATAAGAAGGTAATTCAGTTCATGAACAGAAGAGACCTTGTTTGAATGCAAGAAGGTTAATAAAATTTCAGGACCAGGGAATAGCTAAGCGTATAGTTTGGCTAGAAAGTAGAGTGCATGAAAAGAAGCATGAGAAGTAAGTGTGTGGGGATGGGGAGAAGGATGGAAGGGTAAAGGAAGATGGAGTCAGATTGTGGAAAGCTTAAAGAAAAAGCTAGAGTTTCTACTTTTTTACAGAGACAGTAGTGAGCCAATGAAGATTTTTGAGCAGGGTAATGGCATAATTAGAACTTTACTTTAGAATCATTATTTTGATAGCTGTAAGAAGGATGAAAAAGAGATAGGAAGAGCTAGTGTTAGTGAGTTAAGGAAGAACTTGAGAGGATGGTAAAGTCAAAGTACTGTTTTTCTTTATTATTATTATTAATTATTGAAGTATCTGACCTTGTTTGTAGGCAGAGGGCGAAGAACCAGTAGAGAAAGAGAGTTTCATCATACAGAGAATACACTTAATGGGTCAAAAATCGAGAAGTACAAGTCAGGGATGGCATCCAAAGAATAAGTGGAGAGTTATTCTTTGGCTTGGAAGGACAATTTCCCCTGAAAGACAGAAGTGAAAGAAAGGGACAGTAGAGATATAGATTTTGATGTGCAGATAAAACCTGAGGGAGATTACTAATGATGGCTTCAAATTTCTCAGCAAGGTAAGAAGCAATAAGATTTATCAAGATTGAATGGGAAAGAGGAAGGA
Source organism: Vombatus ursinus (assembly GCF_900497805.2). Classification (NCBI taxonomy): domain Eukaryota; kingdom Metazoa; phylum Chordata; class Mammalia; order Diprotodontia; family Vombatidae; genus Vombatus; species Vombatus ursinus. The sequence continues at coordinate 8,540,986 of NW_020954600.1, read as the reverse complement.
TTGTGGCAACTCTGTAGACTAGGTTATGGATGGATTTGCCTCAATGAGGAATTTGATACCAATGCAGTAACCATTTTCTTCTGCAGCCCCTCTCCCTTTGCACAGAGCTTTAGGGCCATGACCTCCTGGTGGGAATTGAGAAAGTAATTATACAAGTGGATGTGAAAAAAAACTGGTGGCCAACGAGGACGTTAATGTGATCAAGGTCTTTGGAATGAGAAGAACCTTTCAGATGCCACGAACTTGAGCTGAAGGACTCAAGGTCAGTTACTGAATGGGCCGTGGAGGATATACATCAGTGAGCAGTCTTCAGGGCCTGGTAAACTGGAGGGATTTAATTAATATTTACTGTATTCAATTGAATCAGCTATGTGAACTCTTTTTTTTTTTTTTGTACTTCAACCATAGCCTCATTAGCATAAGAGACTCCTGATCAAGAAACTCTCTCTATAAGTTGAAGTCAGCACCTATTCTGCAAATTAGAATTGTATAGAATTTCTTGGGGGCACTGAGGAGTTAAGTGACTTGCCTAGGATAATGCTACCATTTTGTGTCAGAAGTAAGTAAATTGTAGCTTGATGGTTTTCTGTCCATTTAGAAAAAGGAACAAGAGATAAGGAAACCAAGCACTAACAGTGGTCAAAATGCATTGGGAGTGAAGTATACCTCCACAACAACAGTGGGGAACCTGCAGCCTCTAGGCCACATGGGGCCTTCTAGGTCCTTGGGTTCAGCCTTTTGACTGAGTCCAAGTTCTACAGAACAAATTCTTTTATTAAGAACATTTGTTCTGTGAAGTTCTTAAAAAAAGAATTTGTTCTGTAACAACAGTGAAAGAGAAGAGAAAAACGATGATCCAGGCACTGAATTGTTGAGGAAAGAATGAAACTGCTCTGGAGGTCAGTAGATATTAGCTACCAGAATCTTAATTGGCTGATAAGAGATGGATTGAGTGAAAGTCAAAGTCATGTCTCTATGAGTGCAAAAAAATAGAGTGAGAAGGAAGAGGGCTTAAGGTAAAAGTGAGGTTGCTGTCTATGGAGCAGATATTCCAGAGAGTACAGTGGAATAGTGGGCACAATGGGACATTGGGAGACTTAGGTCAAGGGGGTTAATGTTAATAAGGGAGTAATCCCTGGTCACCGGGGAATAAAGAATGTGACTTGATCAATCACAGATGTGGGTTAAGAATCATGGAAATGGGAAAGGTATAACAGGGTGAAAGTATGGTAAAGATCCGAGAAGTGAGTTGAAGTAGGTTATCATAGTCATTAGGGGTTCAGTCTCTGGAGCCTTATTCCCAGAGCATCAGTCTGTGTAGCTGGAAAGAGGGGAAATAAAGTTTTCCCCCTGAGGCACTGCAGTCCAAATTCAATATGTGGCTTCAACACCTTGTCAGTTGAACTTGCACATCCAAATTGGTTTGACCTCACAACTTTAAATTTTCTCCCTTTCTGGACATATCTTCCGTTTATTCCCAATTGTGTCCTAGCATTCAAGTATGCAGAATTGGCAAAGATTCAAATGACCATTTATTTTAAAGCATTGTCAGAAACACAGATACATTTAAAGCATTTAAAGCATTGTCAGATAAATAGAAACAATATTTCAATCATATTGTTTACAAGGATGGTAGCCTTCTTCAAAGTATATTTTTTCTTTTTTTTTATTCCCCCATCACCAGAATTTCTTCCAGTATTCCTCTTCTACCCCCTCAGAGAGCCATTCCACATAATAAATGATATTTATTATGGAGGGGCAAAAATTGGAAAAAGAAAAATAAAATCAGCAAAACTAATCAATACATCCAAAAAAAAAATCTGCAAATATATGCAATGTCCTGCTTCCACTGGCCTCCCACCTCTGCAAAAAAGTTAGGTGGAGTTGTCTTCTCACATCTCTTCTTCAGATCCATATCAAAATGGATCCGAAAAGTCTTGTTTATATGAAATTGGCAGTGGTGCCCTGAAAAATTCCTCCTCTACAAAGAGAACTGAGTGATGAGAGGGACCAGGCAAGAGGTGCTGCTTCAATTTGCTCCAGACTTGATGGAAAGGCAGATCTGGAGCCAGGTTTTTTACAATCTTCTGCTGAATATATGAATATTTCAGGGGCCTGATTGGTTTCTGAGATGGTCATGGAGAAAGTTGTTCAGTCTTAGGAAGGCAGCACTCTATGCACCTTTAAAGCAGACAGGAAACATGGCAGTGGGTTGGGCAGTTGGGACTGCTCTAACTGCTGGTACAAGTCTACCATTTTTACAGGTATCAAGGATATACTTTCCTGAGTGAATTTCATGGTGTTGGTGGTGATACAGTAGGGGATGTTATTGAGTTGCACTAATTGTCTTCTATTTTTTCATTCTCTTGGTTTTGTTTTACAATTTCTTGGTTTCTCACAAAGTCACTAGCTTCCAATTGCTCTATTCTAATTTTTAAGGAAGTATTTTCTTCAGTGAGCTTTTGGACTTCCTTTTCCATTTGGCCAATTCTGTTTTTTAGGGCATTCTTCTCCTCATTGGCTTTTTGGACCTCTTTTGCCATCTGGGTTAGTGTATTTTTTAAAGTGTTATTTAAATTATGTCTCCTGAATCTATTTTCCAGGTCAATTGTTTTTCCAATGAGATGTTTCACATTGTCTTCTATTTTTTATTCTTTTGGCTTTGTTTTACAGTTTCTTGATGAGCTGTCCTAAGATCCAGGCAATGACCGGCAACAGGAGAACCAAGTAAAAAAGTTGGCAGAGGTGGTGGCAACTTCTGGGGAGAGGTTCTGGAAGTGGTGACTTGATGACCACAAGGTAGATTGGCTACTTCCAAAGCTGAAAGTCACAGACCACTTGTCTTCCATTTTGGGCGTTGAGTATGTCCACTGAAATGAGCTGGGTTTGGGCTCATCTTGCGCAAGTCCCCAAAGTAAAGTTCCTGGTCCTGTAGCAATGATCTCTTTCTGCACTGTTTGCAGCTACAGAGAGAAGGCTAGTTTCAAAGTGACTTTGATCAGCTGAAATGGCAATGTGGGTCCAGGCAGTTGCTGTTGGCCTTTTTTTGATCCTTGGCATATCAGGGACTTCCTCTTTATCTGGTGGCTAGATTGTTCCCCACTCCTTCAGTCCTTGATGCCAACACTGATGGGGTGAGGGGGAATCAGTTTGTTCTACAGATTTTCTGTTGGTCAGTTCAATCCCAGCTTCCAGGTTGAAGCTGTGGTGTCTTGAAAAGTTCCTTCTTTAGGAAGAGGACTGAAGGGATGAGAGCACAGTGGCTTCTCCACTGGGATGTTTACAAGTTACTGGCCATATTTTTCAGGGGTCTGGTCAGCCTCTATGCTGGTCATGATGTGGTTGCTACTGGAAGATGGGCACCCCATGTACCATGAAGAAGGAAGGAAACATGGCATTAGGTTAGGTGTCTTAGAGTTGCTCTAACTGCTGGTGTTATTAGTAGTAAGAGTAGGTTCAGGGGCCAGAGATCAGTCCTTATGAATCCACACTTTGGAAAGTCAACAGGGATATACTTGCATGATCAAGTTTCCTGATGTTGGTGGTTGAGCTTTAGAAAAAGTCTAATTGTCACAGGATACAGATCATGATCAGCCAGCAATAGGAAATACAGAAGTTGGCAGAAGAAGTCCCAATGTTGAGAAAGGGGTTCTGAAGGTTGTAGGGGTAACTTGATGGCCAGAGGGCATAAAGTGCTTAGTCAGTTGCATAGTGCAAAGTTGGTGCTTATAAATTATTCATTTCAGGTCTTGAGTATCCACTGAGATGAAGTAGATTTGGGTTCTTCTTGGACCAGTCTCCAAAATGATTTCCTAGTCCTGGCCCAGTGATTTTTATTCCATGAATTCATCCTGGATATCCTGTTAGGAGGTTTCTCAGTCAGGAACATAGCTACAACTGAAATCTAGACTCTGAGTAGAGATCTTTAAATCATTATTCATTAGAGAAATGCAAATCAAAACAACTCTGAGGTACCACATCACACCTATCATATTGGCCAACATGACAAAATAGGAAAATGATAAATGTTGGGGAAGATGTAGGAAAATTGGAACGCTAATGCCTTGTTGGTAGACTTGTGAAATGATCCAACCATTTTAGAGAGCAATTTGGAACTATGCCCAAAGAGGTATAAAAATGTGCATACCCTCTGACCCAGTAATAGCACTTCTAAGGCTGTATCCCAAAGAGATCAAACAAATGGGAAAAGGACCCACGTGTACAAAAATATTTATAGCAATTCTTTTTGCGGTGGCAACGAATTTGAAATTGAGAGAATGCCCATCAATTGGGGAATGGCTGAACAAATTGTGTTATATGAATGTAATGGAATACTATTGTGCTATGAGAAATAATGTAAATATATTTTCAATAAATAGCACAAAGAAAATATAAAAGAAGAGGAAAAGAAGGGTAAAGGAGAGGATAAGAGATGAAGAGAGAGGAGGGGAGGGAGAAGAGAAGGGAAGGAAATGGAAAAGGAGAGGAAATGGAGGAGGAAGAAAGGAAGAGAGAAGAGAGAAGAAGAGAGAAAAAGATAAAAAAGAAGAGAGGAGAAGAGAAGAGAGGAGAAGAGAGAAGAGAAGAGAAGAGAAGAGAAGAGAAGAGAAGAGAAGAGAAGAGAAGAGAAGAGAAGAAAAGAGAAGAGAAGAGAAGAAAAGAGAAGAGAAGAAAAGAGAAGAGAAGGGAAGAGAAGAGAAGAGAGGGGAAGGGAAGAGAAGAGAAGGGAAGGGAAGAGAAGAGAAGGAAAAGGAAAGAGGGGAAAAAAGAAAAGAATGAAAAGAAAAAGAAAAGATAAACTAAGTGCCTGTTCCTTTCATCTCCCTAACTCTTCTTAGTTCTTTGGCTTGACTCTCTGTTGTTCTTTCCATCTATTTCCCCTTTCATCTGTGTTCCTTTCTCTTGACATTTTTTCCTTCCTCCTTCCCAGAAGCAATACTCTCTCTCTTCTAAAAAAGAAAAAGAAAAAAAAAAAAAACTAGCCCTGGGCTGCTCGCGTTCTGTTCTCTGACTTTCCTGTGTAATTTTTAGTCTCTCTATAGCTAAGGCAGAAGGAAAAAAATATAAATAAAGGCAAGAGGGAAAATTACTTAATAAGGATTTTCTATTCAGATAAATTTCTCTTCTGTGGAATGCAATGAATTCTCCTGAGAAAAAGACATTCAATGGCTTGCCCCTAATCATCTACAAGCAAAACATTTCCAATTGGCCAAGCAGTGGCACAAACATGCTCCAAATGGGCTCACACAAAAGGATTTCCAACAGCGGTAACTACAATGGCGCTTTTATATTGATGACACTCAGGGGCAAGTTACTGGATTTTCAGAAAGGCTGCTTGAAGTGCCTGACAGGGAAAGCTCTATTATTTAGGACTGCATGCATGCACAAGCTACTGATTAACAGTCAAGGAAGGTCAGCTTCATGTTTTTGTTTTTTATTTTGAAAAGTAGGAGCAAGGCATATACACAATGTCCTATTTTTATTATTTTTTAATCTTTCTTCCCCCCAATAATCAAGTAATCAGTGAACATTTTTTTAACTTCTGTGCTGTTTTTGGCAGAGTTGTGGATGCTGGGGTTGAAAAGATGATTTTTACAATGCCTACCCTCAAGGAACTTACTTTTATTTTTCTCTTTAAGTCAGTCACTGTATACAAAACACACACGAAGTCATCTTTGGGGAGGGAAGCATTAGATCTTGGTGGGTTCAGAAAATACTTTGGGAAAAATGTAATGCTTGAGAAAAGTTCTGAAGGAAACAAGGGGCCCTTGGTAAAGTTGTTTGGTTGCCTAAGCTTTATGCTTTTTTGCCCAGAAAGACTGACTGGACACTGATGTAAGACAGAAAACTAGAATGAACTAATCTTACATTAAAGGTAGCCTGGCTTCTAGATCAATCTCCCTAACTTCCACCTCTTTGCTTTTCAGTTCACCTTCCACATTGGCAGCTGCCAACTAACATTTGGCCATGTCAGTCCCATGCACAAGAACTTCTGGTGAACTAGGTCTAAGGTCTATAACCCAAAGAGATCATAAAAAAGGGAAAGAACACAAATGTACAAAAATATTTATAGCAGCTCTTTTTGTGGTAGCAAAAAAAAAATGGAAATTGAGGGGATGCCCGTCACTTGAGGAATGGCTGAACAAGTTGTATTATATGAATGTAATGGAATATTATCGTTCTATATGAAATAATTAGCAGGCTGATTTCAGAAAAACCTGGAAAAACCTACATGAACTGCTGCTGAGTGAAGTGAGCACAATCAGGAGAATGTTGTGTACGGTAACAGCAACATTATGTGATGACCAACTTTGATAGATTTAGCTCTTCTCAGCAATGCGATGATCTAAGATAATTCCAAAAGACTCATGATGGAAAATGCTATCCACATCCAGAGAAAGAACTGTGGAGTCTGAATGCAGATGGGAGCATACTATTTTCTGTTGTTTTGTTTTGTTTTCTTTCTCACGGTTTTTCCCTGTTGTTCTGATTCTTCTTTCACAACATGACTAATGAGGAAATACATTAACAAAAAGAAAAGACCCTCTAGAAAAAGACCCTTATCTCTTCTAGAATAAAATACAAATACTTCATTTAGCCTGTTTATTGTTTGCAAAGCACAACACATATGTTATTTCATTTGATATATGGAACAATTCTGTAAAAAATAGATATTATTATTCCCATTTGACAGATGAGGCAACTGAGGCTGAATGATGGTTAGTGAGTTACCTGCAACACAAAGCTGGTAAGTGACTGAGGCAGGATTCAATTTCAGGTCTATCCTAACTATAAGTCTTACACGCACTGTGAATCAGGTGGTGGTACAGTGGATAGAGTACTATACCTAAAACTAGGAAAACCTGTCTTCAAATTTAGTGTCAGATACTCACTAGCTGTATGACTCTGGGCAAGTCACCTAACCTCTGTTTGCCTCAATTTCCTCAATTGCAAAATGGGGATAATAATAGCATTTTTCTGGAGTGTTGTTACAAAGATCAAATTAGATAATATTTGTTTAAAAAAAAACACTCAGCCTAGTGCCTGGAACATAGTGCCTATGGCATATGTAGTGCCTACATAAATGCTTATTTCCTTTTCTTCCCACCTATTGCATCACCTAACTGCCTCATATTCAAGTAGCACTGATATCCCTTCACAATCTGGCAATCAGGAACATTCAGTATTCCCCTCAGGCACTCTACATTCCAGCAAAATGGTCGAATGGTCCTCTCTGTCTTTTTGCAGTTCCCTATGCATAATATTCCATCATTAGTTCCCAGGCATTTGCACAGGCTGTGCCATGTTTCTAGAGCAAATTCTCTCATCACCTTCCCATCTTAACATTCTTAGTTTCCTTCAAGGCTGAGTTCAAACGACACCTTCCCTAACTCCCCAAGTAATTAGTTCCCCTTTTCCCTGCTCTCAGATTAAGTTAACTTTGAACATATGTTGTAGGTACCTTTCTGTGTAGATATCATTCTGTCTCCCCAGTGCCTAGCACCACACCTGTCATGTGTAGGACTTTAATACATGCGTGCTTAATGTTGCTAAAACTATTTAATCGTGGAACTGTGGTTTCCCCAATCTCATAGAACTAGATTTAAATCGTGTGGCTTCATTGTTTTGTTTTGTTTTCTCTGAAATGAACTTGCAGAATTAAGGACAAAACCCCATTCACATAAAAATAACAAACAGCATTCCAAAAGTCATGGTAATCACTCTTTGGATTCATGTTAGATTCTCTGGTCATCTTTATCTTCAGTGTTTAGCCATTGTGGTTGGGCTGATAATGGTGTGTTAGCAAATATCCCAGTTTCCAAATAGGATGACAAGAAAAAATGAAGTCAAGAGTTTAATAAGCATTAATTAAACTCCCACTAATTGAAGTAAGGCTCAGTGGGCCAAGAACCAGCTTTGAACCAAGGAAACCTACCTTCAAATTTGGCCTCTGACATATAATGGCTAAAGATCACTGAACAACTCTCCTAACTCATCACTTCCTTTGGCTCTCAGTTTTGGAGAATATGGAGGCCTACATTAGTAGAGGGTATTCCCTCATCCAGGAATTCCCTGTAGCAATGAAATCACAAGTCAGTCAGCCAGTCATTATACATTTGGTAAACATCTACTACATATCAGGCACTGAAAAGATCTCTAGGCCCTGACTCTGTTTCTACTCTGTACGAAGCACTGTGCTAGCCACCAAAGATACAAAAATGAAAGGAGAGTTGGTGAGGCAAGAGCAGACAGAATATTCAAAAATAAAGTTTCATGAAAGTGATTTCAAGGCAGGTTTTATGAAGACGGAAATCAATTTTAGCCTGTTGAACAGACGAATTGGACTGTGTCAGAGCTGGGGGTGGAATGGCTCCTTTTGCCTCAAAATATTTTTTTTCTTTCTTTTTGTTTTTCTTTTGAGGATGGGGTGAGAGATGAGGATGGCATTGGGTTGTAAAGAATAACTCTGTGCTAGGAACTAGGGAATCAAAGAGAAAAAAGTGAAACAGTCTCTGCCTTGAGGGTCAAGTTTGTTAGCCAATGCACAATGGTTGGTTAACGCTTGTTTTTCATTCTTGAAAAGGACCAAAAAATGATACCACTACGTTAGAGTCAAGTTACAGTGTGTTCAACTGTGGCTGATCAGATCAATATGAGCTCAGAATGCTCTATCACAGGCCAGGCACAAATAATCCATATGAACATTTGGGGTAGATTCTCTAAATTTACCCACCTTGAGTTTTTTTTGAGCTACTTCAATTTTGCTTTGTCCATAGAGCACAGTACCTTCTCTGATGGGGGCTTGCCATGTTGGGCGATCCTGTGCCAGTGTCTCCCATGTCACACAATCAATTTCAAAGTTCTTAAGAGAGACCTTGAGAGTGTCCTTATATTCACTTCTTCTGACCACCATGTGAGTGTTTGCCCTGTGTGAGTTCTCCATAAAAAAGTCTTTCTGGCAAACATGTTTGGCAATCGAAAAACGGTCAGCTCATCATAGTTGCACTCTCTGCAGGAGAGTTTGTTTGCTTAGCAATTTAGTTAGAGAAAGAATCTCAGTGTCTGGTATTTTATCCTGCCAGGTGATCTTCAGAATCTTCCTAAGACAGTTTAAATGGAAGCAATTCATTTTCCTGGAATGGCATTGGTATACTGTCCAGATTTCATGGGCATACAACAGTGAGGTCAGCACAACAGCTCTGTAGACCTTCAGTTTGATTATCAGTCTAATACCTCTTCTCTCCCACACTTTCCTTAGGATCCTTCCAAACAGTGAGCTAGCTCTGGCAATGTGTGTGTCAACCTCATTACCAATGTGTAGGTCCCTAGAAAGTATCCTGCAAAGGTAAATGAACTTATTCACATCATTCAAAACTTCTCCATTTGTCAGAGTCCTCCTTAAATAGGCTGATCTTTAACCTGGAAGATTGGTCATCTTCCTGAGAGCCAGTGTGGCTTCAGAAAGGAATGATTGATATGGAGCTTGCTGCCCAACAACTCCAGGAGAAATGCCAAGAGTGGAACAGAGGTCTGTACACAACTCTTTGTAGATCTGACCAAGGCCTTTGATACTGTCAGTTGTGAGGACTTGTGGAAAATTATGTCAGAATTTGGTTACTGGAGTTCATCAATATAGTATGTCAATTTCATGCTAGCATGCTTGCCCGGGTTCTGGAAAACAGACAATGCTCTCGCACTTTTCCAGTCACCAATGGAGTGAAACAAGGCTGTGAGCTTTCTCCCATGCTTTTAGCATGATGTTTTCAGCCAATGCAAAATATATACAAATTGTAAGAGGGAGGGACTGCCAATGTATGGGGGAAGGGGAAGGTGAGGGGGATAGGATTATGTAGATAAGATCTTCCTTGTATTGGAAATGGAAACTGAGATGTGCTTTAAAAGAATCTTGGAATTTTACAAGGCTGGGGTTAAAAAAAAAAGATTGCAGGTTATTCTAGCCATGGAACAATTCTAGAATTGTGCAAAGCCATGGAGGTAGAACAGGAAATTCTGAGAACAAGAAAGAGCCAGAAGACAATTTTGGCAGTAGCAAAAAACAAAAAAAAATGGAAGTACTGGGTATACTTGGGAAGTGCTATTCTCTTATAATAATGCAAAGCTCTGGAATAGCCATAATCTTCTACATTTAAAGAAATATTCCCCTTCTTCATTAACTCTTCCTCTCATCTGGTGATTTTCTTTTAAAGATACAAGATCTAATTAGCTAAGATATTATAACATCCATCCAAATTGAAACCTTGACCTTTATATTAATGTGAATTGAGATATGTTTTTAGGGTTTATCTCAGTAATGAATTAAGGGCCAAACTGGAAAAAAAATCCACAAATGTACTATATTCCAGAATCTAAACCTTAGACAACATCTATTTTCCTTTTGAAGTTAACTGCTTTTAAATCTTTAGCTTGGATACTAGGAGGACAAAGTCACCTCTGCATAATGGAATGTTTTTGTTATTCTAACTTTAAAGATAAATAATGCCTATTTTATAGCATATTGTTATAGCTATCTCTTTTTATAAAAAATCCCAATGATTGCTTTATATTGGTGACTGCAAACCCACCCACCAAAAAATAAAAACTCTCTCTCTCTCTCTCTCTCTCTCTCTCTCTCTCTCTCTCTCTCTCTGTCTCTCTATCTCTCTGTCTGTCTTTCTGTCTCTCTCTCCAAGTACATTTTCCCCAGGGCACACAAGTTTCAGAATTCACATAGTCATTTTCAATTAGATGATTGTAAAGGACAACTTAAAATTCTTCAAGGATCTGGATGCCTTATTGGGTTACTTAAGGTTTGCCCTTTAGACCCTAATTGAAATTAGGCTCTGAGAGAGAAAAAGAGAAAAAGGATTCATAGGAGCTACTCTAAAAGAGATGATGAGTCTCAAGAGTTTTGTTTGTTTTGTTTTGTTTTCACTGGGGCTGTTGGCAAGTGGAAGCTCACACCATTGGTTTAATCTGGGTCCTGGAAGATACTCCAAAGAGATGACCCATTACTCAAGTAACTTATGTCACCAAAATGCATGAGAAGTGAGTCACTTTTTGGTCAGGTATGTTGTTAGTATAACCTCCTCTCATTATTATCTATATAAGTAGGATGACATGTAATCTATAGGTTGCTACTAAGTGATGGTTCATCACCTTTCAGAAGATGCATCCATTTGGTAAATGAGGTAGGCAAAGCTCACAGAGGTTGAGAGATTTGCCTTTTAAGTGACTGAGGCAGCTTTTTGAGACTCCAAGTCCAGCGTTTTCTCAACTACTTTGTATTTCCCGTCATTTGTGTACTACATGACAGACAAGTCTAGAGGGCTGAAAAAATAACGAAAAATCTCTGTCACTTTATTTTGTTTATTTATTTTAACATTTCATTTTGGTTAATCATTTGGAGTGTTCTAAATAATAACTATGGTTTGCAAAGGACTTTAAAAATACTATCTTGTTTGAGTCTCACGACAACCTTGAGATATTTTTGTTATCCCCATTGTATAGATGAGGATATGGAGACACATAAGTTAAATCACTTGTGCAGGACACATATTGCTCCTAAGTATCTAAGGGCCAGATGTGAACTCAGATCTCCTTGACTGCACACACAGTACTCTATCCACTGGGCCATCTAGCTGCCTTCAGGCTATGGAGTTCTATAGTGAATGTGGACTGCTTTCTTTATACCGGGAGGTAGTTCTAGATATTTTGGAAATAATCCTTTTATTTATGTGTACAGAATATTCATAGACTTCATGAAATCAATTATTTCTAAAAAAATTAATTTTTATATTTCTTCTGTATTATAGTGCAAAGAATACAGGACTTGGATTCTGAAGATTGGCATTCAAGGCTTGACTTTGACAAACATTGTGTGGCCATAGGTAAGTCTCTTCCTTTCCTCTAAGCTACATTTTCTTTGGCCATAAAATCAGAATGACAATGCCTACTGTATCTAAAGCTGAGCATGGATTTGGAGTTATGGGTTCATAGATTTAGACTTTAAAGGTATGTTTGAGGTCATCTTCTCTGGATATCACCATTATGACTAATGTCAAAGTAAAATTAAAAAAAAAGTCAGAAAACTGAGAGACTTGTCATGAACTCTGCTGGTGGGATTTTGGGGGGGGGGACCTTTTAGATTATTGATTCCTCCATGTTTGGCTGTTTTTTGTTCTTCAGTCATTTTTCAGTCATATCTGATTCTCCATGACTCCACTTGTGGTTTTCTTGGCAAAGATGCTGAAGTGTTTTGCCTTTTCCTTCTCCCATCCATCTTATAGATGAGGAAACTGAGGCAAAAAGGGTTAAGTGATTTGCCCAGGATCACCCAGTTAGTAAGTGTCTGAGACCAGATTTGAACTGATTTCAGGCTTGGCACTCTATCTACTGTACCACTAAAATGTCAATAATAATTCCCACTAGAAGAGAACATGTCTTTGGAAAACTGGGTAAGCGTCACAACCCAGATAGGACTGAATATAATCCATTCCACACATTGCCAAACATTACGATACTCTTCCATTTTTTTCTTGGCCTGAGAAAGAAAGAATGACACTGCCAGTCCTAGAATTCTCAGTCAGAGTTCATATCAGTCACAACTCTGTATGCTTTATTTTTGGGGGGGATGGGGGAGGAGAATTTGTCTATTTGTCCCAAAGAGTTGTTACAAGAACCTTGAGGAAACAGACCAAACTATCAGGGTGGGGGGGAATGTCTAAATTTCACACCCAAATTATTGTTTGCATATATTTAAATATTAATTATTTTAGGAGTTTTTTGGAACCAAAATACTTATATAACCTTTAAATTATAAGGTATGTTAAAGATGGGTATAATATCACAAATTCAGAGTGAGAAATAACCTTATAACTCATCTTGTCCAATCTCTTTATAGATGAGGAAATTGAGGTCCAATGAGTTGAATGATTTTGCCATCACCCAATCATCCAATACGTAACAAGTAGAAGAGACAGGATTTGAATCTGTGTCTTCAGACTCGAAATTCAGTGTTTTTTCCATTATAGCACACTAATTCTTTACTAACTGTAAACCGCTACACAGAGGTATTATTACCTCAATTAGATTCGCTAATTAAATGTTCATTTTTGACTCAGCATGCTTCAAGGAAGGCAAAAATAATAACATACAAACTCCCACTGTTAAAGATAATTAGGCACTAGAGTGTTTGAAGTTGCAAATGAGAAGCTCCTGAGAAGGGAAACAACGCATTTGCTCTTTTTATCCCCTTGTTTGCCAGTATTTTCCACTCTTTCCTGGAATATCTGAGTCAAAGATTTCACAGCAACATGGGATGTCTGAGTTAGATGAAGTCACCAACTTCCTGAAATCAAAACATCTCCCAATGCCTAATAATCCTCATTTCAAAGGATGGAAGCCCTGACAAAGGCAATATTCATGAACATTCAGATTATTACAAACCCAGAACAGTGATCAAATTTTTCTCGAGTTATTTAAAGATATATGAAAGCACTTTTTTGTCTGTATATTGTGGTAAGAAAAGAAATCTAAGCAAAGAAATAAGAGAAGTAAAGCACTGGGTGATATTCTGGTACATCCCCACTAGTGAGAGGCTGGTTAGCACAGTGGAAAACGTGGACCATAGGCTACAGTCTTGCCTCTGACGTATATTTCCCATATGAACTTGGACTATGCTTTTGACCTCTCATGTGTCTCTAGGAAGCACTCAAAGCTAAAGTTAAGTTCCTATCTGCTTCAATAGAGTTCATTAAACTGATGAAATCACAAGGCTAGACTAAATAAATGAATGAATGAATTGATGGATGAGTGAATAAATATATAAGTAAATAGACAAACAACTGAACAAATAAGCACATAGATATATTAATTCATTAATTAATGAGTTCATCAAAATCAATAAACACTAAGACCCCAACTACTAAAGTAAAGACTCATTAATTGATTTAAAAAAAATGCTGGGAAAACAGGGGGAAAATGCCAATCAACAGTGAGGGAAAGAGTAGCATAGTGGACAGAGGGCTGACCTTGGAGTCAATCAATAAGGATTTGTTAAAGATTTACCATGAGCCATGAATACTGGGAAATAGATGTATAGATATATATGATTATGGTCCCTATCTTCAAGGAGCTCAATCCAATAAGGAAACAATATTGTCCAAACTCTCTATGTAATATATTTAGAGTGTAAATGAAAGATAACCTCCACAGGAAGACAGTAGTGATTGAGGGGAGGAGGAAAAACAGGTTTGCTACAGATGGTAGGATTTCAGCTGAATCTTGAAGGAGACTAGGAAAGTCAAAGGGCTGAGGTGAAGAGGTGAGAATTCAAGGCACAGGAGACAGCAAGAAGGCCAGTATCACTGTCATAGAGGATGTGGAGAGGGGCAAAATGTAAAAGACTGGAAAGTTAAGAAGCGCCATGTTTTTAAGGCCTTCAAAATCAAGCAGTATTTTATCTTTGCTGCTAATGGTATGGGGGGCCACTGAATTTTATTGAGTAGAGAGTATGATATGATCAGGTCTACACTTTAAAAAGATCATTTTGAAGCTGTTTGGAGGATAGATGAGAGTGGGCAGAGAATTGAGACTCAGAGACTAAGAAAAAGGCTGTTCAAATAGTCCAGCAGTAAGGTATCCCATGGACATCAAGTTTGAAATATACAGAAGGCAATTGTTGGTATGAGATTTGACCAAAAGAGAGAAGTTAAGAGTGTGTGTATGTATATATATATATATACACACACACACACACACACACACACACACACACACATATATGTATATATAGATATATAGATATATATGTAGATATAGATATATAGGTATATAGATAGATAGATAGATAGATAGATAGATAGATAGATAGATAGATAGACAGACAGACGGATATAGATATGGGGATCATTTAAATAGAGTTGATAATTGAAGTCATGGATGATGACAAAATTCCCAAATGAGTAGAAGGAGTTAAATGATTCAGGAAGACCTGGGTTAAAGTCCTGCTTCTGCGACATAGCAGCTAGGTGAACCATGGACAAGCCAATTAATGTCTTGGTGCCCCAGACTCTCTAAAAGGGTAAGTTGTATAAGTTGCCATTATGAATATTTTGAAGGAGTATCTATGCCAGGATTTTCCTTCACCAATTAAATCACAGGGCAAAATTTAAACAAATGAAAACAATATTTATTAATCCATTCTAATTCAACATAGCCTGAGAAAAATGGAAGGGCCCACAACTGTTGTCTTAAGCTTCTTGTAACAACATTTTGGGACAGATGGCCAGACTCTCCCTTCATCTGCAAATATATACTTAATTTTGGGGTGGGAGAATGGACTGGTCTGAATTCTGGGACTTAGAACATCGTTCTTTCTTTCCTAGCTTAAGAAAATAGTGGAGGAATAGAGGAACATTGTGTAATTTGTGGAATGGTTTTGTGAGACTTTGTAACTCCAAGAAAATCTTAAATAAGAAAGTGCTGTGAAGATTCAGTGACAGAGGGGGCTCTTTTTTCCCCTTCCCAAGCATCTGGGAGCTGCAACAGAGATGGTGATAGGGAGTAGGGCACCTTGGGGAAAAGGTTGCTTGATTAGTGGTATTAAAAGCACCAGGGCTTCCTTAGGAAAGTCAGCTTTCACTGTACTCAGAATGACAGCAACCACAGTAAAAAGAAGCTCAACTGGTGGCTAAGGAAAGGTCTTTTTATCTTATTCTCCTTTCACTCCCTTTCCAGACAGATATTTCAACTCAAAGCTTCCTCGTTCTTCATTCAATCTTGTTTTATGAGTTCCTGTAGTGAGCTAATCCATTACTAACAGGCCAGACTGTTGATGGTCAGTATTGGGCATAGTAAAATTTAATGAATAAACTATGAAAGATAAAAATGTTAAAAATACGATTGACTTTGTGGGAAATAAGTATTTTTCACTATATTATCTCAATCAAGGCTATAAAATTTATTCTCAGAACCACATAATACAGTTTTTTTGTTCCCTCCAAATGGTTGCTTTCTGTCATATTCCACTATCTTTTGCTGTTTGTTCTTTGTTCTCAAAGAAAACCATGACATCAGGAAGGTGATGCAATGACATGCAAGTGACTTGGACCTAAGTGAGGAAGGGCTGTGCAAAGTCACCAGTCTAACTTTCTCCTCTGGAATCATCTGGGTCCAGTGGTCAGATAAGATCAGGACAACTGGAGATGACCCAGGATGCAGTGGGTGACCTCTTGAAGGTATATACTTGAGATTTCTGCTACTAGGAGAGATTGAAGCTAACAGATAGCTTATATTTAGGAGGTCTGAGATATAGTAGGGTTAAAATGGATTGGATATCCATAATTAAGAAGCTCTTGACAACTGAAAGCCACCAGATTCCCTAATAAAGGGCAAAGCAAGCTAACTCAGAAAAAAGGAAGCATTTTAATACCATCTGGGCTGGTAAGTTCTGGGAATAGGCTTGTGAATGGCCATTACACTTCCATCCTGGGGGATGATAAGGAGGCTTAGTCCAAAAAAAAAACCTTAAAAAGATAAAATATAAAAGTTTAGAGCAGAAAAATTTGAGACATGGGCAGTTTAGTCAAATGATCATTAAGTATCATTCCGTCCAACCTTTAATTTTGAAACTAAAATGAAAAAGACTAGGGCAAAGTGCAAGGAACTGATTCAAGAAGCTTCCCTGCCTCCGTATCCAGTGGTTGTCCAGTGGGGGAGAGGGAGTAGGGGATTGAGGAATAATGACGTGAGTGGATCTGATTGATCAAATTTAGGAATTAGGAATTCAAAAATAGAAACACAGACATTCTTAGAAAGCAGTCCTCTGATTTTGTTCCAGGGAGGGATTGTAAACACCTGTTAGAAGGATCAAAGTATAGAGATGTGATAGAAGGCATGTTTCATTATTTTGCATCTGAGCAAAAAGGAAAATGATGAATATTCCATATAAAAAAGATGCTCTCGAGTATTTCATAGCCCAATTTTGTCAGTCATAAGAGGTTCATATAAAACCCATATAACCATTTAACTACCTTTCCGAATTTATCCACCATTACTCGTCATTGCCTTCCCTTTACCAAGATGGATTAATCAGCATGCCCTGAACACACGTCTCTCTTTCTTAAACACTTTGAGCCATGTACTTTAATATTAGTACGTTTGTAATCACAGAGTACCATGTTGGAATTAGATCTGAGTAACTCCTCCATAAATATTTCTAATTTGTTAGTTTGTATACTTTGATATTAAAAACTACCTTTAAAAAAAATCTAGAGGCAGCCTGCCACAATGGGGAGAGAAAAATATCTCTTTAGTAAAAGCAACTCAGTACAAATATTTGTGATATATACTATATGAAAAACTTTGATCAAGTCAACTAATCCCTATGGGCCTCAGTTGGACCTCAATGACCTCCGAAGACCAGCATACATACAGTAACAGCCAATGCATGGCAACTAATCTGTATCATGCATTTGATGTATTTGATAAATCTAACAGTAAGATGATAGAATAGAATAGAATAGAATTTTAAGAGACCTCAGAGACCATTTAGGTCCATCTATACTTAATTGATATTTTCCAGATAGCATTTTCATTTAGATCAATCAAGTATAACCATTTAGGTCCATCTAGACTCATTTGATGTTTTCCAGATAATATTTCTAAATATCAAAGTATTTATACCCAGGTAGTTCACTTTCTTACTGCCTCTAGATTTTTTGTAAAGGTATGTTTCAATATTAAAGCACAGAAACTAAGAAATTAGAAATCTTTATGGAAGAGTTACTTAAGTCCAATTCCAGTATGGAACAAACATGCTTTTGCAAAATTAAAGTCCCAGGGCAGAGCCAAGATGGCAGAGGGAAAGCAGTGACTGTCTTGAGCTCTCTCCCAAAGCCCTCCAAATAACTAAAAAAATGACTCTAAACAAATTCTAAAACAGCAGAACCCATAAAAAGACAGAGCGAAACAAATTTCCAGCCCAAGACAGCTTGGATGGTTGATCGGAAAGGTCTATTGTGCCGGGCAGGGAGAGGAGCGCAGTTTGGTGTGTGCGCGCAGGACACAGCGACCCTGGAACAGGCCTCAGAAGGCTGAATCACAGGCAGCTGTGGCGGTTAACAGACTTCTCAACCCCTGAATGCCAAAGACAACTTAGAAGGTAAGTGGGAAAAGTCTGTGACTGCGGTGAGAGAGGGGCTAGGTCTCAGCCACAAGTCTCGAGTGTGTCCTGGGGCCATGGCTTTTTCCTGAGCTTCCGGCCCACAGACTGAGGGGGAATCGAGGGGCTGATCAGAGGGGGATTGCAGGGATCTCTTTGCCAGTGCTGAGGCAGGAATCTCTTGCTTGACCTGTGCTTGGATCTAGGTCACAGTTCTGAGGGGCGGTCCTGGGGCGAGGAGGAGCCCTGGTGCTGTGGAGCTTGTTGTGGTGGTGGAGAGAAAACACCTCGCCCCTTATCATAGCATCATAGCACCTTGGAAGAACTGAAAATTTACAGATCCCTAGAAGTACCTCTGAAAACAGCTGTACAAACCCCCGAAGCTTGGGACAGTACATTCTCCACATTGGAAACAGACTTTTACCTTAACAAAGAGTTTAAAACTCAAGCAATTGGCCAGGATCATGAGCAAGCAGCGCAAAAAGAGGCAGACTATATTATCTTACTTTGGTGACAAAGAAGATCAAAACATACAACCAGAAGAAGACAACAAAGCCAAAACTCCTACATCTAAAGCCTCTAAGAAAAATATGAATCAGTCCCAGGCCTTGGAAGAGCTCAAAAGGGATTTTGAGAAGCAAGTAAGAGAAGTAGAGGAAAAACAGAGTGATGCAAGAAAATCATGAAAAACAAGTTAACAGCTTGCTAAAGGAGGCCCCAAAAATACTGAAGAAAATAACACCTTAAAAAATAGCCTAACCCAAATGGCAAAAGAGGTCCAAAAACCCAATGAGGAGAAGAATGCCCTAAAAAGTAAAATTAGAGTCCCAGTGGTTCGGAAAAAGTGATGTGTATACAGGGTATGCTGAGTAATCCAGTTTAGCACAGGGGTGGCAGTGGTGAATAATGATGGATAATTGGCCTTTTATTCAGTGTTGATAGAGGGAGTTTCCACCCAATGATTTCCCCCCTTGCTGATGAAATCACTAGTCTAGATTAGCAACCCCCTCCTCTCAAAAAATGACTTAAATTTTTGCTAAAGTCCTTTACAGAGGCAACAAGGTGACTCAGTGGATACAGCACTGAGATTGGAGTCAGGAAGACCTCATTTTAATTCCAGACTCAGATATTTACTGGCTTTGTGACCTTGGGCAAATCACTTAACCAAAGTTTACCTTAATCCACTGGGCAGGGGAATGGCAAACCATTGCAGTATCTATGTCAACAAAGATTATTCATTGGCATGCTATGGTCCGTGGGTTCATGAAGAGTTGAACATGACTGAACCAGAGAACTTCACTGATTTCATTCCATGATCCTTTTACTTTATAGTATTTGTCAATAAATTCATTTTATCAGGTTTGATCCATCATTATAACCAAGCTGAAATGTTTTTAAATTCCAAATTTTTAACCATCGTATTAGCTAAACCTCCCAGTGTCAGATCATCTGTAAATGTGAAAAGCAAGACCCTACTCAATTATCCCTGTCAATGATAACAATTTTGAATAGTATGGTGGAAGAGACAGATCCTTGGGGCACTCTATTAAAGACCTTTTTTCAAATGAATGCAGAAGGAATTATCCATTGAATTACAAATCAGATTTAATTAATCAAATTTCAAATTAACTAGATTAACCAATTTTCAAATTAAATTGAAACTGGATAATGGAAGAGGTAAGATCAACATAGTATCTTAACTAAATTGTTCTAAAATGAATATAATGTTAATCATTTCTGAAAATTAAGCCCCCCATACATAACTTTCACCTAAACAAAGTTGGACTCCCAAATTTGACCCAGAGAAGTATGCCTTTGGAAATAACATTTGAGATCCCAGCTCTGCCAGATACATGAGATTTTATCAGGCATGTTGATTGTTATAGCAGATAGAAAGAAAAGCTTTTTTTTTAAATTTCATTACACTATACAAATGTGATATGTTCCTTTGATTATAGTTATATCATCCCCTGTATTTCACCCTTAATGTAGAAGCCCCTAAATCTTGTGTTATCCTGAGAGCAGTCTTCTGATAAGATCAACTTAAAGGTCAATCATCAGATAAAGTAGTTGGACACTGTACATATGCAGAAGAATAATAGAGTTAATTTCACATACAAACCTCTAAAAAACTATAGACAAATTACAAAAAAGTGAATTTTAAATGTTTTCTTTTTCATTTTTTAAAGTTATTTTTTAACTAATTGATTGAACAGCTACCTCTTTTCAGTGGAGAGGTGGTGGACAACAAAAGCAGAATGCAACATACATTCTCAAAAAACAGTTGCTGTGTTAATTGTTTGGGTCAGAGGTTACTTCTTTTCCTTGTTATAACAAAGGATTCAATGGCAAGAGAAATTATGTGTAAATTATTGTGAAAGGAAAATAGAAGGCATTAAAATATTTTTAAGGTAAAGTAAAAAAAAAAAAAAGCAGTGAGGTGGTACAGTGGATAGAGCACTGGGCCTGGCGTCAGGAAGATTCCTCTTCTTGAGTTCAATCTGGCCTCAGATGCTTATTAGTTTTGTGACCCTGGGCAAATCACTTAGCCCTGTTTGTCTCAGTTTCTTCATCTGTAAAATAAGTTGGAGAGAAAATGGCAAATCCCTTCAGTATCTTTGCCAAGCAAACCTCTAAAGGGGTCAGAAAAAGTCAGAAATTACTGAAAATGACTAAACAACAAAACAAAAATAAACAAATAAAATGATAACATCATTGTTATATTTTCATGCTCAATATCCAGCACAATATCTTGTATATTATGGACTTGGAAGTGAAAGGGGTTTTAGAGGTCATAACATCCAATACTGCCATTTTTTTTAAATTTTGTTTTATTTATTTATTTTTAGTTTTCAACATTTACTTCCACAAGATTTTGAGTTCCAAATTTTCACCCCATCTCCCCCCTCCCCCCACCCCATGATTGCATGCATTCTGAATACCCCTTCCCCTAGTCTGCTTTCCCTGCTATCTCACCCCACTTCCCCTTCTATTTTCCTGTATGGCAGGATAGATTTCTATACCCCATTTACTGTATTTCTTATTTCCCAGTTGCATGTGAAAATATTTTTTTTAAACATGTGTTTTTTAAAACTTTGGGTTCCAAATTTTCTCCCTTCCTCCCTCCCCACCTACCCTCATTGAAAAGGCAAGCAACTCAATATAGGCTATACTTCTGCAGTTATGCAAAACACTTCCATAGTAGACATGCTGTGAAAAACTAACTCTATTTCCCTTAATCCTATCCCACCCCCCCATTTATTCTATTCTTTCTTTTGACCCTGTCCCTTGTCAGAAGTATTTGCTTCTGATTACCCCCTTCCACAATCTGCCCTCCTCTCTATCATCCCCCTATTCTCTTGTCCCCTTCCCCTCCTATTTT
The DNA here is from genome assembly GCF_900497805.2 of Vombatus ursinus. Lineage (NCBI taxonomy): Eukaryota > Metazoa > Chordata > Mammalia > Diprotodontia > Vombatidae > Vombatus > Vombatus ursinus. The sequence goes on along the minus strand of NW_020954600.1, from coordinate 8,519,441 downwards.
CCTGTAGGGTAAGACAGATTTCCATACACAATTGAGTTTGTATGTCATTCCCTCTTTAAGTCAAATCCTATGAGAATAAGATTCACTCATTTCCTCTCACCTTCCCCCGGTTCCTCTCCACTGTAAGAGCCTTTTCTTTTCTGTTTTTTGTTTTTTTTGTGTGTGTGAAATAATTTACCCCGTTCTACCTTTCCCTTTTTCCTTCTCCTAGTATAATCCTCTCTTACCCCTTAATTTTATTCCCCAGATATGACCCCTTCATCTTCAACTCACCCTGTGCCCTCTATTTATCTATCTATCTATCTATCTATCTATCTATCTATCTATCTATCTATCTATCTATCTATCCATCTATCTGTCTATCAATATATACATACATACAATTTTTTCCCTCCAACTACCCTAATACTGACAAAGGTTTCATGAGATACAAATATCATCTTTCCATGCAGGAATGTAAACAGTTCAACATTAATAAGTCTCTTATGATTTCTCTTTCCTGTTTACCTCTTCATTTTCCACTTGAGGCTTGGATTGGAAAGTCAAATTTTCTATTCAGCTCTGGTCTTTTCATCAAGAATGCTTGAAAGTCCTCTATTTCACTGAATGACCATTTTTTCCCCTGAAGAATTATACTCAGTTTTGCTAGGTAGGTGATTCTTGGTTGTAATCCTATGTCCTTTGCCCTCCGGAATATTATATTCCATGCCCTGTGGTCCCTTAATGTAGAAGCCCCTAAATCTTGTGTTATCCTGATTGTGTTTCCACAATACTTGAATTGTTTCTTTCTGGCTGCTTGTAATGTTTTCTCCTTCACCTGGGAACTCTGGAATTTGGCTACAATATTCCTAGGAGTTTTCCTTTGGGGATCTCTTTCAGGAAGAGATCAGTGGATTCTTTCAATTTCTATTTTGCCCTCTGGTTCTAAAATATCAGGGCAGTTTTCCTGGATAATTTCTTGAAAGATGATGTCTAGGCTCTTTTTTTTGATCATGGCTTTCAGATAGTCCAATAATTTTTAAATTCTCTCTCCTGGATCTATTTTCCAGGTCAGTTGTTTTTCTAATGAGATATTTCACAGTGTTTTCTAATTTTTCATTCTTTTGGATTTGTTTTACAGTGTTTTGATTTCTCATAAAGTCACTAGCTTCCAATTGCTCTATTCTAATTTTTAAGGAAGTATTTTCTTCAGTAATCTTTTGGACTTCCTTTTCCATTTGACCAATTTTGCTCTTTAGGGCATTCTTTTCTTCATTGGCTTTTTGGACCTCTTTTGCCATTTGGGTTAGGCTATTTTTTAAGGTGTTATTTTCTTCAGTATTTTTTGGGGTCTCTTTTAGCAAGCTGTTAACTTGCTTTTCAGGATTTTCTTGCATCACTCTCATTTCTCTTCCCAGTGTTTCCTCTACTTCTCTTACTTGATTCTCAAAATCTCTTTTGAGTACTTCCAAGGCCTGGGACTGATTCATATTTTTCTTAGAAGTTTTGGATGTAGGAGCTTTGGCTTTGTTGTCTTCTTCTGGTTGTATGTTTTGATCTTCTTTGTCATCAAAGTAAGATAATATAGTCTGACTCTTTTTGTGCTGCTTACTCATGATCCCAAACAATTACTTGAATTTTAAACTCTTTGTTAAGGTAAGAGTCTGTTTCCAATGTGGAGAATGTACTGTCCCAAGCTTCAGGGGTTTGTACAGCTGTTTTCAGAGATACTTCTAGGGACCTGAAAAGTGTCAGTTCTTCCAAGGTGCTATGATAAGGGGCAAGGTGTTTTTTCTCCACTGCCACAACAAGCTCCACCACGCCAGCGCTCCTCCTTGCCCCGGGACCACCCCTCAGAACTGTGACCCAGATCCAAGCACAGGTCAAGCAAGAGATTCTTGCCTCAGCCCTGGCAAAGAGATCCTTGCAATCCCCCTCTGATCAGCCACTCAATTCCCCCTCAGTCTGTGGGCTGGAAGCTCAGGAGGCAACCACTGCCCTGGGGGTGGTTGAGACCTAGGTTCTTCCCTCATCGCAGTCACAGACTTTTCCCACTGACCTTCTAAGTTGTCTTTGGCCTTCGTGGGTTGAGAAGCCTGGAAACTGTCACAGCTGCCCGCAATACAGTCCTCTGAGGCCTCCTCCAGGGTCACTGCGGCCTGCGCGCACACACAAAACTGTGCTCCTCTCCCAGCACGGCGCGATATACCTTTCAGATCAGCCATCCAGGTTGTCTTGGGCTGGAAATTTGTTTTACTCTGTTTTTTTGTGGGTTCTGCTGCTTTAGAATTTGTTTAGAGCCATTTTTTTTGTAGGTATTTGGAGGGGTTTGGGGGAGAGCTCTAGAAAGTCACTGCTTTCCCTCTGCCATCTTGGCTCTGCCCCCCCCAATACTGCCATTTTTTAAATGAGCAAACTGGGGTTCAGAGAAGTCATAGGATTAGAAAGCTTGAGCTGTAATGGACCTTAAGGACTCTCTAATAATTTTATAGATGAGGAAACTGATTATCACAGGGCTTAAGTGAATTGCCAAAGATCATGCTTAGGTCAGATACATAGAACAGATATGTAGAACATTGAAAGTCATTACCTCTGATTTGACTAATGGGATGTGGCATTGCCAGGGGGGTGGCAAAACACCATGACTTCCACCTGCCTTCAGATCCTAATGAAGATAGACCATGACAGCAAGGAGATCAGTGTCACTGGATCAAAGAGTATGTGGTAGTGGTGGTGGTGGGGGTATATGGTCAATCAATCAGTCAATAAACATTTATTGAATGCCTACCATGTGCCAGGCACTGTGGTCAACATTGGTGCAACAAGACTGGAGGCGGTAGAAGCAGGGGAAGGGTGGTTAAAAAGGGTTCTGAATGCCAAACAGAGGATTTTATATTTGATTATGCAGGTGATAAGGAGCCAGCAAAATTTATCAAGTAAGAGAGTAACAAGGTTGGACTTGTGCTTTAGGAAGATCATTTTAATAGCTGAGTGAAGGATTGATTGAAGTTCATGCAAAGCAAATCAACTAGAAGACAATTGCATTAGTCCAAGTTTAAGGTGATAAGAGCCTGCACCAGGGTTGTGGCAGTGTAAGAGGAGGTAGAGAAGCATATGTGGGAGATATTATGGAGGTAAAATTAACAGCCCTTGGCAACAGAATGATATGGGAAGAGAGAAAGAGCTAAGACTCAATGATAACACTGGGGCTGTGAGCCTAGGTGAATACCTTTGACAGTAGTTTGAAGTTTAAAAGGAGAGGAAAGATTTGAGGTTAAGATCTCTACAGTACATCCAATTTGAGATGTCTAATAATCAGTTGTAGATTCAAGACCAGAGGTCAGCAGAGAGGTTAGGGATGGGTAAGTAGATTTAAGAATCATCAGCATAGAGATAACAATTGAATCCATGGTGAACTAATGAGATAAACAAGTGAAATATTTTAGAGGGAGAAAAAAGAGACACCAAGACAGTACCCTGTATGATGCCCACGGTTAACAGGCATGACCGTAAAGTACCAAAGAGACAGAGAAAGATAACTCAGATAGGCAGGAGGAGAACCAGGATAGAGTAGTATCAGGAAAATCTAAAGAGAAAAGAGTATCATAATTTTTACATTAGTTATTGCATTACATTCTAATTAAATAGGCTTCTAGTTTGTTTCCATCATCTGTAATGTCATCCATTTCTTTAAAATTTTAGTTGATTTTTTCCCCCTGACATTTAACTGGGAAAAGGAGTTTCCAATATTTTTTTAGATTTTTTCCTTTTTGAAATTTCTCATGGTTGATACTGGCATTTGTTCTTTCTCTTTTTAATGATATCACTTTATTTCAATATGTTTTAATAGTTTCTACTTGAATTTATTAATTAGATATTGTTTTGTTTTCAATTTGTGTATCTATTCTTCAAATTTCAGAATTTCTTTTCTGATGTCTGACTTGTTTTTGTTGTTGCGTGCTCAATTCAATGATCCGTTCTTCTTTTTTTTTGGTTACTAAAGCATTTAGAATTATACATTTTCCTCTATATATCTACTTTGACTGCATCTCAAAATTGTTCTGATAACATTTTCTGTTATTTCAATGATTTGTTCTTTGATGCACACATTGTTTTGGATTGACTTATTTAGGCCAGGAAAGAAAAAATAATCTTACTTTCAAAGATCCTTTATAAGTCAATAAAGAACGTGTTTAATATTCCTGCTTTTGTTTGTGAAATTTGATACCCTAATTTAAGGTTATATTTTTAAAGGATGTCATATACAACTGAGAATATGCATAATCCTTTTTATTTGTATTCAGGGCTTTCCATAATGTTTCTAAATATATTTTATAGTCTTCAATTTCTTTTTTGTTTATTTTTTAATAAATTTCTTTAGGTCTGAGAAAGATAAGTTGAGATTGGTAATTACTATAGTTTTGGTGTCTATTTATTCCTGTAAATTTATTATTTCTTTTAAGTATTTAGAAGTTATGCCATTCAGAGCAGGTGTAACAATTATTGCTATCAAATGATGGGTTTTGTTGCCTCTGAATGTAATGTGTCTATCTTTATCTCTTTTAATCATGTCTCTTTTTATTGTTCTTTTATCTGAGAAAAAGGACAGCTAGGTAGCACAAGTGCTGGTCTTGGAGTCAGGAAACCACCTGTTCCTGAGTTCAAATCTGGTCTCAGACACTTAATAGTTATGTGACCCTGGGCAAGTCACTTAACCCTGTTTGTCTCAGTTTCCTCATCTGTAAAATGAACTGGAGAAGAAAATGATAAGTCACTCCAGTACCTTTGCCAAGAAAATTCCAAACAGGGTCACAAAGAGTCAGACACAATTGAAAAACGTCTGAACAACACAGCTTAGATAATAGTTGCTAGGTCTATATTTTTAAATGTTTATTTGAAACATAATAGATTTTGCTCCAGCACTTTATTTTTACTTTGTGTGAATATTTCTGTTTCAAGAGTGTTTTTAATTAACAAAATATTGTCGATTTCTGTGTTCTAATTCAGTCTGTTAACCTTACCTTTTTTTGTGGGTGAGTTCACCCCATTCACATTCACAATTATGACTACTAATTGGGCATTTCCCTCTAACTCTTTTTTAAAAATATTTTTATACTATTCTCCCTTTTATAAATAACTTTCCTTTTTTTACTTTCTGGCATGCTTTTTCTTAAAAAAAGAAGAGAATGTTGGAGGAGTGTATTCAACTCCAGTATCTATACTTGATTTAATTTGCTTTCATTTCACTATCTCCACTTAATTTTTCCAGTTCAAGGCCCTAATTATAGGTTCTTACCCTTTCTTGCCTTTTATTCTCCATAAAGCTATCCTTAGAAGATGGAGTATTTTATTTTTTGTTTTTATTTTTGTTTATGACTAATCCTTCTATGAAACTTCCCTCTCTCTCAATCCTACTTTCCCCTCTGTTCCTATCTAATTTCCTTTTGAATTTAATGTATTTCTACAACAAATCCTGTGAACATTCAACATTCCTTTTTCCATTTCAGAAGACAGGGAGGTTCTTGTGAACTGGCTCCCTCCATACTACATGTTCATATGCTATTTTTCTCATATGCCCTGATTATGTCAAAGAGTAAATTCCACATCTTTCTCCCTCCCTCTCTTGTCCTTAGTATATTTCTTTTCTTTCCTTTAATTTTCTCTTAAAATCACAAAATGTAACAAAACTGCTCCCAGTGACTGTGTCATATATTCCTTCATGAATCTTGATGACATTATGATTTTCATGGGAGCCTTTTTACTCTCCCCATATTAGAATATGAACACTTCATCTCATATAGTCCTAATTCCTCAAATGAATTCTTTTTTTTTAACGTTTGTCTTAACTCCTCCATATGCATTTCAAAGTATCTACTCAGCTCTGTTCTTGTCATCTCAAGTTCTTGGAAGTTCTTTATTTCATTAATAATCCATTTTTCCCCTTGTAAGGTTAGACTCAGCATTGGGGAGTAATTTGTTCTTGGCTCTTTATCTCTTGCTTTCTGTAATATAATTTTAAGCTCCCATCTCCTTTAATGAAGCAGCATCCAGGTCGTATGTGATCCAGTCTGCAGAAACTTGGTATCCAGAGTCTTTTTTTCTGGCTGCTTTCAATATATTTTTTTTAACTTGATTGGTAAACTGAAGATTTTGGTTATGACATTTCTTGGAGCTTTCATCTTGGGGTGTCTTTCAAGACTTGACCACTGAAATCTTTCTATTTCCACTTTACCCTCTGGTTTCAATAGGTTTAGAAAGATGTCATTCAAAATTTCTTGAAGTATAGTAAACAAACTACTTAGAAGCAAGTTTTCAGATAGTTTGATGATTCTTAGATCTTTTCTCCTTGTCCTGTTTTCCAGATCATTTACTTTTATTAAGAGATATCATATTTCCTTCTTTTTTTTCTTCTGTTTTTCAATTTTGTTCTAGCATTTCTTGTTGTATCAGGAGTCATTGACCTCTTTTAATCTAGTCTAATTTTCAATAGGTCTGATATTTGGAAGTTTTGAACCACCCGTACTAAGTTATTTTATTATTTTTCCAATTCTTTCCTCTAAAGCTCTCATTTCTCCAAATAATGTTGTTTGGAGATATAATTTCATTTATATTTTTCATTTAAAAAGAAATTTAAAAATTCTTGCTTCATTTTTATCAGGATTTGAGTAGAACTTTAGTAAGATTGTGGTTTTCTTTGAGGCTTTGCTTATAGATGATATGGAACTAATGTCTTCTGAGTTCTTGTCTTAAGTTGTCTTCATTTTTTATGTTTTCTCCTCATTATTATGATTATTTCGGTTCTGCTTTCTTAAGTGGGACTTTGTGTCCTGGATGGGGTCTTTTCACTTCTGGGAGGAACGCTGGGGCCTTCTTTCATACTAATCTGTGTTATTTTGGTCCTAGGTGATAATTTTTTTAACCATCTCAGAAAAACCTGATTAGCAGACTTTGCTGAGACAATTTACTTGGGGAAGTCCACGTGGAAGTGGTCCGTGGAGGAAGGTATATGATCCAGAACATACCATGGTCATTGCCCATTCCCTGAAAGCTTCTGAGCACTGATTTGAGATTAGAATACAGCTGAAGGCTCTGCTGCCTGCTTTCCTTCCAGACACCTAGGTTTGGAATCTTAATATTATCCTTGACTTCTCACTTTTCCTAACCCCATCTAAGCAATTAGTTGCCAAATCTTGCCCTTTCTACCTTTATAACATCTGTTATATCCATGTCTTTACTTTTTTTTTTTCTCCTAGCTACCACCCTAACTCTCAGGCAGTCAAAATCTTGTGTGGAATATTCCAATCCTTCTTCTGGTCTCTAGTGTTTCCTTTGCTAATCCATTCTCTACATAGATGCCAAACTAAATTTCCTAAAATGCAATTATGATCACATCACTTTGTGCTTTTAACTACAGGATCAACTATCATTCCATATTTACCTCTCTTTTTTAGTTAGTGTTTTTCATTAGTTTTATAATAAACATAATTATTTATACCACAATGCTTATACATACTTTATGACTGAGTAAATACCCACTTAGTATAGTGTGCTAAAATTTAATTATTGAGGACATGATTAAAATTATTGAAGAACCCTTTATCTAATCTGACTCATAAGGAAACTGAGGCTCAGATGAATTATGACTATTTCTAATATATAAACAAATACAGCTGACATTTATAAGATCTTTACACTTTGCAAAATGTTTACATATGTTATGTGAGCCTCCCAACTGAGACACCCACCACTGGTATTAATAGCTCCACCTTATGGGGAGAAAACTTGGCTAGGCGAAATTAAATAACTTGATCATAGTAACACAAATATTAAATTTCAGTGGCAGGATTTGAATTCAAGTCTTCCTGATTGCATATCCATTGCTGTATACATTGTACAAACTGTCTCTCAACTCTCCATATAGATATGACCACATCTGGTAGAATGTAACCTACTTGAGGACAGATAATATTTGGGTTTTGCCATTGTATCCTCAATATCAAGCATATGCTTCACACTTAGTAAGCACTTGATAAAGTGTGCCTTTATAAAATGTTGACTTGGATTGCATCCCCCAACTGGACCTCCTCTCAATCTACACATGTCCTTGGTTTATTTCCTTCTGTCACCGCTTTTATGTCCATGTTTCTAATACTTATGTTAATATTTCTGCTTTTCCTGATTCCTCTATCAAACTGTAAACTCGTTTGTGTCAGGGATCATGTATTTTATTTCTAGTTTGGGCTTTGCACACACCAGACACCTAATATATTATAGGCTTTCTTCAACAGGGAAAACTGTCTGACCACCTGCTCAGGGTTTTCTTAGGGAGAAAAAGAAATGAAAGAATTTTCTTTTTCTCTGCATTCATATAGAATATTTCATTTCAAGCTAAAGACAATGGTAGTGGAAAGGGTAATTTACCAATGGGTAATAGACTAATTTGGGAGGCTCTGGTTGACCTTTTGATTCTACTACTAACTGTGTCACAATGGAAAACACATTTATTTCACTTCAATAATTTCACCTTAGAAAACATTGATTATGCACCTACCTGGACTGCTGTAGCATGCTAGGCACTGGGTGAGAATTTTTTTTACATTATGTAAAATCCTTGTCTTTGTTAAGCTTACAGTCTAATAAAATAAGTTATATAAAGGAAATTCTAATTCATGATCAATAAATCAAGGAAGTGAGAATAAAAAGAAAGGCTCTGTGAAGATTAAGGGGATAAAAAGACCATTACCAAGGAAGGAGCTAGCATTCTCATTGAGCCTTATAGAATCATAGGCCTAGAGTTAGAAGGAATATCAGAAGTCTCTTAATCCAGTCTTTCCAATCCAATTTGATAGATGAGGAAACTGAGGACCACATTAGTTAACTGACATGTTTAAGGTGACAGAGGTAGCAAAGGTCAGAGGTCTTATTGAATCCTTGCTTTTGATACCAAAACCTATTCTTTTCTCAATAGGCTGTCTTAAAACATAAGTAGGTATTCAAGAGAAAAGAGAAATGAAAATATTAAGGAATAGAATCGACGGAGATAGGAAAACAATAGTATTGTGAAGTCACATCTAGTTGTCTGGAGCAAGTACTACATGCCTAAGAAGGGGATGGAATGATAGTAGAAAGTGCATTACAGTTGATAACAATAACAATGCTAGCATTTTATAGTACTATAAAATCTTTAAAATGTTTTACAGAAAAAATCTTACCTGATCCTTTCAATAACCCTGGGAAATAGGTATTATTATCCCTATTTTACAGATGAGGAAATTGAGGCAAATAAAGACGAATTAATGTGTCAAGTGTCACCCAGTTATAAGTGTTTGAGGCAAGATTTGAACTCAATTCTTCCTGACTTCAAGTCAAGTATTCTTTCTGCTGTGCCACCTACTTGCCTAGGCTTTAGCATCAGAAGACCTGGATTAAAATCCTACCTCTGATACTTACTTATCTTTGAGATCCTAGGCAAGTCACTTGATGTCTTTGGGTCTCAGTGTTCTCATCCATAAAATGAAGCAGTTAAACACAATGGTCTCTATGGTCCCTACCTTCAATGAAATGAATCATTCTATCAAAGCTATGATGCATTGGATTGTGGAGGGCCACAGACACCAGCAAAGGAGACTAAACTTTACCAGAAGACTTTGGGGAGCCAATAAGCATTTTCGAACAGAATTGAACAGGTTTTTTTGAGGGGGTGCAACTAGCTAGCATAGTGGACAGAGTGCCAGGCCTGGAGACAGGAAGACTTGAGTTCAAATTCAGCTTTAGATATTTATTAGCTGTGTGACTCTGTTTGCCTCAGTTTCCTCATCTGTAAAATGAGCTGGAGAAGGAAATGGCAAACTACTACAGTATCTTTGTCAAGAAAGCCCCAAATGGGATCACGAAGAGTCAGACATAACTGAACAACAACAAATGAGCAGCTGTATGTTTTCTTAGCCAGTAGATGAATAAACGATATTATTAATTGTATTTTTCTGGGTTACCAGTACAGCAGTCAAATTTGAGGAACTTAAATCATGGCAGTGAAATAAGAAACAATCAGATCCTCTGCTCTGGGATTTATATTTTTGCCTGAAACAAACAAAACTATTATTTGTATTTTGTATTCACAGAGAATATTTTATCCCAGAAGATGAAAATGATGGTAGTGGAGTGATGCTAGTAGAAAGGGCAATTTGTAGGAAGGAGGAGCTATGTCGCCCACCCATGTTTTCCAAAATAAGTCCAAAATTTCAGCACTGTAGACTCATAATGATGATGCTCTTGGTTTCCCCAAGGTCCTTTCGAAGTCTTCAACAGAGTTGAATCAAACATTAGTTATTATAATGATTTTGGAGTAATTTCCAAAGAACATGTGTTCTACTAGCAGTGCTTCTTAGCTCCTAGCAGTGCTTCTTAAACTAGGGGTCTTGACCCCCAGTTTAAGAAGTGCTTAAAGGGTCACCCACAAGTGGAAAAAGTATAAGAAGCCCTGTACTAGAGCTTGTCATTTATCTTTTTCAACATATTCCGATTTGAGCAAGTTACTCAAACTCTTTGAACTCTTCTCTCTACTCTCATTCAGTTTTCTCATTGATAAAATAGGTATAATAAGAGCACCCACCTCAGAGGGTGGAGACTCAAATGTGATAACGTATGCAAAACACTATTGTTTCCATTACTATTAGTTTTTAGGTATGTATTTAAAGGTGGGGCACAGCAATCATGACTCAGTCAATAGAGTACTGGAGATAGGGTTCAAAGATTCAGATTAGGGTTAACAAGGTGGTACCGTGGATAGCGTACCTGAAGTCAGCCTTGAAGTCAGGATGACCTGAGTTCAAATCTGGCCTAAGATCAAACATTTGACACTTACTAGCTGTGTGACCTCAGGCAAGTCACTTAATTCCAATTGCCTAAAACAAACAAACAAACAAAAAAGACTCAGGTTAGATTCCTGGCACTGCCCATTTACCACCTTCCTCTACGGTTCGGTTCCCTATTCTGTCAAGGTAAGCTACCCTACTGGGATGATCTGGACAGTGTCTTCAGCCTCAAAATGTGCCCTTTGATATTCTATCTACCTATGGGTAAAATGGGACATGAGTTTTTCAAGATTCCATGGGCACTGTATTAATACAATAAGGTTGGTACACTTCTAAAAATGAAGGGGTCTCAATATATAGGTGTTAAAGGTAAGCACATCTTTTCTCCTATTTTTCCTATTTTTTTTCTAAATGTATGCATGTAAATCTTACTATAAAACAATGCTTATGCTATCTTGACAATAGGGACCAGAATCTTTTTAATCTGGTGTTCATAGACTCCCATGAGGTTTATAGATACATTTAAGGCTATACAAAATTGGATGAGAAAAAAGATAATTATATTTTTATTTCACTAAAATTGGTTACCTTCATAATCCTCTATATTCTATTTTACTCATTAAAATTTTTATCCTGAAAAATGGTACTTAGGTTTCACTAAACTGCCAAAGGCATCCATAAAACAAAAACATTTTAAGAGACAGCTTGGTGGCATCATAGATATAGTGTTGGACCTGGAGTCAAGAAGACCTGAGTTCAAATCTAGCATCAGATACTTACCAGCTGTGTGACTCTAGCCAAGTCATTTAATTTATGTCTCTGTCAGTTTTCTTGAGTTTAAAATTTGGACAATCATAGCACCTAACTCACAAGTTTCTTGCAAAAATAAAATGAAATCCTATTTGCAGAACACTTTGTAAACCTTAAAGGGCTATATAAATGTTAGCTGTTATTACTATTATTCAAAACCCGAACATTTTAAAATTTCACTTAAATTTCTGGGACCATGTGGTGTGAAACCCTTTTCCTCTGGAAAGACGTAAAGGTAAACAAAGTAAATACTTCTAGCCTGGCACTCCTTTATGCTCTTTGTAGTTTATTAACAACAACAGCAACAACAAAACTGTTTTTTATAAGAGTACCTTTTTCATGCATTAAATTTAGCAAATTTTTGTTTTATTTTATTTTATTTTTTGGTATAGCTAGGCTGGACTACACCATTATTGCTCATTAAGCTCAGCATTTGCTTTATTGAACAAATCAATAAATCAATTAGGACCGCTGGGCATGGAATAGCAATTGGAAGACAATTCAGAGTTTTAGAGATTGTATCTAAATTCCGTTAATCCCTGTTGTACTAAAAACACTGTCTGGCTGCAGCTTTGACATCCAGAAGTGTAGTTAACTTTAAGTCAGAGATGGCATGTGGGGTTTGAGGTTGCTTTTTTTTAAAAAATCTAGTGCATATATCCATACTGACACTGATTTCCAAGACCAGTAATTAAAAATGGACATTGTAGGCCTATCATTGCCATTAGGGCTGGCATGACCATAATTTGATGCCTTTAGAGAATCTGAATATTTAGAAATTGATTTGGGGGGAGCTGATGGGGAAAGGTACGTAGACTCTAGGCAAAATCAATGTATCATAGAAGCCAAGGCTATAAGACTATTTTAGTCCAAATCTTTCATTTTACCAATAAAGGAAAAAAAAATATCTATGCCCCATGGCATGAAGCACCTTGAGTAAAATCACAAAGGAGTTAAGCATGAGTGTTGGGATGAAGGCCCATGCTCTATGATGCTAAAACTAGGCTTCATTCCACTATACCTTACTGCCTCCCAAACTATCTCTATGATCTCCACCCATTAGGCAATCTGTTTAAGTGCTTCATAAACTCTAAATATCTCTATAAAGTAAATATCAGTTATTATTCTTATTCTTATTACTCCATTGCTACTATTACAGACCTGGGGTTTTGTACAATTTTGATTGAGTAGTAGATATGGATACCATGAACCTCAAAGGGAGAAAGAGGTTACTGAGTGATAAAGGTAATGGAAAATCTGGAAGCAGCAATGGGGAACAAGAAGTATTCTAACTCCCCCAAATCGACCAGTGAGCTGAAGAGAATGAGTGAAGGTATGACCAGTACGGAAAAGGGTAGCCAGGAAGACCACATCATCAGGAGGGAAACAAGTTTCAGTAAGATCTAGTCAACTGAGGGATAAGGCGAGAAGATTTAGGATGAAGGGACCATTGTTGCTTTTAGATCAGGAATTCCAGTGGGCACAGTGGAAGGGGAGAGTGGTATTTGGCTGGAACTTTGGGTTCAGAAGGTTGAAAGGAATGGGATTAAGGAATTTTGTGGTAGAGGTTGAGGCTTGGATGGTGACCCACAGGGGTTCAGAATCATTGGGATGTGAAGGGTATGACTAAGTGGGATGACATTCATCACTGAGTGGAAGGCACCACTTCTTTCCTCAAAGGAGGCTAGAGATCAGGCTAGAGAAAAGCAAATCATGAGATGGAAGGCAGAAGGTCAGATTGGAGGCTCCAATTCATTATTCTTCTTACTTCCGAAGTCTAGAGATTAGGCAGGATACTATACAGAAGTAGATGGAAATCAATACCACATAGAAAAAGATAGAAGTCCCATTCTATACATCTTTTCTCATCCCTCAAAAGAGAGAAATTGCAGGAGATGGAAGGCCTGAAGTCAAGAGTATGCTGTCCTTCTTTGCACCAGAGATTCTCCCCACTCAATTTGGGAGATCAGGCTGGCGTTAAGAGGTGGAAGTTATTTTGTTGTTACATTCTCCATCCTCCAGCAAGCCTTTCCTCAGGGGACACATGCAGCAGGAGAAAGAAAGTTCTCAGTCAGAGGAAAATCTTATTCTTGGTACAAGTCCTCAACTGCCTATTATTCTTTTACATTTAGCATTCAGCAGATTATTACATACATGTATAAACTCAATCATTTTTGTAATTGAATAAAAGCATTAACCATGTAAACCCATATTCTGTGGGTTCATTGGTGTGGCACAGTAGAAAGAAGCTGGATTTGAAGTCAGATGACCTACAAGGAATGTATTACCTATAAAACCATGGTCATGTCACTTACACTCTAAAGCCCAGTTTCTTCAACTGTTAGTAAGAGAGTTGGGCTACGTTAGCTGAGTGGACCCTCCAGCTCTCTATGATCCTAGAGCCTATGGGAGAATCTTCAGAACAATACTAGTAGCAGAGAGGATGACATGTACTTCATTCAGTTTCTCCTTGATTTGAATTTCTTCTTCCTGGTCTCTATATTTTGCAAAGTTTTCATTCCATGTGTTTGGGGTGAGCCCCACTAAAGTTGAAATGCAGAAATTAACAAAAAGGAGGTTTACTTAGTTATTGGTCATTTAACAGTTAACAAAAAGAAATTTACTTAGCCATAGCATAGAAAATAGATTTTACAAGGATATTCAAGTGCTTAGCTTGAATATATGGTTCTCCTTCCTCTCTTATCTCTGTTTGTGAAAATAATCTAGTCAGCAGGTCTGGGTGGGCTTAGGACAGCTGCCAAGTCTGAAAGGTCCTGACTCCACTTGGGTGGATCTTTTATGCCTTTAAATATTATCATCAATATGACCAGAGACTATTAGGAAGCTTTGTTGCCTTTAAGAGAAAATTTAGCCTAACTCATTTCAGAGGGAATAGGGGAACATTGATAAATATTGGTCTTATCATGCCATGTAACTTGGAGTTTATATATGTTTGGTACAGTGACATTTATTAAAAATATTACTTCTACATGTTTATAGAGCAGACTTATTTCTAGCCTTCACAAAAATTCTGTTGGTGATAATGGCCTAATTATACCATCATCTGCACCATAATCATCATTGTTCTCATTGTTACAATAATTATTATTATTTCTTTTTTATGAATTGCTAAGGCCATCGAATTCATTACCAAGTGGCCTGCCCTATGGATATGGGTTTGTTCATACTTATGATGACTAAGTTGGTCCTCAGAAAGCCTACACAATTCCTTGCCAGAACTACACTTGAAGGATTTCTAGCATGGTTTAGTCTGTCAGCAGTAGAAATATTGCTGTTAAAGTTTTGAGAATCAAGGGTCATATTCATGTTGTGATAATGTGATTAAATGAATGTAACACACACACACATACATATAGGTATATATTCACATGTATTGGTACCACAAAATACCTTCCCCTACATTGCTTTTTTTGCTTGCTTTTATCATGTGTTTTATTACATGCTACATAATTCTTGAAAATATACTGGTAAGAGCTATATTTACATTGATGTCTTTTAGGCTTGTTATGAGAATCAAATGAGATAAGGTTTATAAAGCACTTAGCACAATGTGTATGGTTTTTTGTTGAATCATTTCAGTCGTGTCTGACTCTTCATGATACCGTTTGGGGTTTTCTAGGCAAAGATATTGTACTGCCATTTCCTTCTCCAGTTATTTCTACAGATGAGGACACTCAGGCAAACAGCGTTGAGTGACATTCCCAGGGTCACACAGCTAAGAAGTATCAGAGGCCGAATTTGAACTCAGATCGTCTGGACTCCAGAGAGGGTGCTCTACTCACTGCATGACCTAGCTACCTATGTGTAACATAGTACATATTTAATAAATGCTTATTTCTTTCCTTTCACCATAAGCAAGCTCTCAATGGGACAGAGACACATATCTGCTGCCTAGAAAGTTAAGATAATCTACAAAAATCATAGATTTAGAGATGAAAAGGGTGGCACAAAGTTAAGAATTTAACATGAGCAACTTCAAAGAGTTAGTTTTCCTAATGATAACTACTTATTAAATTCTCAACTCAGAGAATGAGAGTTTTGATTAGGGGATGAAAGGAACCAAGGGATTTGGAAACACAGAGCCCCATCCTCTTGAGGAGAATAGTCAAGAAGGTAGACCAGGAACAGGATGGCGAAAAGTTCAGAAAGAAAGGTAAGAGAATGTCACAGATAAACTTCCCAATTTCTCTCTAGTGGCACAAAAGTCCTTTGCTCTGAGGATCCAGAACTCTGTCTCATAGTCCTAGTATGGGCTGTCTTTTGAGTTCTCTATTGGGGGGATGCCAAATATTGTAAAGAATGTTCCCCTTAAGAAGGGGTAAGACTAAATCACTTTGATATCACTTCCATCTACCAGATTATATGATTCTATGATATTTTAAATACAATAAATTCTTACTAGAACTGAAGGAGTCCTAGTCAATGAATGTAACCACTATTTATGCAACATAAAAATTGGTATAACGCCCTATGCATTCATAGGCAAATCAATTAACCTCTCGGAGCCTCAGTTTCTTCATTTGTAAAATAGAGATAATTAATTTTATACCGCTTGCCTCCCGGAGTTGTGAGGGGGAAAAAAATCACGTATCTTAAAACTCTACAGGAGGCATCAGCTATGTGGGAGGTCATGGATGAGATTCTCCTAGGGTGGTCAGATCAGGAGGTTGTCAGTTTGCCTTATTTGAGGCAGTGCCTAAATCAGTGATCTAAAGTTATCTGTGTCAATTGGAGAAATGGAATTTCATATGCATTATGCCATTAGGATTTTGCAACAGCCCTGTGTCATATGTAATCAGGCATAATTTTACCATTTTTTCCGATTAGAAAATTGAGGCACAGAGAGGTTAAATCCCTTGCCAAACATACATTAAGGCTTATATAACAAGGGCTGTACCCTACACATGGCATGGATGAGTGTTTTGTGGCTCAAAAAAAGGACAGGATATATATCCCTAGCCTCTTCTCCCTCTACCCTTCTACAAGGGAGACTTTCATTCTTGCCAGGAGGAGAAGCTTTGCTACTCTGTTATTCTGAGAGGAAGGAGGTACTGGGCTAAAATTATACTTATCTGCTACTTCAATCTAGGAGATGTGGTTTTCAACCTTAAGCGAAACTTCTGATTACTATTTCTTAAAGAGGAAAGGAGGACTCCAAGCTTTATATAGAAGACTTGATTTCCTTCTCATTAAATACCAGATCCACCATGAGCATATGTGGGAAACAACAAAGAAACCCATTTTTCCAAATCAGTAGCAAAATAGAAATCTGAGGAAGTATGCCTAGGAGAATATATACCAGACAAGACATTTTGAAGGAGCTTTCCCATTTAGGGTAAGGTTGTTGTTAAGTCATTTCAGACTCTTCAAGACACCATTTGGTGTTTTCCTTGCAAAGATATTGGAGTGGTTTGACATTTAATTCTCCAGCTCATTTTACAGAAGAGGAAACTGAGGCAAACAAGGTTAAGAGATTTGCCCAAGGTAACATAGCTAGTGTATGAGGCTGGATTTCAACTCAGGTCCTCCTGACTCCAGATCCCACACTATCTGTTGTGTCATCTAGCTGCCCCTTGAGAGTGAGTGAGGTATGAGGGGAGGAACAGAGAGAGAGAGACAGAGAGACAGAGAGAGACAGGGAGACAGAGAGAGACAGAGAGAGAGAGACAGAGAGAGACAGAAAGAGACAGAGAGAGAGAGACAGAGAAAGAGAGAGAGTCACTCAGATCTCACTCAAGGTAAAATTCCCCAAAGTTGTAACAATTGGGGATAGAGAAATGATGGAAATTGCTATCTCCTCTCATGACAATTTTTCCCCCAGAATCTTATTTACTCTTCAGCAACCTGAAGGGAGGTTGGCACCTTCCACCTTCACTCTCAAAGCTGGAAGCCAGAAGTATTTGAAGTGATTAAAGAGTCCAAAAAGACAGGAGACTCAAAGAGATTTGAGCTTTCCTCTTTCTTGTTCTCAACAACTCCACTGCTCACTTTCTCAGTGCATTGATCTCCACCAATAAGGACAGAGTCCCCTATCCATGTGCTTTGGGATTACACTTGTAAATGCCCTCTTTCTGTCCTGATTAAATACTCTTTCCACTGAAGCCAAAGATCACCCTGTCTCTTTTTCTATTAGTTCCAGTACAATCTTGGGTGGGATGGGGGGTGAGGACTCAGGATAAGAGAACACAGTAGAGCCAGCCCTGTTCCTTTTTTTGTCCCTGTGCACTCTTCAAGGGGAAGGGACATAGGATCACACAAGTAGAATGAGAAGCAAATTTAAAAACCATTTAGTCCAATCTCCTCATTTTACAGATGAGGAGAGCAAGGCTCAAAGATAATTGAGTTGCCCAAGCTGTCACAGATTTATTAAGTAGTGGGTCCAAGATTAGAACACAGGTCCCGTGACTCAAGGTCCATCACTTTTTATTGCCGAGTCAGAAAGTGGGATGATTGGGTAACTTCTAGCATAACCTTGCAAAAGATGGCAGAAAATAAACAAGTAAACAAGGCAAGCAGCAACTGAAAAGAAATAATTGTCATGGAGGCAGGGTTCACTCCCAGTGTGGAGGCAGAAAGAACAAACCATGAGCAGCTCTGGAGCAGGTATCCTGGGAGTCACTGCATGCACTGTTCTGAACTGAGCCCCCACTGCAGCCTTCTGCCTTCCACATTCCACAGACTAAGCCAGGCCAGAGGGTTAAGCATGGTGCCATGCAGGAGGCCAGGGCCGTGCCCAGCAGGTGCTCCATGAGTCATCATCGCTCTCTCAAGGAACAGGACCCAGAGCGTATCTCCTGTGGGGAGGGAATTGGAAAGAGGGGAGCACACTGGTAGTTCCTTGGGCCAGATCAGGTGGAGGCCCCCAGCAAAGCAGAAGACTAAGCTTTAGAGATGGAACTGACCATGTAGGATTTCTCTGTGAAATTATCTCAGGGAGAAGGGAAGAGGGGAAGGAAAAAAAAAAGAATTAAAAAATAAAGAAAAGAAATAGAGACTGGCTTTGGAGAGGAACAACCTAATTTGGAACAAAGGCAAGGTAATTATAACCTCCTACACTGAGCCCCTGGGAAAGTGTCCATATAATCTGCCTGCCATGTGTTCAGTTTCCAGCAGGCTCACCTTACATAGGGGCAGTTCAAACACCTTTTGAAGACAAGGATAAGAAGAGTTATTTTATAGAATAAAGCTTAAAAATGGGAGATCTGGGGACTTTTAGGCCTTCTAGTTGCCCCTGCCCATACCCCATATCTTTTCTCATTCTTTCTCTTTCTTTCTTTCTTTCTTTCTTTCTTTCTTTCTTTCTTTCTTTCTTCTCTCTCTCTGTCTGTATCTCTGTCTCTCTCTGTCTCTCTCTGTCTCTCTCTGTCTCTCTGTCTCTCTCTCTCTCTCTGTCTCTCTCTCTCTCTCTCTCTCTCCTTTAGGTCAGAGACCGGTTTTGTCCTTCTTTGTATCAACATTTAGCACATTGCCTGGCACCTAGACCTAAGTTCAAACCTGGCCTCTGACACTAGCCGTGTGGCCCTGGGCAAGTGATTTAATCCTGTTTGCCTCAATTTCCTCATCTGCAAAATAAGCCAGAGAAAGAAAAGACAAACCACTCCAATATTTTTTTACCAAGAAAACCCCAAATGGAGTCATGAAGAGTCAGACATGAATGAAAACCGATTGAATGACAATTGTAGATAGAATACTTGACTTAAAGTAAGAAAGACTCTAGCTCAAACACTTCCTCATGTACTTACTAGATGTTTTGCTCTGAGCAAGTCATTTAACTACTCTCAGCCTGTTTCCTCAAACTGTAAAATAGGGATAACAAGGCTATTGTGATGATAAGATCAGAGATTATATATAAAGTACTTTGTAAACCTTAAAACACTAGAGTAATAATGCTACTGTAATTGGTCACTGGTGTATGTGGAGACATCACAAGCTAGTGTGGAGGAGACTAGGAGACTTTCCACAAGAACCATGCTGATATGTGAGGTAAGTGCATTCATGGATGTTCTGTAACTGGTTTTAGGTGGCCTACCATATGATTGAGAGGAGCCTTTTTCCATTGACTGTTTAGGGAAACACTGGCATCTTCAAAAGGCCCTAAGTCAGATCCAACCATGGGGATGGCCCATCTAAAGTATTCATGAATTTCATGCAGAAACACATGGCAAAGGAGTACATGTGCATTCTGCCTATGACCAAGAGGTGAACTTACAGACAATTTTCCTAAATCTTATCCTGTTGAATAGAAAGAGGATTTTTATCTTCTAGTTCACATTATCCTTGAATCTAAAAAGAAGAAGGGAGATTTCTGGAATAATGTCACCTTTGGGCATTGTCTCATCAGTACGCTTCATTTTGAGACTTTGTAAACCTCAGTTTCTAGAGACAATGGGGAATTTCCTAAATAATGTGCTTCTCAGAGAAAAGAAAGAGGAAGAGGAGGAGGAAGAGGGAGTTGTTCATGTGGTGCTCAAGGACAGAGGATCAATGAAATAGAATGAAAGGAACTGGTTCTTGCCATCACTACCCCTCCCCCACACTATTATCATGAGCGATTCAGATCATGAAAGACTATAAGAAGGTCTATTTCTGCGGGTCCAAAATCCAAGGGGAGTTTATATGCCATTAGAGTGTTGTGTGTGTGTGTGTGTGTGTGTGTATTTAAATTTGATTACAGGCTCTCCCAGTGCTAAGTCAGATATCTTTGGCATTATCTCTAGGATACAATAAATCAATTCTATGCTGAATTCCCAGGTAGTTATTTTAAATTTTTATGTAGTCGTTGGGGCCATAGATTATTCCCAGTTATTACTTTATTTGTTCTTATCAGTTATAACAATAATAAGCCTCAATTATCTTGATACTTAAAAAATAGGGTATTACATGGGCCATAGATTAGGGACCAGAGTTGGAGTCAAAAAGAACTAGGTTCCAGGCCTATGTCAGAAGCAATTGTGTCTCCATGATCATGTGGAGGTAGCCACCACTCATTGCCCCAGCCCACACTCAAAGGCAATAATTTAAAGATCGATTGCTGATTTATAAAAATGGAGGCAGTTTTCATGCCACGTTGTTGTTTTGTCAGTTATTCATGTCTGACCCTTTGTGACCCCATTTGTGGTTTTCTTGGCAGAGATACTTGACTGGTTTGCCATTTCCTTTTCCAGCTCATTTTTACAGATAAGGAAACTGAGGCAAATAGCATTAAGTGACTTGCCCAGGGTCACACTGGTAGTAAGTGTCTGAGGCCAGATTTGAACTCAGGTCCTTCTGGTCCCAGGGCTGCAGCACTTATAATTTGTTTCATGGGTTCAGATCTGTCCCCACAAAGACACGTTCACACTTTTCCTAACTTATAAATGATTGAATAATGATAATAATCATAAACACACATGCACATAGATGTGATTACCTATGATTATACAATCTTAGAAGTAAAGACTATTAACAGAAAGATAGAGAGATAAAGAAGAAGAAATACATCACCAATCCGAGGAAGCACCAACTCCTGAACATCTGGCTGTGGGAGTCCTGTATCACAGCCATCAGGGTCTGGGTTGGGAAAGTCCCTATTGCAGAGTGTCCACTCTGAGGGAGACTCCCAAAGTCACTTTCCCAAGAAACACCCTTTTTATCATCCTTACACAAAGAAGGCAGGGAGCCAGGGAATAGGTGATTAACTCTAAGGACCTGAGACTTTTGTCCGAAACTCTCTGACTTCAAGAACAATCTTTGTTCTGTCAAAAATGTCTCGGATCAATACCCAGGAACTGGCCACATCCCTGGATGTTTACCTCAAGACTTATTTTTAAGGAATAGTTCCCCAAGGTGGGTCTGGGTTGGAACAAGTCCCAGAACAATATGTTAGGGAAGTTCCTTGTCCCTTGGCTTGGGCTGTGGGTAGGGAAGATCTTATACATTAACCCTTCAGGAGTCCAGGGCCTAGTGTTATGGAAACCTAGACTTAATGTGCAAATTTGAATTGAGGGTGACTTGGAAATCATCTGGTTTACTTCTCTTCTTTGAGGTCTAGAGGGGTATAGTGATATTTCACATCTAATGAGTGAAGTCCTTTATCTGGAATCCAGATTTCCTGATTCTCTGTCCTGTGTTCTCTCTACTACCATGGGTTGCTTTGCTCAGTTTAAAGATAAGCAATAAAAAAACCATCAAAATAAGCAATTAACTGATTAAATAAATGCATAAATAAGCTAAAAATCTCTAACTGTTGCCAAAACAGGTATGCATGCTTTCGTTCATGTCCCTGAACACCACCAGCATGAGTAAAAATAAGATTAATCCTTGACCATATGAGAGCAAGCAATCCCTTTTTTTAATACTCTGCTCTCTTAACTTTCCTCTTCCTCCCTCCAGCTGTTCTTTGGACTCATTCACCACTCATTAGCACTCCCTACTAAAGGGCAGGTGAGAAAAGGGAGGAGAGCTGGTGGAGACACCTGTTAGCAACTCCTAAAGATTCCCGTGAGTCTGGAGTTTGAAACTGATGGTTATAATAAGGTTTTCCAATTGTCTGCAGATTTCATCTCTCCCTGTGAAATCTTTCCTCCCATTAGCAAAGATAATTAAGAATTGGCTGTGATACTTTGCCCTGGTATAGCAGCTGTCCTTCAAGGTTAGCAAGGTGCTCCTGGAGTGGAGAATATTTTCAGTTCTCTGCCATAGAATATTGGTAATCCCCATTTATATTGTGGTGGAAAGAGTCTTCTGCCAGGAGTCAGGAAGGATAAGAGGATTCTAGTTCTTATTCTACAGCTACCATCTTGGTCATCATGGATAAGTCACTTTGATTCTTTGGGACTCAGTTTCCTGATTTATTAATTGGGGTGTTGGATTAAATGCCTCTAAGGTACCATCTACCGCTAAAATTGTGCCAACATTTGTACTTCAGTGGTAGGTTGGTGCATTGCATAGAGAGCTGGCCTCCGAGCTGTGAAAACCTGGGTTCAAGTGCCATGTCTTAAGTATAGTGGCTATGTGACCTTGGACAAGTCATTTAACCTTTCAATATTCTAGGCAACTCTAAAACTATAAGCTGCTGAGGAAGTTCTGACCTGGGCTGATAAAAAGGATTTTATCATATAGGTTCTCCCTACTTTTTTTTTTTAATACAAACCTCTGCTTTTATCAATTTATATAATCCTTGGCATGGAAATGGAGTCAGCTAGGTGGTTCAGTAGATAAAGTGTTGGCCCTGGGACCAGGAGGACCTGAGTTCAAATCTGGCACTTACTACTGGTGTGACCCTGAGCAAGTCACTTAATGCTATTTGCCTCAGTTTCCTCATCTGTAACAATGAGCTGGAAAAGGAGATGGCAAACCAGTCAAGTATCTCTGCCAAGAAAACCACAAATGGGGTCACAAAGGGTCAGACATGAATAACTGACAAAACAACAACGTGGCATGAAAACTGCCTCCATTTTTATAAATCAGCAATCGATCTTTAAATTATTGCCTTTGAGTGTGGGCTGGGGCAATGAGTGATGGTTATCTCCCCATGATCATGGAGACGCTATTGTTTCTGACATAGGCCTGGAACCTAGTTCTTTTTGACTTCAACTCTGGTCCCTAATCTATAGCCCATGTAATACCCTATTTTTTAAATATCAAGATAATCACCTTACTGTTACAACTCCTTAAAATGTGAACTCCATATGGGACACTGCCTACTCTTCTCTCATATCAGTAATTGATTCACTTTCTGTAAGTAGAAAACATCTTGGACTCAGTCTACTTTTCCAGGCTGATTATATATCACTCTCCTTCCTACCCTGTCATGGGTTTATAACCTAGGGTCCCTGAACTTTTCTTTTTAATTTAAATGTATTTTTATGTAAATGTATTCCACTATAATCGGTTTCAGAATTGCAATTCTGTGTATTTTATGAATTAAAAATATTCTTAGAAGGGATCCATAGGCTTCACCAGCCTCCCAGAGAGATACTTGACACATAAAAAGGTAAAAAAAAAAAAAACCCAAAAAATAAAAAAACCTCCTGATCTCTGATCATGAAAAAGAGTAAAAGACCCACATGTATGAAAATATTTATAGTAACTCTTTGCATGATGGCAAAGAATTGGAAATTGAGGGGATGTCCATCAGTTGAGGAATGGCTGAACAAGTTGTATATGATTGTGATGGAATACTATCATGCTATAAGAAATGATAAGCAGGGGGATTTAAGAAAAACCTGGAAAGACTTGTACGGTCTGATGCTGAGTGAAGTGAGCAGAATCAGGAGAACATTGTCCACAGCAACAGCAACATTATATGATGATCAATTTTGATAGATTTAGCTCTTCTCGGCAATACAATAATCCAAGACAATTCCAAAAGACTCGTGATGGAAAATGCTAACCACATCCAGAGTAAGAACTATGGCATCTGAATGCAAAGCGAAACATACTATTTTCACTTTTTTTTTGTTTTCTCGTGGTTTTCCCTTTTCTTGTGATACTTATTTCATAACACGACTAATGTGGAAATACTTTTAATGTGATCATACATGTATAGCCTGTATCCTATTGCATGCTGTCTTGGGTGGGGAGAGGGAAGGGAAGGAGGGAGAAAAAATTTGAATTTCAAAATTTTACAAAAATGAATGTTGAAAACTATCTTTAGATGTAAATAAAATACTTTTAAGGAAAAAAAAAGAACTACTCTCTAGTCTAGCTAAAGTGGCAATTATATCGATCTTCATACAAGGTTCTTCTGTCTCTTTCATTTGTGTGTCTTTGCATGCACTGTTCTGTATACCTGGAATGCTCTCCCTCAAGTCTGTGTCTTGGATTACCTTGTTTTCTTCAAAACTCACCTTTAGAGCTACCTTCTACAAAACCCCTTTCTTGAGATTTCCAGTTGCCCGTCTTCCCTCCCCCCCATCACCTCCACAATTTGTTGTTGTTGTTGTTCAGTCATTTTTCAGTTGTGTCCAACTCTTTGTGACCCCATTTGGGATTTTCTTGGCAAAGATACTGAAGTGGTTTGCAATTTCCTTCTCCAGCTCATTTTATAGATGAAGAAACTGAGGCACAAGGTAAATGACTTGCTCGGGGCCACATAGTTAATCAGTGTCTGAGGCCAGATTTGAACTCATGAAGAGGCATCTTCCTGACTCCATTCCTGGCACTGTATTCACTTTGCCACCTAGCTGTGCCCCCTCCATTTACCTAGCATTTATTTTGAATATAATGGGCACATACTTATAAATGTGCCTACCATCTCCTCCAGTAGAATGCCAGCTCCTTGAGTTCAGGTACTGTTTTATTTTTGTCTTTGTGTCCCATCTTCTAGCGCAAGATTTCATAATTGCTTGTTAATAGATTGAGTAAAAGATTTGAAATACAGAATGGGATCAAGATGAACTGTATCCTTTTGTTCTGACTTCCACTGACCTGAGTTAACAACAATAGCAAAAGCAGCAGCAGAAACAACTTTGTTGTTTGGCTTTGATTACGAGATTCTGTAGCAAACTCATGATGGAGGAAACACATGACTGTGATAAACAGATTTGCTTTGTTCACACATAGTCATCCCTTGTCTTCTCTTTAAAAGCTTTAAAAAATGTCTTCCCACACCTATTAAACAAATAAAATAATGACACTTAGACTTTCTGAAAATCATCTTTTTTTTTCCTGTAGAGCACAAAGGACGTAAATATATCTCAGTTACCTTTCTCATCGAGATTGTTATAAATAAAAAGCACTATTTAATATTGGGAATTAAAACGAAACTCAGAATTTGGTTGTTGTGTATTAAAAGCAGTCTT
Organism: Vombatus ursinus; assembly: GCF_900497805.2. NCBI lineage: Eukaryota > Metazoa > Chordata > Mammalia > Diprotodontia > Vombatidae > Vombatus > Vombatus ursinus. The sequence continues at coordinate 8,494,033 of NW_020954600.1, read as the reverse complement.
CTCTCAGAGTCCCACTGACAAAGGCAAATTGCATTCTCTAAAATGTAGCTGGCAAATGCTACATTTTTCCCAAAGCTAATTCAATCTATCTGTTTATTCTCTTAAGAGTTCAAAATCATACTATAATACATTTGAAGCTTGAAAGGGCCTTAAAAGCCATTCTTTCTAACCCTTTCATTTTACAGCTGAGGAAACTGTGGAAATTGAGAAGTTAGGTGACTTGCCCAGGGACACACAGCCAATAAATGTCTAAGGTAAAATTTGAAACCAGGTCTTTCTAACTACAAGTCCAATTCCTTAACCCTTTTGAATTGCTTCCTTTCATCATTTTTCTGCTCAGCTCACCCTTCTCTTTTTTTCTCATGTTATACTTGCACAGCAAATCTCATTTTCATTTTGTTACTTGCTAAATTTTTACTGTCACACCAAGTTAGAAGGCATCTCAAAAGCCATTCAGTCCAAGCATACCCTTTTTAAAAAAAATAAAAATAATATTTTATTTCCCCCAATTATGTGTAAAAACAATTTTATCATTCAATTTTGTTATTGCTTTATAAGTTTTGAGTTCCAAATTCTATCCCTTCCTTTCTCCCTCCCCCTCTCTGAGCTGATATCGGTCATACATGTTCAATTATGTAAAGCATTTCCATATTAGTCATTTTGTGCACAAAAACTCAAAGAGAAAAAGAAAATGAAAACAGTATGCTTCCATCTGTATTCAGATGACATTAGTTCTTTCTCTGGAGGCAGACAGCATTTTTCGTCATGAGTCTTTTGGGATTGTTGTAGATCATTGTGTTGCTGAGAATAGCCCAGTTATTCACAGTTGGTTATCATACAATATTGTTGTTGCCGTATACAACATTCTCCTGGTTCTGCTCATTTCACTTCGTATCAGTTTATGTAAGTCTTTCTAGCATTTTTTTCTGAAATCATCCTGCTCACTATTTCTTTTTGAACAATAGTATTCCATTTGCAATAATGTACCACAACTTATTCAGCTATTCCCTGTTTGATGGGCATCCCCTCAATTTCCCATTCCTAGCCACCACAAAAAGAGCTGTTATAAATATTTTTGTACAATTAGGTCTCCCCCCCCACCTTTTTAAATCTCTTTGGGATGCAGCTTTAGAGGTGGTATTAATAGTTCAAAGGGTCTGCACAGCTTTATAATCCTTTGGGCATAGTTCCAAATTGTTCTCCAAAATTAGTTCATCCATACTGGAATGAGAATTCCCTCTATAATATCTCTATCAAGCAATTGTATAGCTTAGGTTTAAAGACCTTCTGTGGTAACTGCTTTGTCAAGAAGTGGACTGAGTACCCTAAATTAAACCAATATTTTTTTTTATTAGTGCTAATTCATAAGATCATAGATTTAGAACTTCAAGGGGACATAAAGATCTCTTTGCCTCCCTGCCCTCCCCCCATTTAAGATGAAAAGGAAATTGATTCCAGGAGGACCAAGTTAAATGACTTGCCCGAGGTCACACAGGTGTTAATTAACAGAGTTGAACTGCTTCAAAAACTTGAATGCCGCTGTTGTCTCCTCTAAGGTTTCTGTTACCCATATTAAACATACCCAGTTTAGAACATTTTTCATGACATGATCATGAGTCTCTGTGCCACCCTTTCATTCACTCTTCTGGACACTCTGCAGATCATCAAATGACTTTTCTAAAATATAACAGCTAGAGCAGGACATGGTATCTCAGATATGTCTTGACCAGGGCAGAATATAGCAAAAAAAAAAAAAAATCACCTCCCTAGTCTTAGACAAAATGCCTCCCCATATTTAGTCTAAGATCTCATTAGCCTTTTTCAGCTGCCCTATAAAAGTGTATCATTGTGTGTGGTAATCTTCAAAAATATCTGACAGTTAAACATAGAGGTCTCTTGGATTCCTACCACTGTTTGGCTTTTGCGGCCCTTTAAATTTACCTTTGGCTAAGAGATATTTATTATTTGACATATCCCATGACAGTAACTAGAGAAATAAGGAGGAGAGGCAAAAAGCAAGGGTCTTGGTCCAAACTTCAGTAAAAATTTTCAGGGTGCCCTTTGCGAAAATCTGACTTCTTGGAGAATCAATACCAACATAATGAAATTGAGGGTGTTGCTATTAATTTTACGGTGATATTTAGCCAATCAATAAAATATTCCACATTTTAAAGGACTCTGATAAAAACTTATTGTTTTTTAACTGTTATTGAAATGGTCACAACCTAAGAAATGTGTCTGCTTCTGTCTTTTGATAGCAATGGTTTTACAAGCTAATAAGTAATTAAAAGTGGTTTATAAACTTTAAGGCACCATATAAATGTTTTAGGACAGCTAGGTTGCACAGTGGATAGAACCAAAGGCCTGGAGTCAGGAAGACCTGAGTTCAAATCCAGCCTCAGACACTTGTCATCTGTGTGACCCTTGGCAAGTCACTTAACCCTATTTGCTTCAGTTTCCTCATCTGTAAAATGAGTTAGAGGAGGAAATAGCAAACCACTTCCAATATCTGTGCCAAGAAAACCCAAAGGGGTCACAAAGAGTTGGGCACGACTGACATAATGAAACAGCAACAACAGACTCAAACATTTAAAAAGTTCCGATATGGGAGAAGAACTTGGTCCATTCTGTTTGACTGTGAGGGCAGGAGATTCAGGTGGGTAGAAGTCACAAAGAGGCCAGATTTGATGTCAGGAAGAAACTTCTGAAAAAATTAAATAATTTTTCCCTGGAGATATCTCTCCTTCCCTCCCCAGCTTCCCAGTCAATTGTGGATTTTGAATAAAGAATGGAAAACCTTTTTTTTTTTTTAAGGTTAATCAATTAACCAATCAACAAGCATTAAAGGGTATTGAGTTGGACTAGATAGATTTTTCTAATTCCCTGACTAGATGTTCTTTAAAGGAGAAATTTCATTTATCTATCTATTTTGGATATTAGTTTTATTATTATTATTATTATTATTATTATTATTATTATTATTTTGTGAGAACATTCTCTAGTTCTTTAAATGTAAACATTTGCTCCATCTTGAATTTTTCTTCTCTGATGCTGCCTGTTCTTCCTCTGGTCTAAAAGGAGTGAATGTTGCAAAACACATCAGATTCATGGTCTACTCTAAGCCATCACTTATGAAAATATCTCCCCTTAGGGCTCAATGTCCAGCATAGGTAATGGCTGCCTAGGAAGATGAGAAGAGGAAGACTACACTTGCATTGTGAAGAAATGATGCCCTGAAAGCTATTTGTTTTCAAAAGCAAATAAAAGATGTATTCTATCAGGGAAGGCAACTCACAGGATGGCGTGGCACCTGTTTCCCATGGATTTTTCTTTTTTACAAGAAGCACCATTGTAGCAAAACCAGAATGAGGACAACAGGAGAGGAAGCCGCAATGTTTCAGCAGTCAGATTATTGCATGAGAAAAAGAACAGGGCTGCTGCCACCGTGACCAAGAAGACAAAATAGCAGGCCTTTTTTTTTAGAACACAAATCTGACTCACTGGGAAGATATAAGAACTCTGTTTCTGATGGCCAGTTGAACTTATTGTAAGATTATATTCAGACCCAGCCTCTCCAGTAACCAGGAAAGCCGGGTGATGGCTACCTCTATCATGATTTGCATTTAGGCAGTGATGCCACCTAAACAAATAGCCTCTTTAGATTTCCTTACAGCCTTTAATATAATGGTTCTATCTGGCCTACTATCATCTCCTAATGAAGGTCTATTTAACTAACTAGGATCAGGAGGGAGGGGCAGGAGGGAAGGGAAGGAAAGATCAGGGAATGCTGGGAACCTACATGACAATCAGTTGATATTGAATAGGTATGGACAATTTGCTCCCGACTTCAAGGAAATTGATGAAATGTTATTGGCAAATCTTTCCAAAGCAGATACCATTTTTGCTTTCTGCCTACTTATCATTATTAGTTATTGCACCGAAAAGGGGGAAGAGAAAAATCTTAAGCAAAAGGAGAGAAAAGAACAGGAGGGGAAAAAAAATTAATTTTGACTTCTGCTTTAAAGAATTCCCAAGGATCAAATTTATCAACTGAGGCCACCCAAGTACAATTTCAAAACTCTACCCCATTGAGGGAAGCTTAAGATCCAAGGCATATGAATCTCTGGGAAACTTTGAAGGCAGAGCATCTGATTTCAGCAACTGCAAAGAGCCAGGAGCCAGTTCAGCTCAGATAGTTTTAAAGGACACACACTATCCAGGGGTTTGAGATACATCTTTAATCATTTCTCTTTCTCCCTTGTTGTTCATAACCGACATTAGAATTCAAGTGTCAGAGTCAGAGCGGCCTACGATATTCATGATCTTATTCAAGAGGCAATAGAACATAGTACAATATGGGGGCAGGGTGAGTGCAACAAAAACAACGACAAAAAATTGAATTGTAAGTGAGGGAGCCTGAAATACTACATTATTATTAATGTTGTTCATCCTTTCATTTTGAAGAAGACCAATGACATCAAGAGGGTGATGTCTTGACTTGCAAATGAATTGGATTTAAATGAAGCAGGGCTATGCAAAGTCATCAGCCTCTTTCTCCCCTCTGGAGTCATTGGGGTCCAGCAGTAAGACATAATTCAGGACCACTGGTGATGGCTCCGGGGAATGCTATACGGGCGTCAATGGAAGGAATTGGGGATATTTAACACTGAGAGGAAAAGAATCAAGGGATATATGGAAGGTGTCTCCAAGTACTTAAAGCCCTGTCTCGTAGAAAGGTTAGTCTTATTATACTTGTCCTCAGTGGGTAAAACAAGAGCAATGAACAGAGGTTGTCAAGATGCGGATTTATACTCAATGTAAGGAAATTTTCCTCACAAGTAGAGCTACCCAACAGTGAAATGGGCTCCCTTGAAAAATAAGCACCAGGATGGGTCTTGATGCAGAGCCTGGATCACGATTTATTCGAGGTTGTTCAGATGTGGGCTGGCCTCTTCTGTCCATTCTAACTCTGAGATCCCACAATTCTCTTAACATCATCTTACCTCCGTGAGTAGGCTCGTTCTGGCTCTTTGGTGAGTCTTTAACTTTGTTGGGCCTCACCGTCCTTGTTTATTAAATGAGCACTCGGTTTCATGAAGAGAATAGTGGATTGAGAATCACATGACCCTGAGTCTCATTCTGGGTTTGTCATTTGCTTGCTGTTGGAGTTTTGTACCAAGTTATTTCTCCTCTTTTGACTCTCATTTCCTCCTCTTTAGAGTGAAAGTGTTGGATGAGATGTGCTCTAAAGATCTACGCCAGATCTAAATTGTGATACTTCTAAATCACATAACAAACACAAGGCATACCGTAAGAGTTGAAAAATAAAACATGTCTTTTAAATATATCATGAGATGGACCATTATAATAATCATGGGATTTAGATATAAACAGAGTTATAATGATATGCTCCTTTCGGTCAAAGATTAGTTTTGCTTTTGCTTTTTACCCTCAGAGCTTTAGTACCGGGCTTGTCATATAGTGAACGATTAATAAATACTTGCTGATTCTTTCACTGATAGTCCAACCTGTATATTTTCCAAATAAGGTATTGAGAATCAGAGAAGTAGAACAGTTGAGATTCGAACCTAGGCCTCATAACTCCAAGATCAGTTGTCTTTTCCACAAAAAAAAAAGCAAGCCTACTTTGGAATTTTTGATGGGATAATTAATAATAATAATAACTGCCCTTTATATAATATTTTAAAGTTCTATATAAATCTATCATATCATTGGAACCACACAAAACTTGGACTGAGTCCAAGTTTTATAAAACAAATCCTTTTATTAAGGAGATTTGTTCTGTGAACTTTAGATTCAGTCAAAGGGCCACACTTGAGGACCTAGAGGACCCCATGTGGCTTCAAGGCTCAACTTCCCCACCCCTGGTCTAGACTTAAGAAAGTGATAGTCAAAATGTTAACGTAGGTGAAATTTAAAATAAAAAAATGTGGATTTTCATTTTCAGAGGTCTGATTGTTCCACATTTGCCAGCACACATCTGATTGCACTCTCTTGCCGCTATTCTCAACCATACAGATTATTACAATTAGATAGAAGCTGTTATTTGATGTGTTTCTCAGATAGTTATTAATTATAATTGACATGAGTTCTCAACCTGTGTATCCACCCCTCATCTCCCACCCTGAAATGCAATTCTATATTTCCAATTGCTCACTGGGCATCCCTACTTTGAGGTCTAAATTGTCCTCCATTAGGGGCAGCTAGGTGACGCAGTGGATAGAGCACTGGCCCTGGATTCAGGAGGACCTGAGTTCAAATCCGGTCTCATAACATTTACTAGCTGTGTGACCCTGGGCAAGTCACTTCACCCCATTGCCTAACCAAAAAAAAAAAAACCCAAAAAACAAAAAACAAAAAAGTCAAAATCAGAAAACAAATTGTTCTCCATTCTGCCAGGGCAAGTCTTCACATTCTAGGGAAAGACATTGCCCTAATTCAAAGACAGGTTTGAGGCCTTCTAGTTACCTTCAACCTGGTTTAACCTGTCTGCCTACATGATTTTAGCATAGTGTGGCTATTGCACATGCTACAGCTTCCTGGAGCCACAGGCGAGAGTTGAACGCCAGGTGAACAGGAAAGCTGGATGAGCAGCCCTGAAAAGAGCTCAACAAGTCCTCACACCAGAGGCGCTACTCCTCCCTGAACACTCCAGAGCAGGCACCGTGGAGCCCGCAGAGCTTGATCAGACATTGACGATGCCAAGGTCATCCACTACATTCCAGACCATTGCCAGCTATCTTGACTTCAGTTTTGCCAATGGCCTTCAATGACTCTGTAAGAGAGATCAAGGGTGATGACTTTGTGCAACTCTTTCTCACTTAAATCTAATTCTCACATGAGTCAAGAGCGTCGCTTCATGGTGTCTCTGGTCCTCTTCAAAAACGAAGGACAAACAACACCGACAACAGCTTAAGGTCCCATAACCATCTCAAAGTCAACATGTCTAAAGCTCAGCTCATTATTTCATCCTCTATATCTACCCTTCTCCCTAACTTTTCTTCTAAGAGTACCACCATTTTTCCATTCACCTAGGTTCATTATCTAGGAGTTATCCTCAACTATACAGCCTCAGGGAAGCTAGGTGCAATCATGGATAGCGCATCATGCCTAGAGTCAAGAAGACCTGAATTCAAATTCGGCCTCAGTCATTTACTAGCTGTGTAACCATGGGCAAATCACTTAACACTGCCTGCCTCAGTTTCCTCATCTGTAAAATAAGGTGGTAAAAGAAATGGCAAACCACTCCAGTATCACTGCCAAGAAAACCCCAAATGGTGTCACAAAGGTTTATACAAGACTGAAATGTCTGAACAACAACAACAACAACAAAAATCCATAAGGCTGCAAAATTCAGGGCTCATTGAACATGGTACTTGCTTCAAGTGGCCCATTTGGAATCTCCAATACCAAGGACTTTAGAATCATAGGAATATAAAGCTATAGGGGACATTAGAGGTCTTGACTTTGAGCCTAGTTTTCTATCTAGGATACCATGTTGCTTTTCTGATAGGTGCAGAATTTTTGTTTTGTTTTGTTTTCTAAACAGGTTACTTTCGTGTACTCTGCTTCAGTTTACACATATTATGCTATTCTATCCTCTTCCTGATGAAAAAGTTGGAGTAAGCAATGTGATTCCAGTTTTACAGATTGAGAAAACTAAAGTTCAGAGAGTTGAAATTATCTGTCCCAGGTCCTACAGCTCATAAATGAAAGGCCGCCTGTCCTTTATGATTCCAGGGCAATATCCTTTGCACTTCATCACATAAATATTTCGTATTATAAGTGTATTTGTTTTCTTAGTGTATGTAATGTTTAGTTCCTGAGACTTCTTGAAAAACACACTGTAGCACAAGGTCATCAAAAATATTAATAACCTGCCACCTCATACTACCCTCAGTCTTAAAAATCTAAGTAAAAAAAGAACATATCTGGAGATTTACTAGCTGGCTTCCTTTACCCACACAATAAAGATTCATCCCTAAAGAATAGCTAAAGGCCTGTTTTACCATGGAACAGCACCTCATTTTCACCCTCAATACCAACATTAAAAAGGAGCACACACTAAGGATCAGAGAAAGGAAACAGAATGGAATTTAAAGAAAAAGAGAAGAGGCTAGGATGAGCTTTACCAAAGTGAAATTTGGTCAAGGAGCATTTTTAAGCCCCTACTATGGGTCAGGCATAGTACTAAGTACTTGGGGTAAAGCATTAAGTAGTCCATGCCTTTTAGGAGATTGTATTCTGCTGGGGTGTGGGGATGGGGCAATGTGTAACCAGATAAGTCTTTGTGAAAAGGATAAGGGTTTAAAAGGTGTGTGAGGTGATCTGGGAGGACTCCGTGGCACTCAACTCTTACCTGTGGCTTCAAGAAGCTGGGCCATGCCCCTTTGAACCATCTATGCAGACAAGCTAAACCTGGTTAAGGGTGGCCAACAGTCCTCAGACCCCTGAGTTAGGAAGTTGTCTACCTCAAGAATGTGAAGACTTCCCCCAGCAGAATGCACAGATGAGAACAATTTGTTCCAATGGCCATGAAGGCCATGAGTGCTTAGAGCTTAGTCAGACATCTAAGACACCAAGGTCATCCACTGCCTCCTGGGTCATTACCAGTCATCTTGACTTTTGTTTTGCCACTGGACTTTGAAGACTCTGGAAGAGAGAGTGAGGCTGATGACTTTGTGCAACTGTAAATCTAATTCACCCAGGAATCAAGACATCACCCCATGATGTCATTGGTCCTCTCCAAAAAAGAAGGACAAAAACAACAAGGGCTTCTAAGAGTGGTTATCAAAAATTGAAGCTTCTACATCACTGAGACTTAGATTGAATTAAAAGAGGCCTAAAATCTAAGAATACGGGATGAGATTCTTGTCTGTTCTGGTTAGAGCAGGTAGAATACTGTGTTCAGTTCTGGTCACTATATTTTAGAAAAGACTGTGATACACCAAAAAGGGCTCAGAGGAGGGCAATGAATGTTGACTGATTGATTGAACAGTAATGGGCCTTATTCATGCTGTATGATGGCTATTTGAAGGAATTTAGGATGTTAATTTTGGAGATGAAAAGAGCTTTTTTTGTTTATTTGGTCTGTTTTTTTGGAGGGGACATGATAGCTGTCTCCAAGTAAATAAAGGACACACAAATAGGGTCATAAACTTAGGGTTTAAAGGGTCCATACAAGTCAACTAGTCCATTCTTTATAGTTTTTTTTTTCTTCCCAGATTTGACTGCCTTGTAGAAGAGAGAATCAAACTTGTTTTGCTCAGCCCCTGGGCATAGAATTAAGAGAAAAGGGAAGACATTGCAGAGGCAGATCTGGAATCAATATACAAACATGTGAACTGTCCAAATCTGGAGTGGGAGCCTCAGGAAACAGTGGTGACCCCTTCCTTGGAGATCTTCACCTAACGCTAAATTACTCATTGGGAATGCTATAGAAAGAGCCATAAGATCATGGAATCATAATCATGGATCTGGAGCTGGAAGGGACCTCAGAGATTTAAGGACTTATTCTTGGAAGAGGATGTGGCAAGGGCAGCTAGGTGGTACAGTGGCTTGAGTGCCAGGCCTAAAGTCAGGAAGACCTGAGTTCAAATCCAGCCTCAGACACTTACTAGCTATGTGACAGTGGGCAAATCACTTTTTTGCCTCAGTTTACTCATCTGTAAAAATGAGCTGGAGAAGGATATGGGAAACTACTCCAGTATCTTTGCCAAGAAAACTCCAAATGTGGTCACAAACAATTGGACATGACTGAAAAACTGCTGAACGGCAAGGGGGAGGGAACCCACCTTGTGTTAGATTGGGAGGAGGAAGAGGTACTTTAGGGGTTTATAAACTAGCTGTATGAAGCTATGTTTGCTTCAGTTTCCTCAAATTTAAAACAAACAAACAGCACTCACCTCACAGGGACAAATGAGATAATATTTGTAAAGCCCAGTACTATGCAGTAGGTGCCATGTAAAAATTCTACCCACTGGATCCAGGTTGTATCTTCCTAGAGCAAAACCTTGGAAATCATCATTTAGCTTTGATCTCTCTGACCTTCTTTATCTAGAATTTAGATTAATGTCCTCCAAGTCAGAGCTGAAGAAGCTTTACTTAATTCTTTTTATTTTTATTTTTTATTTTTTTTTTGGCTAGGCAATGGGGTTAAGCGACTTGCCCAGGGTCACACAGCTAGTAAATGTTATGTGTCTGAGGCTGGATTTGAACTCAGGTCCTCCTGAATGCAGAGTCAGTATTCTATCCACTGTACCATCTAGCTGCCCCTACTTAATCAATTCTTAATGAGCCTATTATGGACTCTTTTTTAAAACCGCCTTTATTTTTTAAATGACAGTATGCCACAGTTCAACTCCCCCACCCCTCAAATCCACCCCCCCCAGACACACATAACACCCCTACAAGGATTCTTAACCTCGGCCCTCTGCTGTCTGTCTTCTCAACCTATCCACACTTTTACCAAAGCATACATTTTCTCTGCTCCACTGACAACTTAGCACCTTAAGAAAATACATGTGATTGGGGGTGGAAGGAGGGGCAGAGGGTCTGGGGAGCAGGATAGTAAGCATGCTTGTTAAACTTACTAGAAGTTCACTTTTAAATTTGTTAGGATACATTTTAGTCCTCTCCTCTAGTTCAGTTCATTTCAATGCTCCTCAAATATTGTTTGGGAAATGATTTTCATAGCCTCGTATGAAGATAAGAATATCTTGGCCTAGAAAATTCGAGCTCAGTACTTTACTCTTCCTTCCTCCCATCTCTCCTCTGAGCTAGAGATACCTTCCTTGTTATAGCAAAAATGTAGACTGTGGGAGAATTCAAGATGGTTTAGCTTGGGATGTCATCAACATTACCCTGCTTTTCATAAATTAATGTCCTATTTTTTTCCAGGATTTTAAAGGAAATGGGTCTTTGTAGAACAATATCTGCTTGTCTCTCTAGTTATCCCTGAAAGGAAATTAAACCACTATTATTATTACTGGGTGATGTTGTTCATTTACTCAACTGATAGAGGCCTAGCAGCTTTTGAATGGGATTAGGTGCTTTAATGGATTAATACATGCTGGCTGAATGTAATGAGAAGAAAAGCCAGAGCCTAATTCTTATCAGCTTGGCAGGGCTGGGACCAGATTTTTTGCAGGACAGTAATGCTATAGTCTGTAACAGTCACCTAAACAAAAGAATACATTTGGCAGATTAAAATAAATATTATACTCATGAAGGAAGACAGAGAGGAAGGGAGATGGGTAAAAAATAAATAGAAATATAAAGCATTGAAGGAAGACAAGAAAATGGAAAGAAGGAAGGACGGAAAGAAGGGAGGAAGGAAGGACAGAAAGAAAGAAGGAAAGAAGGGGGAAGGAAGGATAGAAAGAAAGAAGGAAAGAAGGG
>NW_020954600.1:8453644-8482602 GCF_900497805.2 Vombatus ursinus | reverse complement strand
AGGAAAGAAGGGGGAAGGAAGGATAGAAAGAAAGAAGGAAAGAAGGGAGAAGGAAGGAAGGAAAGAAGGGAGGGAGGGAAGCAGGGAAGGAAGGAGGAAAGAAAGAACCAACTTAGTGGCAAAGTGAAGAGATCAATTGTTTTTATTTTGTCCCAGAAATCAATTTTGATCAATTAAAACCTAATACTTAGATCGCCTCCCACATCTTTCAAATCTCTATGAGGATGTCTTCAGCCTGGCCAAGAACTCTTAAATAAATTTCTAAAAATGACATAGTTATACTTTCCAAAATAAAAAACCATGATATTAAAAATTCAAATAACTCAGGGAAGAAAAGTTGAATTTTTAACAAGTGGTTTTTTTTTTCTTTTACCAAACATACACATTGAAACTGAACTATTTATATGACTTAAAAAAAATAGCAAAATAAATAAATTTAGAGAAAAAAAATAAAAGATTTAGTGGTTTCCTGTTCCTACAGAATAAATTTCAAACTCCTTAACTTGTCATTCAAGGTTCTCCACAGTACGACAATTGGCCCGAATTGTGGGATAATCTTTGACCTCTTGTTTTATTCCACATGAACATTTCACATTAGCTAAATTTATCTATGTATTGTCACACTAACCCCTGCTCTTTATTAGTCATCACAACCTTCCCATTCTGGCTAAATTTCTGATTTGTGTATCCTTTTCCTTTCTTTTCTTTTCTTTTCTTTTCTTTTGTTCTCTTTTCTTCTCTTTTCAGGCAATGGGACAATGGGGGTTAAGTGACTTGCCCAGTGTCACACAGCTAGCTAGTAAGTGTCTAAGGTCAAATTTGAACTCAGGTCCTCCTGATTCCAAGACCAGAGCTTTATCCACTGCATAACCTAGCTGTCCCCCTGATTTGTGTATCCTTAAAGGCCCAAGTGTCATGTCCTAAATAACGTCTCCTCTGACTACAGCAGCCCATGATCATTTTCCCCCCTTCTGAATTCCTGTAGCACTTATTATCTGACCATCCATTGAGTATTGTTGTATGTGCCATAGGAGATTGTAAATTCTTGGATGGAAGAGTCTGGAACTTGTAATTTATCATATTACCCACAGAAGATGGATTAAACCCAAGCTTAAAGAAAATAACAATGCTAGAGTATTCTTAAATCCTACAGGAACATTCAGAAAATTTTCAAGGGCTAGTATTACCATCCAGTGTAATTTATTGCAAAGGATTATAATACTGAATCCTATTTTTCTCCTTCCCAATGTGTAGAATTTGAGCCTAAGCTTTTTTTTTTTCTTTTTTTGGTTGTTTGTTTTCTTTTCTGGCTTTATGTCTGGAACCTGAAGGGAAAATTTGTATTTAATCACTCACTGCCTCTTGAGCTTCAATGAGAAGACACAGATGACTTTGTGAGGTTCATATCTTTCTCAGTAACCCCTCCCCTCCAGAAGGGAAAAAATAGAAAGATTAAACCAAACGTTCAATGTACCCCCATCTATCTCTCTGTTCTGTCTCTATTTTCAATAAGGTGAACTAGTTCAATTATAGGTTGTAATGAGGGCTGTAATGAATTCAAGGTTGACTGATTTCTAACCATTTAAAAACAAATAAATAAAAAGATAATGAAAAGGTTGTTAAGTTCTCTCCTTTAACATGAAGTCCCTTTCCAGTCCTGCATTGACATTAGGTGTTCACCATGTTATGCCCACACTACGTGAATGTTGATAAGGATCAGAACAATAGAACATCTCATGAATTCATGGGATGTCCTGTCACAGAAAAGTAGAGATTTGACAATTCAACTGTTCATCTGATGGCAGAATCTCATATGAAGAGCTACAATGAACATTGGAGACTAGTGGTTTAATATAGTCATTTTATAGCTATGGAAACTAAGAGTCAAATAGATTAAGTGACTTGCTCAGAGGTACATAAATATTAGGTGATAGAAGCTTGATTTGAACAGATAGTTAAGCTACATAATCAAACCAGAAAGTATAAATAAATGAACGTCTGAAAAAATAATTTATTTAGTTCTCATTAAATTCCCGGAACTAGCTTAAGTACCAGCTACCAAAATACAAAAGCAAAGATGGTACATGTCTTCAAGGAAGAGGAAGCATGCAACAGACGTGCAACCAGGGAGGAACACTTTGGTCTTACAAGGTACGGGGGTGATGAGTGGGAGCATTGGAAAGTATATTGACATATTCCATTCATGAGCAATGGCAGAAATGATTTTGATCATGATTAATGCTTCCAGAAACTGGAAAAAGATGGGAAGAAGTATAATTGACTCAAAAGAATCACTGAGTTTATAAAGTAGAGAGGTGGAGTGCAAGGAGTGGAGTGAGCATGGAGTGTTCCTGAAAACACGGTCTGCAACAGGAAGGCTCTTTTTTTTGGTGGGGGGAGGGCAGAGAGACAGGAGAATGTGAATTTCTCCTTTGGGTATACACACACACATACACACATAGACATATGCAAACCCAGTCAGATATATATATATATATATATATATACACATACATGTGTGTGTGCGTTCTTACCCGATAAACAATTCAACTATCAAATCTCTACTTTTTTTTTATCTCACATATTTGATTAGGTTGTTCTCATAGCATTCACAATTCTTCCGTGTGTGTATATATGTATGCATATATAATTTCTTGTCGTTTACTCATTCAGTCGTGTCCAACTCTTCATGACCCCATGAACTATAGCATGCCAATGCTGACCAATACTGTCCATGGGGGTTATCTTAGCAAAGATACCAGAGTGGTTGATCATTTTCTCCTCCAGTGGATTAAGGCAAACAGAAGTTAAGTGCCTTGCCCAAGGTCACATAGTTAGTAAGTGTCTGAGGCCATATTCGAACTGAGGTCTTCCTGAATCCAGGCCAGTGCTCTATTCACTGAGCAAGCTAACTGCCAAATGCATGTGTATACACATATACATATATACACATGTATCTTTAAATATATGTCTATATACATACATGTTTGTATATACATAGTTTGTGTGTTTCATATATGCACCCATATGTGTTTGTATGTATATCAATTCCATCAAAATATCATGAGGATTAAATAAATTATTTTTTCATTCATTCATTTATACTTCTTGGTCTGGATTGTGTAGCTTAACTATCTGCCACTTAGTACTGGTGTGCCTCTGAACAAGTCACTTAATCTATTTGGGCCTCAGTTTCCATGTCTATAAACTGTATTAAACTACTTTTCTCTCAGGTCCTTTCCAGCTCTCAATGTAAGATCCTGTCATCAGATGAATAGTTGAATTGCCAAATCCCCACTTTTCTGTGACAGGACCTGCCATGACATTTCAAGGGGAACATCAGGATGAATTGGTATGATGTTCTAGGGTTCCGATCCTTACCAACATCCATATAGCATGGGCATAACATAGTGAACCCCTAGTATGAATGCAAGGCTGGAAAGGGGCTTCATGTTAAAGGAGAGAACCCAACAACTTTTCCATTATCATTCTATTTAGTTCTATCTCTATATTGAGAGGTGAATGCATTGGTGAAATGGGAAATGGCCAGTTTGGAGAGACAGAGAAGGGAGATGGAATATTACATGTAAGAACCGGCAAGAAGCCTAGTTTGGCTGACCTATCCAATGTGAGATGATGAGTTCAATTTACAGTAAGGCTGGATAAGTCAGGGCTAGGTTGTGAAGGACTTTAAATGTCAAAAAGAGCGTATGTGTGATTTTAGAGGCAATAGAAAACCATTGGATTTTGCTGAGTAAGGAAGTTACATTGTCCAACTTGGAATTTAGGAAAATCACTGTGAATGTGGAGAATGCACTGGAGATGTGAGAGATGAAACAGGTAGACAAATTAGAAGGCAACTGTAATATTTCAGGTAAGAGTTGATGAAGTCCTCAATGAGGGTAGTGGCCAGGAGAGTCCAGATTTAAAAAAAAAAAGAGCATTGTTATGATGATGTGAGGAGAGGGAAAGACATTTCAATTTATCAAGAACTTAATAAGCACCCACTATATGCCATGAATTGTAGGAGACACTGGTGATACAAAAAGAAAAAAAAATAAAACATGATAACAATCTGTGCCCTTGAACATACATCCTACTGGGGGAAAGCAATATGAACACAAATAACTAAATAAAAATGCATGATACCCAACCCCCTACTCTTCTCTAAACTCTCAGCTCAAACTTAGTAGGTCCTATCTCAGGAAGTCTCTAAAGGATCATTTCTTTATCTTTTAGCTACTTGCTTCACAGTGGAATTTAATCTAGGAAAGTCAGGAGACATAACTTATCTAGTTTGCAACAACATGATCAAAAGTACAATGATGGGGGATAGAATATCATGTTTTAGGAAGAATAGTGATCTAGTAGGACTTTGAAACAAAGAGTGAGAGAAGCCTGGAAATGTGGAAAGCTATTTCTATTTGTTTTGTTTCATTTTTCCCAATGCACATTTCTCAAAGCTCACTTCATCTAAACCAACAGCCTGTAGGCTTCCCTGTTGTGCTATCCTTTGGGCTAAACCAGCCCAGTGGTTCCTACTGGAATTTCTGTTTGGTTTATCAACTTTTAGTTCTATACAACCATGTGCAGAACAGAACCTTTATAAGCATAACCTTCTTGAGTACTCTACTGAGTCTTGGTACCAAGGGGAGTGTGAAAAACGGAAACCTTTTCTCACCCGAAGTGTTTCCTAGGTTTTCTTCCTATTAACTGTTGTTTTGTTTGTTTATTTTTGGATAATGACTTAAACAGAATTTAAACTAAATTAAAAAAAAAAACACACACACCTATTGTTTGCCAGGAGCCTCCAAATGCAGCTGTTTGAAAATGATACTCTATAATTGTGGAATATAGCAAATGCTCCTCAATTACATTCATAGAAATAGGAAGGAGACTGATCTTAACTTTGCCAATGAGGTACAGGGAGAGAATAGATCATGTAGCAAGAATGGGAAACAGCAACTTAACAACCTAGGGCTACATTGTTAGCCACAAGATGAAAAAATACCCATCAGGCCTTTCCATGGACTTTCTTGAAAGCATTTGTGGGGAAAAAAAAAAGAACATGGAAAGGAATTGTCCAGTAATTAGGCATGGAGGAGTTATGAACTGCGATGCTGGAGGGTGAACAAAAAAATCAATCAGTAAGCATTACTATGTACCAGGCACTATGTTAAGTGATAAAGAGAGATAGAAAGCAACAATCCCTGTTATAAGGAGTTTATATTCTAATGTAGGAGATATGTACATAATAAGGTGATATATATACACATGGGTATGTATGTATATATGCATTTGTATACATACACACACATACACACATACATACATTCACACATATACATACACACATATGTATATAAAAATATTTCTAAGTAGATAGATACAAAACAGGTGCAAGTTAATTTAGAAATGTTGAAAGGTCATGGACCCCTTTGGCAGTCTCATCAAGTCTTTGTAGCCTTTCACTGTATAAGATTTTTAAATAATTGAAGGAAAGAGGCTGATGGAAATTAGGATCTATTCTTGTTCCAAGTACACAGGCCCCTTGATACCTCTCTACAGACTCGTTAGGAGTGGGCCCCTACTTAAGAATCTTTTGTTTTCGATGGAAAAACTTTAGCAGTGAAAGCACAGATCTATTGAAATGTCTTGATTGAAATTCTATAAGAGAATTAAAATTAGTACTAAAAAGACACAGTATTTTGTTTTGTTTTCTTTCGTTTGCTTGTTTGTTTGTTTTATTTTTTTTTCTCCTGGTATCTAGAAACGTAGTCTGGTTACTAAGTCGTGGATAGTGTCTTTAGATTTCATTCTGAATATTGACTCTCATAGACTGACCAAAATGATTGTCATCAGTCACCTCGGCCCTCTCGTGGAGTTAAAAGGCTCTTACTTAGCAAAAGATTAGCATTTTCCTATAATAATGGGAAACATTGAGTCCCATATGAGGCTAAGTGACATTGTCACCTCAAAACACATAGCTCTTGATTTCCTAAAAGCAATAGTTTTTCATAACCAGGGTGAGATATTAACAGATCTATATCAGAGTTCTATTAAGACTATCTCTTTGAATATTTGCAATATTTATCTATTGTTGACATTTTATATTTGTCCCTCTTATAAAATCCATTAGCTTGCCAAGAAAGAAAGAAAGAAAGAAAAAGAAAGAAAGAAAGAAAAATCTGTTGACATAAAATGTCATAATATTAAGATAAAGATAGATATTGTAGCAAGGAATAAAAAAAAAGTAAAAAAAATGACAGTGAAAGAGATTGCCTACAGAGAGGGAGTTTCTTTGAAGGTTTTATACACTGAGTACATAAATATTTGACAAGCTCTCTGGTGGAAAAATAATTCCATCTTGTGGGCATGTTCTCCAAGATGAGGGTGCTCATCTCTATCTCTTTGATGAAGCCTTATTTTCCCATTTTTAAGGATGATCTATATTAATCTCCCTTCTTTCTCAGTGCCAAATAATGAGGAGCTGCCTCTTCCTCCTTTCTCAGACATTCATGACTCAAAGGAAAAGGAGCTCCAAGGAACACATTTTCCTCAGCTTGAATATTTCCACATTTTTCTGTATAACTTTGTTGGGGGCGGGGGGAGTCTATTGTTTTCCCTAAAGAAGTCATCAGCACCATCTATTGGTGGAAATAGATATTAAATTATTATTAGTTGGTAGAAGATTGGAGCAAATGTAAGTCTAACAGCATAATAATGTCTTCGAGAAGAGGGGTCATAGAATTCTCCCCCAGAATATCATGGAGATTAGAAATATGATCATTTAGAATGTGCTTGAGAAATAGTCATCCTTTGTCCATATCTTGGGGGAAATCTGCCATGGAGTTACCATGTAAGAAACCACTGATATGGCAAGCTGAGTATCAGAGACACAATGTTAGAGACATAAGTGAGGAGGGAAATCAATCCAAAGGCATCAGGGACTGCAAATTGGATCCTGCTGCCCCCAAGCAAAGCTTTTTTTGTTTGTTTGTTTGTTTGTTTTCTTTTGTTCTCCTTTATTTCTAAAGGCTGCATTGTAGAATTTCTGTTCATTGCTGACCACATTGGGAGCCTGAATCAATGTGGAATCATACTCATAGCCCTGTCCTAAGAGAGACGTGTGTCTCTAAGCAACTTCTGAGCTTATCTATCATGTCTTCTCAGTTGGAAGGGACTCAAGGACCATTTCATCCACCCCACAATTCAGGAAGTCAACACACAACTTTTGTGTGAAGACCTTAAATGACTGGGAATTCAACACCTCCTAAGGCTTCCCATTTTGCTTCAATGTTGCTGTAATTGCTGCAGAGTTTTTCCTCTCCTCAAGTCTAAAATCTGCCTCTTTTCTGCCCATTTCTCCTAGTTCTCCACCTTGAAACCAAGCAAAATAAGTCTAATGTCACATCCAGTTGACAGCTTTTCAAATACTTAAAGATGGCTATCATGTCCACTGCATACAATCAATCAATCAGAAAGCATTAATTCAGCACCTACAGGTACCACTCACTGTCCTAATCACTGGGGATCCCAATATAAATAATGAAATGATTATTAATTTCAAGTTTTTATTCCCAAAGGGGAGATAACAGAAAGATACATAAGTGAATATAGGATACTTATAAAGAAAATAAATTGTTAAAATGTTTAAATATGTCATAAAGAGTGAGAGTGTTGGGGGTTGAGAAGATCAGGAAAACTACCACCTGCTGAAGCTAAACATCGACCGAAGGCAGTGACTCTATGATGGGAGAGGAGAGAAGGGTGAATCTTTCAGGTGTGGTGTATAGCCCACTTGAAGGCATGGAAACAGAGATGAGAGAAGGCACGCAATATGTGGGGAACAAAGAGAATGTCATTTTGACTGGACCACAAAGTGTAGGAAGGGATGCATAATACAATTAGGCTAGAAATACAGGTGGAAGTCAGGTTGAGAAGGGTTTTAATAGCTGAACACAAGATTTTAGATTTTATCCTAGAGACTATGGTAAACCATTGCAGTTTATTGAGTCAGACAGCTCTCCAGACTAAAAATACTTCTCTAAGACTGTGCCAGCTTACAGGAAGAACTGTACCCAAAATGTATAAAGCAATAGGTGTCCATTCCTAG
This sequence comes from Vombatus ursinus, assembly GCF_900497805.2. Classification (NCBI taxonomy): domain Eukaryota; kingdom Metazoa; phylum Chordata; class Mammalia; order Diprotodontia; family Vombatidae; genus Vombatus; species Vombatus ursinus. Next base: position 8,474,486 of record NW_020954600.1, on the reverse strand, counting down.
AGATATCCAGGGAAGAAGAAATCACAATATGATTTTCGAATAGCATTGAAATAGCTAGTTACTAGGAAAGCTATAATTCTGATATGTGTCAATAATGGAATCAGGAGACTGTTTAATTGAATACTTAACTTTCTCATTTTAGTAATGCTAGAGGCATAGTAGTATAATGGATAGACAGCCAGTCTCAAAGTCAGGAAATCTGGGATGAAGTCTTTCCTGTAACATATAATGGCTGTGTGACCCTGGGCAAGTCACTTAACCTCTTCATCTTCTAAGCAACCCTCTAAGTCTATAACTTGCTAAGAAAGTGCCAATCAACTTTGGCAAAATGTGTTTCCTCCATAGGAATTTCCTCTATCAGTGAAGTCACAGGTCTACTCATTATTTTTATTCTTTTGTGTTAATATATTTAAAATTATTGTGAGCAAAATTAGGTTAGAGACACAGAAATGAGGGCCAGGAACATTGAGCTTAAAAAATGGCCTGGCCACTTAGCTTCTGTCATCTCTTCTGGCCATCATTTCAAATCTCTCCATGCCTCACATTTTTCATTTGTAACAAGACTAATGGTCTTCACCTTCCTCTTGGGGCTTGTTGTAACATTTGTAATCAGGCTTAATTAATGATTATAAAATACCTAGAAGATAAAAATGCAATACAAGTGTTTGCGCATTAAATCTGATGCATCTCCATTAAATACATTTGAAAATAGATGCTAGGTTGAGGGCAACAGGACTTCAGTTCAATTATACACTGAATGAAGGTTGGCATTAGGCCGATTATTCATTTGGGTGAATGTTTGATTCCAATACAGACTGGATCCAGACTGCCACAATATTTAATACTTGTGGTGTAATTAATGTCTTCTGGAATCCAATACACAATGAAACTTCTGCTCTGCTCTGGGGCAAACTTAGGGAATTGCTTCTTTCTCTCTGAAAATTCTATTACATAGTTGGTTCAGAACAACCAATCTTTTCCTCTCTCTCTTTCCACATTCTCCAATTCCTAGCTTTGTCCTGCAAAAACAACATTAAATTCAGTCCTCCCAACAAGCAGAGAAAAAAAGTGCTTTAGAAGAGAACAGTGTTTTTTGACACATGTATGTATAGGTAGCCCCAAGTAGCGTCATAATGAAAGAATGAGAGATCATTACATTCATAGAATAATCTAGGATGTTGAAGCTGAAGAGATCTATAGACATCACCCATCCCCATTTTATAAATGAGTGTACTTAGGCTCAGATAAATGAAATCATTTCTCAAAGGTCACGAAGTTAGTGTCAGTGTAAAATAAAACTCGGATCTCTTAACTTCGAAGTTCAATTCTTTTCCTAGTATCTCACAATCAGGATGCTCTGTACATCCTTTATACACACACACACACACACACACACACACACACACACATAATCACAGAAGTTCAGATTGGAAGGAAGCTCAGAGATCACATCAACCTGTGCCTTAATGAGAATCTCTCCTATGATATCCTTCTGTTTTTGTTTGTTTGTTTGTTAGTTTTTGTTGTTTTTTGTTTTTTTTAGTGAGGCAATCGGGGTTACATGACTTGCTCAGAGTCACACAGCTAGTGAGTGTTATGTGTCTGAGGCCAGATTTGAACTCAGGTACTCCTGACCTCAGAGCCGGTGCTCTATCCATTGTGCCACCTAGCTGTCCTATGATATCCTTCTGAAATAGCCATCTGACCTTGGTTCAAAGTCCATATCAGTGAGAAGGAACCTACTGTGTCCCATTCCACTTATACTATAATTATCAGGAAGTTTATACAGAACCTATTTATGTTGGACCTAGTAGAAGGTTTATTTTTTTTCTTCATCTCAGCCTTTTAAACACTTGAAGACAGGTATTATATACCCCTATTCCCCCTGTCTTCTTTCCTCCTGACTAAACATTCAGTTCCTTTAACAGTTTATGGTAAAACCTCCAAGCCCTGTATTGTTGGGATTGCCCTCTTCCAGAGGCTCTGGAAATTTTCAGTATGCTTCCAACATATTTCGTTCAATACTGAACATAATTTCTGGTATGTTCTGATCAGAGAGAAATAGAAATTTTTACATCCCCTTAAATTTAGACCAAATTTACATATGCTCTTTTGTCTAATATATCACACTGTTGATTGATAGTGGGCTTAAGATAATTTTTTTTTAAATTATCTTTTTAGAGGAAACAATTGATTTTCTGACATATTTCTCTCCATTTTTGACTTGTAAAATTTATTCTGATACCCTACTATAAGGCTTTGTATTTAACCTTAAATATTGTACACATTATTGATGTAGTAATGGAAAATAGATAAAAGAACAGACATAGTTACAGAATATCATTATTTCCTAAATGAATTTAGCCATGTAAATCAATCCTCACAATGAAGAGAGCAAATGATGCAAGAAACCACCTCAGCCAGACATACGTGAGTGTGTGAATATGTTTTACATATACATTTTAAAACAAATGTTATATATGTATTTGTATATGTGTGTACGTGTGAGTATCCTGCTAGACAGATAAATATGATAACTAAAGACAAACCCATTTTTAAAATGTACATTCATTTGTAAAATCTAATTGAAGATAGTGGATATTTATGAGCAAGATGATTTCATAAACAGCAAGAAGCACTGTAGGAAAAAAAAAAACATGTTAACTTTTCAAAATGTGCCAAGACTCTCAACCAAGTCAAGTAATCCCAAGAATAGCACACTACAAGCTGTACTTTTAAAAATATAAAAATGGAAGAAATCTGTAAAGATTTCTATTAAAAAGATTTTCTTCATTTATGACAAAGGAACTATAATCACATCCATATGTGAGCATCAGTCTCCATAACCTTGGTGAAGTGGTGGGAATGTTAACAAAGAAGATAAAAATGGAAATAATGGTAGACCACATCAGGTATACAGAGAGGCTATTCATACTGAAGACAATATTATTTTGAGATTGGTTAAGAGTCAAGTTTCAAGAAATATGAAGTAAGGCAGGTACCAATTTCTTGAATGGAGAAAACCAAATAAAGAGATTAGTATGCAAAAAAGTATATGAGAATGTTAATAATTTTTAAAAATTGCATCATTACAATTACCTTCCCAGCTCTACAAAATCTTTATGAGAATAATGAGGATTCTGTTCTTTAAATATCATTTTTGAATCCTCACCCTGTTATTCATTGTGTTCTTTATTCCCTTTAGCTTGGTGCCATCTAAAAATATAAGGCATTTAAGATGTGTGCCTTTATTCAAGTCATTGAGAAAATGCTAAATTGTAGAGAACCTGTATCAGATCCTGGGCCCCCATAACAGAGGCTTTTTTCCAAGTTGACAAGTATTAATGACTTCTCTTGCTTTGCATCCATTTACTCAACTCCAAACAAACATAACTATACCATCATAGGCTAGGCTACATATTTCAATGTTTTCCACAAGAATAGTAAGTTACTCTTTTTTGGAAATTATATGACAAAAGCTAGAAAATACCGCCTATAGCAGTATTCTGATCTCTGAGTTCCAATCCTATCAGAAGAAGGAAGAGATCCTTGTCTGACACAAACTGATCTTGGGTAAATTATGTTGCCTCCTTTCTTCTTTCTTTTCTAGAGGTTCAGGTTCACTTTTTTACATTCTGTGCTAGAATGTTATTGGGAATCAAAGCCCTAGTTATTAGATTATGGTTGGCTAATTCAATTTTCTTATTTTTTTTAAATTGATATAACATTTGTTCTTCTCCAATATCATCATATAGTTTCACTTCTCAATGATTTTTCAGGGATCATAGATAATAACTCAGCAGACCATAAGTAACAGTTTTTTGGTTGTAGTGGTACAATTGTTGACTTCTAGACTGTAAAATTTAGTTTGAAAACAATATCCGAAACTTATTTCAGGATGCTGGCAAGTCACTTAAGCCATATGAATCTTCAGAAATAGTAATTGCACCTACCTCACAGAATTGTTGCCATGATCAAATCAGGTAATAAACAAATTAATGACAAATAAATAAGGGTTTTGCAAATCTTAAAATGTTATATAAATGTTATTTATTATAATGGACCTAGGATGTAGTTTGTATGATCCATGTAACTCAAAGTTAACAAAGAAAGTGAATGCTCTTCACTCTACTATACCATGTTGATTTTATCAATCTTATTGTTGGAGCAATATATCCATTGGGCCCCGCTAAAATGTTGTTTATTCTACTTTTCTTAAGTATCAATTTTCTCTTAGTTTCCCTTGCCTTAATCTTCTAGGTTGAAGATCATTCTTTAGTAATCATCATAACAAAGCATTTCTACTTTCTCATTATATTTCATTATCATAAGCCTAGCTACTACTAGAAACTATCCTTTCCTTACGCCTAGCCTTTCTTCCAATCTAGATAAATTATCTCCTTTTATTTTCTTTAGTTCTTTTGCCATTCTCATTTCATTGTGTGGTTTAGTGGTTCTGATAATAGTCTTACTGAACCATTCTATGCTTTTATAGTCATTCACTGTGAGCTGCCCTCTCTTCCATCTTTTAAATATGTCTTTTAAAATTCTACATTGAAGGGTTCCCTGTACATTCATATTGGTCTCTTTTAATCCCTTCCTCTTTTCCTCATTAAGATGGTTTCTCTTTATGTCTTCAGCATTTCATTCTTAGGAGCTTCCTATCTTTCATGGGCTAACTTCCCTAAGTAGAATTTTCAAAGGGAACTACTGGAAAGCCTTTGAAATTTGCTCTCTTAAATCCAGACTGTATGTCATACTCCTATTCCAATATGGAATAGTACTTTCTTCTCAATGATCCCATAATTTCAAACCAGAATATAGTTTTTCCTTGTTAGTCATTATCAAATGCTGAATAACACTTCTGCTCAGTATTTCTTTTACATTTTAAAAGATGTAATTGTTGAAGTTTCAAGGTGCTCCAAACTACATGCTTTTGAGGAAAAGAGTATTAAAATAATTTAGGAAGTTGTTTAGATTTACATTGTACTCCATTTCTTCTAGCAAAGCAAATTCTGACTTATCCATATTTTATGCTATGTGATTCTAGTCTAAGTCTTTCCATGAACCCTTCATGGAGGGTATACCTAGTATGTTGGAAGCCTTTTGGTTCATTGAATATTTTATTGATATCAAAGCACCACCTGGGCTGTCCATGTATCATCTCTCATCTTTGCTACAAGACTAGTCCTTTGCCAGTCATAATTTCCTGGCACAGGTATAACCTTTGGCAACATATTGTAGCATACTTACATCCACTTTGCAACTCCCAATCTTTTTAGGGCATTTCTGATTCTTGTAAGAACACACTGTCTTATAGTTTCACAACTTAAAAGAATTTTTTATAATCACGTATATTTTCTCTCACCATTTTTAGTGTCAATCAATGGAAATGTCTCCCCTCACCTTCTTAGATGTATGGCTAATATCCGTCGTCTAAATCTACATGCTCAGTATTACTATTTGAACTATGTAAGAAGAATCAACATGTAAGAGGTTACAAGATATATATTTAGTGATATGAAGCCCCTGTGTTTCATACTAATGATGTTGAGGAATGAGATTTCCTCACTTGGTTTCTATGTTTTAAGATTTTGTTTGATCACTGTCAACCTCAGTTAATTATTTCCTTGGATTTATAGCTCACCTAAAAATGAAAATTTCAACTATGGAAAGAAACTGACTCGTAAAAAGGAAGAGACAGCTTATCATACCCCCTTGTGGTTCTAAGGTTGACATTTGGGCACATTTGTCCTGAATGGAAATTCCTGAATGTACTGAAAGAAGACAAGGTAAGCTTAAATGAAGCACAACAGAAATGATACTTTGCTACATTAAGGATCAATGATTTTATTGGCATAGATATCCCTTCATTGGCAGAGATTTTAGTAGACAGACTTTGTGAATCAATGTGGCTGAGAAGTTCATTGTCCTGTGGCCATCCTATTGATAAAAATTTCCAAACTTAGGTCAGTCTGTAAACAAGAGATATACAATATGCAACCATTCTCTGTTCCCAAGTTCCAAGTCAACTTCAATCCATAAAAGTGGTTTATAGTTTTATTTTCCATTTGGTGCTTGAATTCCATTCCAAAGTAATCAAATTCAGATGAAGTAGGGTGGTTTTGTGAGATAAGTAAGGTTGTGACCTTTTTGATTTGGGCAGTTTTATTATTTGAAAATGGTAGGAGCAAGGACAATTCTGAGAAAAAAAAAAACATTGTAAAGCAACAAATGGGAAAAAAAGACATTCATTCAGAGTACAGGTGGCTAAAGTGTGCTATTTGCCAGCATCTAATTCACATATGATTGATATAAAGAAATTGAGGCTGATATCTGGAAAACCCTGACAGAATTATTTGGTGACTATGAGATAACTATACTGACTAGCTGAGGCTTGGCTAGCAGAAATATGGAACTTGTCTGATTTATCATGAGACAGATGTGAATCATTTCATAAAGCAACTCTATTTTGAATCAGTATGGTTGTAAAGACCATATGTTAAAGTAGATAAAGAGCAAAACTTAGAGCAGGGTCTATGAAAAATCCTTAGAACTGGGGTTATGATCGTGGTCTAGATAGATCTGGAAACAGACATTAGAGATTTCATGGCTACCTGATCCTCACAAAAGCAAATTAGAAGAACAAGACTTTGAACTATAACCTGTTACTTGAAAAAACAGTTTGGAGGAAGAACAGGTTTGCTTTTCTTTTCCATGCACTGCCATTAATTGATCAAGAAGTAGAAATTATTTGCCCAGGCAAGGGGGCAGACCTGGAAAAGTTCTCAATATCCCAACCTTAGGTTTTATTGCTTCTACTGAAAGTATTTAAGACTGCTTCAGCAGTCTAGGGGAAAAAAAAAAGTCACCAGTGGATAAGGGACCCAGGTCAACAAAAAAATTGGAAAGGCCAAGAAGTGGAACAGTCCTGCCTTGTAATAAATCGTTTTAAAGATTGCCACTTAATGGAACTTCAAGGCCCTCAATCCAGTGTTTTGAGTTACCCAAGACATCTAGGTCCCTTACTCATGGGCCTCCAGGCAGATATTATAAGTTTGTGGTCACTATCCCTTAAGGACACAGTGTACATTGTTGGAAAAGTATGTCTCAAGAATATTAAGTCAAAATCATTCTTGCTTTTCTTTCTGTTTACTAAATGAGTTAATGGTACAATCTCAGCTGATTTGATACATAAAAAAAGCTTACTGAAGGAAAGTTAGGACCTACAGTGTATTCTCTACCTGATTATCCCCTAGGATCTGGGAGAATGAGGTGTAGTAGTGTGATTATCCCTTTTGGGACTCAAGGACCTGCCAAGTGCTATAGGTGGGCAGGTAGCCCAGAGTGAACCAAGTACTCACAGGGGTGGGGAGTCTTTGGCCTGGAGGCCACATGTGGTCTTCTAGGTCCTTGGGTGCAGCCTTTTGACTGAGTTCAAGTTTTACAGAACAAATCCTTTTATTAAGGAGATTTGTTCCATGAAGTTTGGATTCAGTCAGAGGGCCGCACTTGAGGACCTAGAGGGCCACATGTGGCCTCGAGGCTGAAGGTTCCCTATCCCTGCTCTAGAAATTTGGTATTTGGCACTTGTTTAGGAAAAGGAAACTACACTGGTCTTGATTTAGGTCAGGAAGGAATGTATGAACATATCTGTTAAGTATGATAATTCCCTAAGTATCTTTTGAAGGAGTTAACTAGATGGTTACCAGGATAACAAAATGTATTTGATAATGAAGCTTTCAAATATCCAATTGGAAGGAAAAGAAGAGATAAACTCTGAAGTCGAATTGAAAAGTCTAAAATATTAAGTTATCTAGCTTTGGAACTTTGTGACTTAACTTGGATTTAGGGAATAGCTTCTGGGTCTCACACTGAATTTCATTCTATTTTTTTTTTAATTTTCATATTGGAATTGTAACATATGCTATTCACTGTGTAGTAAATAATGTTTTGCATTACATTTGGCAAGCAGAGGTTCTTAATTGGCATACACTAGCCCTACATTAAGGGAATTGCCCCCAATGGACACAAAATGGATATATGCAAAACAATTTGGTTTTTGTTTGCCTTTGGTGATCTAACAATAACAGCTATAACATTTAAATAACTATATATATATACATATATATATTATTTTAAGGAGTCACTGTAGAAGTATATTTCAATTCAGTATGGTTTGGTTAAGTACCTACTATGTGAAAGGAATTGAGCTAAATACTGGGCTTAAAAACCAAAAATTAAAAACAAAATCAAAAGATAAAAATTAAATAGTCCCTGCTCTCAAAGAGGTTATATTCTTCTGGAGGGATGGAGCAGTATGTACACAGGCTAGCAAATGGAAAATACATACAAAGACTAAATACAAGGATTGCTTTCAGGATAGATGAGGGAACACTAATAATTAAAAGGTCTCCTATGGGAAGTGGAACCTGGTCTATGTTTTGAAAGAAGTCAAGCTCAAAATTCAATGAAAATTTTCTCATTAGAGCTGACTTTTACCCACAATCACCTCCAGCACCATTAACAACCACAAATGAAAAAAAATGATTTAGACATAGCAAAGGAAGGAGGGACAGAGAGAGAAAGATACAAAGAGGTGGGTAAAGGCAAGATTAGAACTTTATAGATACAGACCTCAAATTGATCTGAGAGGACTTTGAGACCAATATTCTCATTTTATAAATAAGAAAAATGAGTTCAGAGAGGAAAAGTGATTGTCCAAAGTCATGGAGAAGGTCAAGGTGAGAGTAGGATTCAAACTTTGTTCTAGTGACTCCAAGTTCAGCACACTATCCGCTGTTCTGAGACAGAGGAAGGGAATAAGGGAAAGAAAGAGAAGAAAAGATGGACAAAGGGAGGCAGAGAAAAAAGAGACACAGAGAATGAGTCTACTTAAATAACATTAGTAATGCTCAGTGACAGCTAAATTCAACTATGGGAAATTGGCATACCATCATTGATTTATTTCTTTCGAGAAACTGAAAATTGATTAGCTCATTTAAATGTCCATCAGGTTAGTGAAGCAGAAATTTTAGTTCCATTAGATTTCTTTTCTCTCTCTAAATATTTGATTTTTAATTGAGTCACCAATAGAGGACGTTTATTTCTAACACTAAAATCATTATTGCTGTTGGAACAATTGTCTTGAAATACATTCTGCTAAAAGATAGTGGTGAGAAGGAGAATGGATCTTCAGAGGGTGCCTTTAAATATTCAATGAATACACAGAAAGAGCACAGGGGACTTCTGACAATGTCTACCTGAGAAAAGCAAACAGATTAACTTTACAACACCTAAACCAACAGAAACCTAAGAATCTCAGGCCAAAGAAGAATTAAGAAATCCAAAGAGAATCTATGTTAAATGGCTTTTCCATCCCAGAACTGCACACAAACACAGAGCTAGCCAGAAGCCCACTGGCAATAGGAAGTGGAGCCATCAACAAAGCACCAGGGCAGACAAACAATCTGACAGCCTCTCAGTATTGCCCGGAGATGAACCAGAGATACAACGTGGAGTGGTGCAGATCAGTGTCTGATGAGCAGTGCTTAAAGTGGGACATCCTAGAGCAATCGCTGTATTCTCTCTTCTCTACCCCCCTCCTCTTCCCCCCGTCTCTCTTTCTCTCTCTCCTCTCCCCCCTCTTTCTCAACACACACACACACACACACACACACACACATACACACACACACACACACACACACCACTGCAATCATCCAGAAAGAATGAGTTCATGTATCAAAGAACCATAGAACCACAGTCAGGACCACTCACAAGATAGGATAGCATCTATTCCCAAAACCAGAATAGAGATAGACTTACAACCAAAAATAACTGTGAATATAAATATACGAGCAAAAATAAACCTTCAGTAAAATAGAGGACTTCCAAGCATGTCTTTTGAAAAAGAAACTAGAGCTGAGTAGGAATTTAGAAATGCAAACACGAGAGTAAAAATAATCCTAGAAAGGGTAATTTATTTCAATAATTGCAAGGGGCTGTAGGGTGATGCTGTGTTAACATTCTCATAGAAAGAGAGAAATCAAATATTCCTTAAAAACTTACATGTTTTAGAAGGGCTTTGAGGGAGTTAAATGAGAACAAAAGAGGAATAGAGGGATGGATTGGTTTGATTCTGAGGGTTTTAAGAGAGGAAAAAGAAAGGATGATAGAAGGAATATGTTAGTGTAGGAAGAGGGAAGAAGGGTTGGAGCTTGCCATATGTTATAATTGGGATAAATGAGGAATATCTAAATGAGGAGGAAAGGATAGGAAGAACAAACATCAGGGGAAACTTATTGTGAAACAGATAAAATAATTTATAAATTCATAATTTATAAAGACAAAATAAATGTGTTTATAAACAGATTTTGTTATAGAAATGCATAAAAATGGACAGTATGCAAATAAATGTAGGGAGAGGGCAGGTTAAGAGGCAAGATAATACTGGAGAGGGAGTAGTTATAATCATAACTTGGGAGAGGAAGGACTAAAAAGGAAAAGAACAGAACAAGATGTGAAATTGAAGGGGGTGCCCATCAATTGGAGCATGACTAAACAAATTGTGGTGTATTGATATGGTATTGTTCTTACTGTTATTATTTGAGACTAGACCTCCCTAACTCAGCCAGGACTGAAGCTCACTGGCCACTTGAGATTTAGATCCCACTATTAATTGAAATAGGAGCTCAGATTTATTTTAATTCTGTCCAGGGCTACTTTGCCCATCAGAGAGCCCAGTAGCACCCTTCCCTCTGTCTCAGGAACTCAGCATATCGATTCTGGATTTATTGTTGACTTAGCCCACTGTAGTTAGGTCCTGAGCTCAAGCAATTGACCATCTTCATCCTCTCTGGTACCAGGGATTGCAAACACAATGCCTAAACCTTAAGAAGTTATGAAAGAAAGGGTTTTTAGAGAATTCTGGAAAGTATGAACTGATGCAGGATAAAGTGAGTAGAACAGAGAGTAGAAATGAGCAGAACTTATACATGGGAAAGAAGATGAAGACAAAACAAGAATAAACAACTCTTAAAGACTCCAAGTAATGACCAGCCATATCTCCAGAGAACCTGAGTGTGGTGAAGCATGCTACCTCATGTCTTGACAGAGAGAGATGAGGCACTCAAGGGGCATGATGAGATGGGGATTTTTTTTTAACATGACAACTATATGGATTTCTTTTGACTATGTTTATTTGGTACATGTGTCTTGTGGTTCTTTGTTTTTGTTTTTCCTTCTTCTAGTTAAGAGGGAGTGGTAGAGAGGACAATTTAGAATTAATCATGACAAAAAATAAACATCCTTTTTTAACACAGAGTACAAGAGGAATTTCAGGAGGAAATATAAAAAAAGACTGTTTTGAAAGTAATCAATGGAAAGTGTTGTATACTTTTTTTTAAAGCAAATATTATTCATGGATACCCAGTTTCCTCTCTATTTTTATTATGTTTTATGTTGTATATGAAATCATTTTTGTTAATTTCAGAATAAAAAATAAAATTATTAAATTTTAAAGAGGAAAAGCATGGAAAGGTTGATGGTTGAGCTTGAGTTAAGATTAAGAGTAATCTTGTTAGTAGTGAGATGTTTGTAGATAAATATATTCCTGGGTACATCAGAAGATAAAATTGTCATGGCTACCTTCCCTAAATCACCAAATATTAAAGAAATCATTAGTTCTTCAATTTGGGGAGACAAAAGTGAAACAAGGACATTAGAATTAGAGCCCACACCTAGTAATTTAAATAAGGTAACTATAGGACAGACAAAAATTGCACTATACTCCAAAGGTTGTAAATTTATGGAAATCCTTACTCCAATAGACTCTGTTAACATCAGATATAAATAAAACCAGGAGTGGTTTAACTCAGTTATAAGTTTTGGTACCTGGGACAAATGGTATGAATCAGTGCTCAGAGAAAACAGCATTGAATTACTCTTAAATCAAGATACTTGGCATTAGAAGAATCTATTAATATTTATTAACTGCTTTATGCACTTGGTGATATGCTAAGTGTTAGGTAAATAAAGAGCCAAAAATAAACAATCTCTGCCCTCAAGGAGCTTAATTGCACAATTAAAAAAAAAAGTATTTCAAAATTTTGTGCCCTTTAAATCATGGTGCCTTTTTTTAGGCCCCTATCCTAGTTAGAGTTCTGATGGTAGATCCTTAATAGATTAATAAAGAATTAAGAATGTTTGATATATGTATATATATGTGTATATATATACATATACATACATGTATATCTGTATATACACATATACATAGATACATAGATACATGTATATGCATGTGTGCATATACATGCATGTGTCTACGTGCATATATACCTGCATGTATGCATATACTCACTATATATATGTGTGTGTGTGTATGTATATATAAAGTAAGATATATAAATATAGATAGATAGATAGATATCTTACTTTATTCTTACAACAACTCTAGAAGTTAGATGCTATTCTTAACCTCATTTAACAAGTGGGAAAACTGAGGCATCCAAAGATTAAATGACTTGTCTAGGATTACACATGTAGTAAGTGTCTGAGGCTGGTTTTGAACTTAGATGCTCATGACTCCAGGTTCAATGGTCTATCTAATGGACTATATATTGCCTATCTATCAAATCTCCCTGTTAGACACAGATATTTGAAGGGATGTATGATGTCAGGCCAAAGGTAAGGTTTTGAGTGAAGGTGTCACTTATTTGGTTCATATTAGTCTGAGTGTTGTCTTTCATAGTCCGCCTAGTCTAAAATGGTGGGATCAGGTAATCATACATAGTGTTTACAGTATCTGAATAAAATGTAGGAAAAAATATAAATTTAGAAGATTGAGTTCAGAGATTCCCATAGCATCAAACATAATTCCTTGCATATAACAGTGGCCAAATAATCATTCATGGGATCATGATTTTTTTTTTTTTGCTGGAAGGATTCCTAGCTCCACGTCCTTCTACTAGAGTTGAGAAAACCAGGGAGAAAGGAGGGCATATGACTTCCTCAAGGTCATACAAGTAGTAAATAGCAAAAAATAAGAGAGATCAAGTCCATGCCTTCAGTCTTATCCATTGCTTTTACCACCAGATCAATGGTTCTTAAGCTGGGGTCCATGAACAATTTTTAAAACATTTTGAGGGGGCGGAGCCAAGATGGCAGAGGGAAAGCAGTGACTTGCTAGAGCTCTCCCCCAAACCCCTCCAAATACCTATAAAAATGACTCTAAACAAATTCTAAAGCAGCAGAACCCACAAAAAAAAAAACAGAGTAAAACAAATTTCCAGCCCAAGACAACCTGCATGGCTGATCAGAAAGGTATATTGCGCTGGGCTGGGAGAGGAGCACAATTCAGCATGGGCACACAGGCTGCAGCAACCCTGAAGCAGGCCTCAGAGGACTGAATTGCAGGCAGCTGTGGCAGTTTCCAGACTTCTCAACCCACAAATGCCAAAGACACCTTAGAAGGTCAGTGGGAAAAGTCTGTTACTGTGGTGAGGGAAGAAGCTAGGTCTCAGCTGCAAGTCCAGAGCATGCCCTTGGGGCAGTGGCTGCCTCCTGAGCTTCCAGCCCACAGACTGAGGGGGAATCGAGTGGCTGATCAGAGGGGGATTGCAAGGATCTCTTTGCCAGGGCTGAGGCAGAAATCTCTTGCTTTGCCCATGCTTGGATCTGAGTCACAGTTCGGAGGGGCAGTCCCGGGGCAAGGAGGAGTGCTGGCGTGGTGAAGCTTGTTGTGGTGGTGGAGAGGAAACTCCTCGCCCCTTATCATAGCACCTTGGAAGAACTGACACTTTTCAGGTCCCTAGAAGTATCTCTGAAAACAGCTGTACAAACCCCTGAAGCTTGGGACAGTACATTCTCCACATTGGAAACAGACTCTTACCTTAACAAAGAGTTTAAAACTCAAGTAATTGGTTGGGATCATGAGCAAGCAGCGCAAAAAGAGTCAGACTATATTATCTTACTTTGGTGACAAAGAAGATCAAAACATACAACCAGAAGAAGAAAACAAAATCAAAGCTCCTACATCCAAAACTTCTAAGAAAAATATGAATCAGTCCCAGGCCTTGGAAGTACACAAAAGGGATTTTGAGAAGCAAGTAAGAGAAGTAGAGGAAAAACTGGGAAGAGAAATGAGAGTGATGCAAGAAAATCCTGAAAAGCAAGTTAACAGCTTGCTAAAGGAGACCCAAAAAATACTGAAGAAAATAACACCTTAAACAATAGCTTAACCCAAATGGCAAAAGAGGTCCAAAAAACCAATGAGGAGAAGAATGACCTAAAGAGCAAAATTGGTCAAATGGAAAAGGAAGTCCAAAAGATTACTGAAGAAAATACTTCCTTAAAAATTAGAATAGAGCAATTGGAAGCTAGTGACTTTATGAGAAATCAAGACACTGTAAAACAAATCCTAACGAATAAAAAATTAGAAAACAATGTGAAATATCTCATTAGAAAAACAACTGACCTGGAAAATAGATCCAGGAGAGAGAACTTAAAAATTATTATACTATCTGAAAGCCATGATCAAAAAAAGAGCCTGGACATCATGTTTCAAGAAATTATCAAGGAAAACTGCCCTGATATTTTAGAACCAAAGGGCAAAATAGAAATTGAAAGAATCCACTGATCTCCTCCTGAAAGAGATCCCCAAAGGAAAACTCCTAGGAATATTATAGCCAAATTCCAGAGCTCCCAGGTCAAGGAGAAAATATTACAAGCAACCAGAAAGAAACAATTCAAGTATTGTGGAAACACAATCAGGATAACACAAGATTTAGCTGCTTCTACATTAAGGGACCGCAGGGCATGGAATATAATATTCCGGAGGGCAAAGGACATAGGATTACAACCAAGAATCACTTACCCAGCAAAATTGAGTATAATTCTTCAGGGGAAAAAATGGTCATTCAGTGAAATAGAGGACTTTCAAGGATTCTTGATGAAAAGACCAGAGCTGAATAGAAAATTTGACTTTCAAATACAAGACTCAAGTGGAAAATGAAGAAGTAAACAGTAAAGAGAAATCGTAAGAGACTTATTAAGGTTGAACTGTTTACATTCCTTCATGGAAAGATGATATTTGTAACTCATGAGACCTTTGTCAGTATTAGGGTAGTTGGAGGGAAAAAAATTATATGTATGTATATAGATAGATAGATAGATAGATAGATAGATAGAGGGAGCAGGGTGAGTTGAAGATGAAAGGGTCATATCTGGAGAATAAAATTAAGGGGTGAGAGATGATTATACTAGTAGAAGGAGAAAGGGAAAGGTAGAATGGGGTAAATATTCTCACAAAAAAACAAAAAAGAAAAGGCTCTTACAGTGGAGAGTAAACAGGGGAAGGTGAGAGGGAATGAGTGAATCTTATTCTCATAGGATTTGACTTAAGGAGGGAATAACATACACACTCAATTTGGTATGGAAATCTGTCTTACCCTACAGGAAAATAGGAGGGGAAGGGGACAAGAGAGTAGGGGGATGATAGAGAGGAGGGCAGATTGT
Organism: Vombatus ursinus; assembly: GCF_900497805.2. Lineage (NCBI taxonomy): Eukaryota > Metazoa > Chordata > Mammalia > Diprotodontia > Vombatidae > Vombatus > Vombatus ursinus. The sequence continues at coordinate 8,458,967 of NW_020954600.1, read as the reverse complement.
GGAAGGGGGTAATCAGAAGCAAATACTTCTGACAAGGGACAGGGTCAAAAGAAAGAATAGAATAAATGGGGGGGTGGGATAGGATTAAGGGAAATAGAGTTAGTTTTTCACGGCATGTCTACTATGGAAGTGTTTTGCATAACTGCACGTGTATAGCTTGCCTTTTCAATGAAGGTGGGTGGGGAGGGAGGAAGGGAGAAAATTTGGAACCCAAAGTTTTAAAAACACATGTTTAAAAAAAATGTTTTCACATGCAACTGGGAAATAAGAAATATAGGAAATGGGGTACAGAAATCCAATCCATTCTATAGGAAAATAGAAAGGGAAGGGGGGAGAGATAGCAGGGAAGGCAGACTAGGGGAAGGGGTATTCAAAATGCATGCCATCTTGGGGTTGGGGGAGGGGCAAAATGGGGTGAAAATTTGGAACTCAAAATCTTGTGAAAGTAAATGTTGAAAACTAAAAATAAAAAAAGAAAGAAAAAAAGAAAGAAAAAAAATTTTGATAACTGTGTATCAATATAATTATATTCCTTTGAAATCTTTGGTATTTTATTTTACACATTTAAAAACATTATTCTGAAAATGGATCTATAGCTTTCACTAGATTTCCAAAGCTTTCCATGATATAAAACATTTTAAGAACACCTGTACTAGACAAAAAAAAAAATAACATGATCAGAATGATACCTAGAGGTTATCTAATCCAATCATTTTGCTTAAGCACATCCCCTACAACTGACATAACAAATGATAATCCAATTTTTCCTTAAAAGCTACCATTCATCTCTTTATGATAATTGATACTGAGGGAATTACATACCTTACAAACAAAGGTAGCAAAGCGAAAATGTTATACGTATTACAACGCAACAAAAATATATTTAATAAAGGGCTGTTGATGAAGTGACTAAAATTAATTAGAGACTAAATCATTTAATGCTAAAGTATGGTTTGACCAAAGAACAGATCAGAGAAAAAATAATTTCATTAAAAGTAATTACAACAATGAGACAACATGCCAAAAATTTTGGAATATACCCAAATCAATTGTTAGGGGGAAATTTATATCCCTACAAACTTTCATCAACAAAAGAGAAAGAGAATGATGAATTGGGAATGCAAACCAAAAAAAAAAAAAAAAAAGAAACCAAAAATTTAAAAACCTCAATTTAAATACCAAATTAGAAATCCTGAATATAAAAGAAGAGATTAGCAAAATCAAATGAAAAACCCTTAAATAGTAAATATAAGTAGAAGTATTTAAAAAAAATCAATAAGCCATTTGTCAATGACTATAGAAAGAAAGACAAAAACCAAATTACTAGCATCAAAAATGAAAAAAAAAATAAGGTGAACCAACCAACAAAAAAGAAATTAAAGAAATTATTAAGGATCTAGTTCAGCAAATTATATGCCAATAAAACTGACAGTCAAAATGAAAGAGATGAATATTTACAAAAATAGAAAATGTTCAGATTAATAGAAGAAATAGAAGACATAAACCAATTTGGATGGAAAATGAACAAATCACACATAAACTCCCAAAGTGGTAAAAACAGAACATGTGGATTTATAAGTGAAATATGTCAAATATTTTCATTTTATTGATGAGGCAATTGATACCCAGAGTGGTTAAGTCCAAGGCCATATAAGTAGGCAGCATCACAGGCAGGATTTGAGCCAGGTTCTCTAACTCTAGGTTCAATGCTCTTTCCCCATACCATGTTAGAATGAAATGATAACCATAACATGATAGAATTATAAATTTCAAGCTGCATAAAACTAAAAATCTAAGAGGAAGGAGAATACCATTTAAATCAATTTAATAATTTGTTAAGCACATACTATGTGTCAAATGCTGGAGATATGAAGCACTAGAGATAGAAAGACAAAAATACAACCTTCCCTCACCTCGATAAGCCGGCATTACATTCTAAGGGAAACAGCATTTTCATGGGTTTGAACCAAATGAACCCTAATCCATGGTGGTGGAAAGAATGCTCACAATTGCTGGAATTGGGAATGGTGGAATTGTTCCACCATTTCCATACAGTTTTCATTTTTGTTGTTGTTGTTGTTGTTTTTTACTAGGAGTTTAAGGATATAGAAAGTCTTTATCTCAGACGATGTATAACTTCAACCTGGTGATATCAGAATAAATGAAAATTACCTAAGATTTAAAGCATGGCTAAATTGCTATTGGTGGGATTTAGGAAGAGGGTTATTTTTAAAAAGAATACAAATGTTAAAGATAGGTAGACAGACAGACAGACAGACAGACAGACAGACAGACAGACAGACAGATAGATAGATAGATAGATAGATAGATAGATAGATAGAAAGAAGTGGGACAAATTCAATCTACTTGTTAAACTGATTTAATTTCAGTCAATTTGGAAGTAGAAGAGATAACAGTTTGGTGTCTCCCAGATATTCAAAACTAGAGTATATTTCCTTTCACGAATTAGAGTCTGTTAGGAGTTACAATTTCTTCTGATTAAAAAAGACAACAATTTCTAGAAGCACACTGTGGAAGGCACATTTTTGCTGACAAAGTTTAACATCATTTAAATGATCCAGTTGATTTTATTATGGAGGATGATGCTGTCGTTGTCTGACATGTCAGGGTACCACACCCACCATCCCATCCCCTACCCCCCACCCCAGTAAACCAGCACATCAGGCTGCTAGCTGCTCCCTATCATTCAGCATTCCAATGTCTAAAACTACCTATAAACTAATCTCCAGTGATTATAAAAGAGAATAATTAGTGCTTTCCAAATGTGTCATATGACCTGAAATCATACTGCTTTTAGGGCTGAAAAGCTGTGTTTAATAAAAGTATTTCCATAGGAAAGCTTCATGTGTGGTCCCAGCTGCTAAGTCTGCCAGTGGATCATACCCATTATGACTATAAAGTAGTAGGACTTATGTTCAAGTCCATTTAATAGAAAGCAATTCCCCTATTTTGTAATCAGAGTCTACTCGTTTAGATGGAGTAAACTGGTGCCTGTAGAAAGGGACCACTCTGTTGCTTTCCTCCCTATCCTCTCTGTTATTTCTAGATGTAATGAGTCATTAGGATGAAATTTTTCCTATTCCCTCTTTGTCCTCAGGACATCTTTGGCCGTTGTACCCTTAAAGATGTGTCTGCCTCCAATTCCACTCTACTGTTTGTTTTAATGCAGGGGTCCTTATCCTGTGATATGTAGATAGAACTACGAACTTATGTGTACAGAAAATGCATTCTCATTTTCACAAACCCCAGAACAAAATTTAGCATTCCCTTCAATTATTTAAAACCTTATCCTGAGAAGAGTCCTTAGGCTTCCTCAGACTGCCAAAGAGGTCCATGAAACAATGACGAAAGTCTAAAAACCTTTGTTCTAAGAAAACCAAGTATCAGATGAATATTTCAACCAATCAATCGACAAACAAATCAACATAGGTACTTTATTAAGTACTTCCTATATATTAGACCTTTTGCTAGGTTCTATGGATACAAAGACAAAAACGAAATGTTTCCTGTCCTCGAAAAATGTACATTCTGCATAGAGAACAGCACATGTGCACTTAAGGAAGGAAAGAAGGAAGGAAGATAAAAAGAAAGGAAGGAAGGAAGGAAGGAAGGAAGGAAGGAAAGAAAGAAAGAAAGAAAGAAAGAAAGAAAGAAAGAAAGAAAGAAAAAAAGAAAGAAAGAAAGAAAAAAAGAAAGAGAAAGGAAGGGTAAGGAAGGAAGGAGGAAAGGAGGAAAGGAAGGAAATGTAAATAAAAGATGATAAATGATAGATGAGAGATTAAAATAAAGAAATCTAGATTCTAACACAGGAAGACAACATAAAGGGGAGCAGGAAAAGAGGGGAGTGTACCATGGTAAGGATAAGGCAACTGGGAAGCTGGATAAGAGGCACAGAATTCAGAAGTATGAGAGAAGTCAGTAGTGATCTGGGTTAGGAATTCACCAATCTAGAAAGTAGCTCTCAGGGTAAAGGTTTCTCCAGGACATAAAATGGTGAGTGGTATAGGGTGGTTGATGAGAAGACCAGGTTCTTTATTCTTAGGAAGTTTATCCTGATATCAAACCTAAATTCATGCCTATAATTCACACCTACTAATTATTCCCTCTAAAACCAAGTTGGACAAATCTAATGCCTCTTCCATATAAATGGCTCTCCAGTACTTGAAGGGAGCTATCATCTGTCTCCTGACATTTCTTTTCCTTGTGTCTACAGTATAAAGACCAGCCAGTCTAAGGGTAAATTGGCTCATTAGTAGGATGCCGAATGCTGCCAATGAGTAATTTTTTCCGCCAGGTCAGGGCAATTCATGAAGCCCTCAAATTTCACCTTTTCCAGGAATACTTTCTTATGCCCTCTTCCTCCATCACTAGTGCCTTTTCTTGAGATTATCTCCCATTTACCCTGGAAATGTATGTATGCGTGTACATGCATACATACATATACATATTTATGTCTCCTTGTTTGTTCTTCCCTATTAAAACACCAGCTCCTTTAGGGCAGCACCTGCTTTCTGTTTTTATTTTTGTTTTACTTTCTTTACTTTACTTTCTTTTTGTCCTCAGCACTCAACACAATGCCTGGCACATAGTAATCACTTAATACATGTTTGTTGACAGATTGCTGATAAGCTAAGGAAAAGCTGTGATCAGTATTTATGAAGGGTGTGGCCATTTCAATGAAATCATCAATCTTTTGAAATATAAACATAGTGCCTTACATTACTTGTTCTTATTAAATTAATGTATTAGCCATTTTCTGAAAAATGTAACAGGCAATTCTGTCCCTGTCAATAATCCTGTGCCAGGAATCAGTGATGGACAGATTCTGTTTCTAACTTCTCATGTGATTTTGGGAAAATTCCCTGACATACGTAAATTGATTGATTTCTTTAAAATGAGGAGCAAAAAAATCAACCATGCAATCTTCCTCTGTAGGTTATTCTGAGGATAGAATTCTTACAAAGCACTTTGATGTACCAGGAGGTTGGCTTAAGAAATAAAAAGGAAGGAAGAAAGGAAGAAAGGAAGAAAGGAAGGAAGAAAGGAAGAAAGGAAGGAAAAAAGGAAGAAAGGAAGAAAGAAAGAAAGGAAGCAAAGAAGGAAGGAAGGAAGGAAGAAAGAAAGGAAGAAAAGAAGGAAGGAAGGAAGGAAGGAAGGAAGGAAGGAAGGAAGGAAGGAAGGAAGGAAGGAAGGAAGGAAGGAAGGAAGAAAGAGAGAGAGAGAGAGAGAGAGAGAAAGAAAGAAAGAAAGAAAGAAAGAAAGAAAGAAAGAAAGAAAGAAAGAAAGAAAGAAAGAAAGAAAG
>NW_020954600.1:8445970-8453634 GCF_900497805.2 Vombatus ursinus | reverse complement strand
AAGAAAGAAAGAAAGAAAGAAAGAAAGAAAGAAAGAAAGAAAGAAAGGAAATAAGGTAAAAACAGAAAAAGCCAGAGATTTGATAGTGAACAAACTGGATGCAAATCCTAGCTCCACCATTTTCTTCCTTTGTGGCCTCAGGAAGGTCATATTATCTCTTGGGGTTTCAGTTTTCATCTGAAAAAAATGAGGGGATCTGACTAGAAATCTTCTAAGGTCCTTTTCAGATTTAAATGCTCTGATATTACAATTTCATTAGCATAATGATTGGGACAAATAGTCATTATGCTTTCTTGAAGGAGAATAGGTTTTATGCTCAGATTTAAATATCTATAATTATAAATGTTCTATTCATGATCTTTTTTTTAACTTCACTGTACTTTCCAATGACTCCCCCAATAAATTCCACAATAGAAGCCCCCACCACCACCACTTGTAAGGAATTATAGTTAAGTAAAACAGATCATCAAATTGTTCGTGTTTGACAGTATGTACCTCATTCTGCTCTTAGAGGTCTCCAGTTCTCAGCCAAGAGGTGGAGCTACACTTCACTCCACCTCAAAGCAATGAACTCCAAAAAGTAAAATCTCCTAAACTAAGTTTAATTAAGAGTCAAGATATCCAGGGCAATATAGGTCATGGTGTCATTCTCTTTAAGTCGTTGTCAGACCAGATTCAAGAAGGGCTTACAAATCTTGTATCCTTACCAAATAACCCACTACTTTGGCTAGAAATCAAAGAACTTGATCTAGCATTCACACCATTCCAACCAGGAAAGACAGACTTGCTATCCTCAGAGATAAATTTCTCACTCAAAATACTGGCTGGGAGGAGGAAGAAACTAAGGTTGGCGCCGGCTCTGCTGGGTTAACTTGTAAGATATCTGTAATTTCACAACTGTATTAACTTGTTTTTAAATTAAGCCTGAATATGTTTTCCTTCAGTTACTAGCAGCAAAAATACCTTTTAATATTTAAGAACATTTGCAGGGTTGGAAGTGACATCAATAGTCACCCATTCTCATCTATGTCTGTATAATAATCTCTTCTAAAGCATCTCAAGCAAGTAGTCATTCAACCTTTTCTTAATAACCTCTAGAGACAGAGAATTCATTATCTTCCATATCAAGTCACAAAAACAATTACTTTCTTTCAACTTCTTCCTATTTCTCCTCATTATTCATAAAGAAAGAGATGCAGGTACAGACATACACACATGTATAAGTATATGCACATACATGCAAACATATGGGGGGTTCATGGAAGGTATATGTGGGTGTGAGTGTATAATGTATGCATGTGCATGTGCATGCATGCACATGCTTGCAAAGGCATTATACAGGAGACAAGTAGAGATTTTCAACCTGTTCTAAACTCAATCACCTCGCTTTTATTAAGCACCTGCTACTTGCCAGCAGCCATGGTAAGTCTAGAGATACAAAGAAAGACAAAAGACAGTCCAGGCTTTCAAGGAACTTGTAGTAGGGTGGGAATTATAACATGGAAATTACTATGTACAAACAACATATGTACAAGATACATATGCGAGGACACTTTGAGGGTAGTCTCAGAGGAAAGGCATTAAGATAAAAAATGACTGGGAAAGAGCTCTTGAAGAAGTCAAGATGTTAGCTGAGACTTGAAAGAAGCCAGGGAAGGTAGAAGGGGAAGAGAGGGGAGGGCACACATTCCAGTTGTGGGGGATAGCCAGTGAACTAGCTCAGATTCTCAAGCCAGAGTATTTTATATCTGATCTGGAGGTAATAAGGAGCCACCAGTTTAGTGAATTTAAGGGGATGGGGTATGGTCAGACCTTTATTGTCGGGAAATCAATTTGACTGCTGAGTGGAGAATGGATCATTGTGGGGAAAGACTTGAGGCAGAGAGAACAGATCTGTGCAATAGTCTGCTGTCTGTTCTCTCCGCCTCAAGTCTTTCCCCACAATGATTCTAGGATAGTATCTAGGTTGTGGTCCTGGCTGAATGGGAGGATGGTTGTGCTGTAGATAGTAATAGGAAAGTCAGAAAGAGGGAAAGGTTTGGGAGAAAAGAGTGATTGCAATTTTGGACAAGTTAAATTTAAGATGTCTATGGGACAATCCACTTGGGATGTTTACTGGCAGTTGGAAATCAGAGATTGGAGTCAGAAGAGAGGTTAGGGATGGACAGATAGTTCCAAGAGTTATCTGCATAGAGATGGTAAATGAAACTGTGAGAGTTGATGAAATCACCACATGACATAGCATAGAGGGCAAAGAGGGCCAGCAGGACATACTAGGCATAAATCTTCCTGTATACTCATTGAAGGAAGATGGTGTGGTCTAGCATACAGAAATAGAGAAACATGGCATCTGTTCACTCAACAAAAAATTAGCAAATTACTATTTGCATGTTATTACATTAGGCATTGTTTACCTTGTATTAACTTCGAGACCAGTCTTTGGCTTCAGGGAGATTATCTTCTAGCAAGGTAGATCACTTGGATGATATACACACACACACAAAATATACACAACATAAACACACATATGTATGTATAAGTATATACATATATGAACATGTATATTATATATGATAATTATAGAGGGAGAAAGAACAAGCAGCTTGGAGGCATCAGAAAAGTCCTCATTTGGTGGTGGAGGGGGTGATAGAACAAGCATTTGTTAAGTGTCTACTATGTGCCAGACACTGTGTTAAGTAACTTTCAAATGTTATCCCATTGAATTCACATAACAACCCATTAAGAAAGGGTGCCATTATTACCTTCATTTTATAGAAAGGAAAATTGAGACAGAGATTACTGAGACAAAGTTATATAAAATTCATATAGCTGCTCTATGGCTTCTCAAACTTTTTCTACTCATGACCCCTTTTCACATTTTGGCAGCATTCCTTGGCAATACATGGTATGAGGGCATGCACAGTGCAAAGTGCACATGCTTTGTGTTCAGAACCAAAGCTGCAGTGAAGTTGTGTGATGCAACAGGAAAAAACATTGCCAGAAACCCTCGAATTCATTACACATTTGATTTTTAATTAATTTTTGGTCATTGCACATTCAAAAACCTGTTACTGTTGCCAAATTTTTTGTGACCTCATATGAAGCCACGACCCATAATTTAAGAAACACTGAGGCAGTTGATGTCTGAGTTTGGATTTCAACTTAGGTCTTCCTGACTTCAGGCATAACACTCTATCCACTGTGCCACATAGCTACTCATATAGAGGGTGACAGTACTGTGCAATGCATTTATTCTTGGCTATGTGGCTTGAGTTCAATCAGGGCAACTCATACAACAGAAGAGATTAGACAGGTAGTTTAAAAGCATGCCTGCCAAAAGGCTAGATACTGAGGCAAATAATTTCTCAAGGCTAATTTCATCTATCCATTCTCAGGTATATGAAGGCATCAATAATATATTAAAATAACCCATATTTTAGTACAATTGTCATATTTGCAAAACCATAGGTCTGTAAACATGTCTTCAATCTGTCATAATACAAAATCTTGAGGTGCAATTTCTACAGCAACCAACTATGAAGTTATCAACCCAGAATTAAGGCAACATGGTAGAATTTAATGAGGAATATCACCTAAGTCAAGGGAGAAAACATTCCTTCAAAGGACAATAGCTCTGCTGAAATTAGAGGAAGCAACTTAACCAAAATGGCAAGATAAATTGACTTTGACCTAAGTGTTTATCTTACCCATATCTAGAGTCATAAAGACATGAATATACTCCTTTGTTTATCTAGTTATGGGGCAGCGAGGTGGTACAGTGGATAGAGCAACAGGCCTGGAGTCAGCAAGATTTGAGTTCAAATCTAACCTAAGACATTTACTACTTTTCATGACCCTGGGTAAATCACTTAACCCTGTTTGACTCAGTTTCCTCATCTGTAAAATGAGCTGGAGAAGGAAATGGCCAACCACTACAGTATCTTTGCCAAGAAAACCTCAAATGGAGTCACAAAGAATAAGACATGATTGAAACAACTGAACAGTAAGAAATATCTCCCTATCATATATTGATCTATCTTTAATACATGTTGAATCCCTTTTGGAGACTTTTAGAAAAGATTTGGATAGTCATCTCCCATGGTAGTAAACAATGGTTCGTTTATTGCACTATCAAGAATTCATTGATCATAGACCTTAAAAACCAAATAAACCATGCATTCCATTCTCTTGCAGGAAGAGATTATCTTCCTTCCTACATTATATCCTCTGGTGTTCTTACTAGACCATTTTAAAACACTGTGAATGATTGAGCATCCACAACTTCCCTTGAAAGCCAAGTCCACAATCGATAGAGCTGTATGTTAAATCATAGTATGGCTCCCAGCATTTCAATAAGTAGGTATTGATGTATCCTTCCCTCTTTAGTATAGAAACATATATTAAATAAACTTAGTATTTTATGGCCAGCTTGACAGGCAAAGTGGAGTCCTAAGCATTTCATTGGAAAACTCAGGCAACTGCATGAATCCAATCTGTATAGCTTAGGCTCCTAGTTCCACTTTCCTTAAAGGGAATTATCTACATCCTTATATGTTCACAGATGGCAAGGAGAGATCAATAATCTATCTTCAAAAATGAATCTATATCTCCAAATGAACTGGGTTGGCTGTACATATTTAATTTAATTTAAATAAGCATCAATTTATTAAATCTCTGATACAAATAAAAAACTGCTAAGAATTGCTGATACAAAGATAAAGATGAAAAATAGTCCCGACTCTCAAGGAGTTTACAGTCCTTGTATAAGGCCTGTGGGGGGGGGCACAGGAGTAATATCATGTGCACATATAAATAAACACAGGCAATTTGAGGAATGAGAGAACTCACAGAGAGAAAACTGACAATGTGTTGAGGTAGAAATCAAGGCAGAGAATGGGAAAACTGGGCAGGAGTGGTCCTGGAGAAGAGTAGGGCTGTTCATAATAGAACTACAATTTGGAAAGGCATAATTATAATACAAAGAACACTTCCTCAAAAGTCAGAAGACCCGAGTTCAAATCCTACCTCTAATGTCCACTATCTGTGTGATCCCGGGTAAGTCGTTTGCCTTCCCTGGACCCAGTTTCCTTATTGTCACAGCAGAGTGAAAGTCTAGATGAACTCTAAAGGTCCTTCCAGGTCTTTATCTGTGAACCTATGATTCAATGAGAATCCTTAGAAGACTTTATTTCATGTGCTACTTTGATTTTTTTTTTTTTTTTTGGTGAGGCAATTGCGGCTAAGTGACTTGCCCAGAATCACACAGCTAGTAAGTGTGTCTGAGGCTGGATTTGAACTCAGGTCCTCCTGACTCCAGGGCCAGGGCTGTATCCACTATATCACCTTGCCCCTGTTTTGATTTCTTTCCCTAGATTAGGATTTACCAACACAGATGTTCCAGTATCCTTTTAAACTAGAAGCTTGAGTATATCTGAAATTTTAATATTTAGCCTTAAAATTATGACAAGATTTCTATTTTTACCCATCTTTCTAATTTATATTTTTTACCTTAGTATCATCTATCATAATATCAGGTTTGTTAACAAAGTGGTGGTGGGCATCCTTTTTTAAATTATTTTTAATTTATAGGATAAAACAAGAATTTTCATAACAGTATAATGATATGTTTTAAAAGATGATTGCACACGAACCTGCAAATCTGCTATGTGTAACTGACTATTCCTTTTAAATATGCAACAAAGTTATCATATAAAAAAGTGATGGTGGGCATCCTTAAAAAAAGCACTATGAATATTGCAGAAATTCATTCAAATGAATACTTAAAAATGAAATGGATGTGAAGGATTTCATTTATAATTCAGGAAAGTTAATTTTCCCCATTCAATCACAAGCATTTATTAAGTGCCCTACAATGAGCAAGGCCCTGTATTAGGCATAAGGATTAGAAAGAAATAACAAAAATACTATCAGTTTAACCTACCCCTTTGAGTATAATCAACCTGCTATCCAGTAAAGAGTCACATTGGATCACCATTACATATATCTTGGAAAAATACTACATGTGGATAACATACTAAGTCCAGAGTTGAACAGAAGAGTTGACTGAATATGCTTTGGGAAGCCGTGCAATGCATTCATGACACCAGATTTCTCACTAAACAAAGGGACTAACTTTGTAATAATATTCTTTTGGCAATATAACAGGATTATAAGTTAGTGAATGTATGATCTCTAAAGACCTGAGGTTTAAGATTTTCCAAAGGGCAATAGAGAAGTACGTAGAAGGTATAAAGTAAGCAGTACTCCATTATAAAAAATAGCAATAATAATCCTAATAGCTATTTTATATCACTTGATCTCAGATTAAAACTTTCATAGAAGAGGTGACATAAAGAATGATATTATCAGAGCTAGGCATGACTAAAAAAAAAAGAAGAAATAAAAGATGAATGGGCAAGAAAGTACAAGCAAGTACAATGACCAACATATTCCAATGATGTCTATAAAATACTAAGAGAATTAAAGACCCCTTAGCATGTTGTACTTGTGTGTGTGTATGTGTGTGTGTGTGTGTGTCTGTATCTGTAGAGAATGGGGGAGAAATTGCAGATTTATAAAACAAAGTGGACAAGAGTCACATGAGGTAGTCAAGTATAAGTTAATTTCTATCTGAATCATTGAAGAGTTCCCAAATCAGAGAAATTGAAGAATCATCAAAATCTAAGGTCATTGTATTGTAGAATCATAGACTTAGAACTGGAAGGCGCCAGAGGTCATCTTGTTCAATCTTATCATGTTGCAGAGGAAGAAACTGAGACCTAAAAAAGTGGTCCCTCTGGAACTATGTCTCTATTTCACTCTCTCCTCTGCTTAATGTTGCTTCAAGATCAACAAAGAAGAGAGGAAGGAAGGATATTATTACTTCACTTTTCATTAGATATTTATTTTTCATATTAGAAGTAAATAGTGAATATACAACAGGGTGTGGGGGTCACAAGTTTCATGTTACTCACCCTTAAGCATATTTTTGTTATTGTCCTTTGTTTTCAAAGAGGACAAAAATGACATCACTGTGCCAGAGTCAAGTTTTAGTGTGTTCGAATGTGGCTGATCAGACCAATACGAGCTCAGAATGCTCTACCACAGGTCAGGCACAATAGTCTATGTGAACCTTTGGGGTAGATTCTCTAAGTTTGCTTATCTTGCATTTCTCTTGAATTACTTCAATAATGCTTTGCTCATAGAGCACAGCACCTTTTCTGATGTGGGCATGCCATGCTGAGCAGTCCTGTGCCAGTGTCTCCCATGTCACACAATCAATTCCAAAGTTCTTAAGAGAGACCTTGAGAGTGTCCTTGTATCACCTCTTCTGACCACCATGTGAATGCTTGCCCTGTGTGAGTTCTTCATAAAACAGTCTTTTTGGCAAGCTTACGTTTTGCATTGGAACAACTGGTCAGTTCATCAGAGTTGCACTCTTTAAAGCAGAGTTTGAATGCTTGTCAAGAAAGCACCTCAGGGGCAGCTAGGTGGCACAGTGGATAGAGCACCAGCCCTGAAGTCAGGAGGACCTGAGTTCAAATCCAGCCTCAGACCAAACACTTGACACTTACTAACTATGTGACCCCGGGCAAGTCACTTAACCCCAATTGCAAGAAAGAAAGAAAGAAAGAAAGAAAGAAAGAAAGAAAGAAAGAAAGAAA
>NW_020954600.1:8396831-8445960 GCF_900497805.2 Vombatus ursinus | reverse complement strand
AAGAAAGAAAGAAAGAAAGAAAGAAAGAAAGAAAGAAAGAAAGAAAGGACGGACCTCATTCAAATGGTAGCAATTCAGTTTCCTGGCATGGTGCTGGTATACCGTCCAGGTTTCACAGGCATACAACAATGAGGTCAGCACAATGCAACATTAAGTCCTCCATGTCTGGGATGCTCTCCCTTCTCAACTCTGTCTGATGACTCACTTCCTTTAAGTCTCAAGAAAGTTCAATCCCAACTCAAAATTCTAGTGCCTTCCGTCTAATTATTTCCCATTTATTCTGCATATGACTTGTTTGTATTTGTTTGTTTGTTGTTTCCCCTATTAGAGTGTGAGCTCTTCAAAATCAAGAACTATCTTTTGCCTCTTTTTTTATCCCCAGTGCTTAGTACAATTTCTAACACATAGTATTTACCTAATAAATATCTGTTGATTGACAACAGATCAGTGCAATGCAAGAATGCCTCAGTGGGTATACTCTTGAGCTGGATTATAAGTAGAATTAAGCCACAAGCTTAATTAATTAATTAATTAATTAAAGGAGTGACAGCTATCTGAAGAAAAGCTTTTCCTGAATCTCCAATTTGGGAAGTCTCAGTGGTTGACAATGGCAACAGTGGAGGTTTTAAATGGGCCAAATCTCAGAAACGAAAGATAGACTGTATACTAGGAATCACAAAAGAGAATAGTTGGATATAAGAATATGTAGAAGACAATGTCTCCTTAAGCGATAATGACATCATGCATATCATAGTGTTTTGCAAAGGACTTTTTAGAAACCATTTCACTAGAGCATCAGAAAATGTCTTCGGATCAGGTACTTCATTTTACAAAGGAAGAAACTGACACTCCGACAGATGAAGGGATTTGGCCGTGGTTAGAAAGCTAGTGTCAGAGACAAATTTAAAATTATTTTCTGCATATAAAGTACTTCATCCAATCTGCCTCACCTCATGCCAAGGGAGGAGTGAGAAACCAGAAAGATTTGAAGATAAAGTACAGAAGTTTGTTTTAGTAGAAAATCTGTGGTATGGTCAGAGCATCGGTATTAAACATAGATTCTAGCTGACATAATGGGAATGTTGATGATTTGGAAGGAAGTTGGGGGTTTTAAAGAAGAAAAAAATGGAGTTAGTAAAAATGGCACTTGATTAAACAGTTGACACCCTGCCTTCCCCCATCCATCACTCCAGTGGATGTAATTACAGATAAATTAGAATTAATGTCAATGAGATGTTCACACTCAGTGATCCCTTTAGGAAGTGTGAGTTCCTTTCATTGACAGAAATTGAAGAAGCATCTTCATCATGAAATCTAGTCCCCTTTAAACAAGTCTCTGAACAAATCTGCACCTTAAATCATCTCAAACTTATATACAAAAAAGCAAACCTCTTTTTTTTTAATTCTCCAGGAAAAGAGGGTCTAGAGGTTTCCTTAGTAATAGTCTTTGGAGAAATGATTTTTTCTCTCATATTAATAATCAATTATTGAATTAGGACTAGGTTTTTTTTTCAGTCTCTGAGGGACTTGTTTATAATGAAATTGAATTAATTTTCTCCTCTATTTTGTTCAGACCCCACCCACACAGGAAAGCCCATTGTGTTCTACCAAGCTTTGGGTGGGAATAAATTCTTTGATTAGGTTGCCCAAGACTGGACAATTTAGAAGTAAATGACGCAATCAAAGTTAAATCCCTCCAGCCCCTCTTTAGAATAAGTCCACCCCTCATTGTAATATTCACCCTCTCATTAATTGTTAACCAATCAGAGTTGATTTCTACCCTCAGGAATACCCATTCTTCCAAAGGCATATAAACTGTGAGCCCACTGCCATGATTCATCTTTGGCATTCAAGAGTGTCACCAACCTATTTTGTTGGTCATATGCTAGCATTATTAATAAAATGATTAATTACTCAGAAATTATGTTTCTCAAATTTTTTTGTTTTTAACAACAGTCTTAAGTAACCTTTAAATTATACAAAATTATGTATAATTAAATTGCCTCCTGATTTAATTTGATCTTCCATTTGATTGCTGGGCTACCATCTTCTACAGCAACTGCTAACCACTAGAGGTTGAGAGAATTCAAGATTCCAAAGAAAAAACAATGCAAACATTAGAAGAGGTCACATTACTCCCATAAGCCAACCTACACCTGAACACAAATCAACATACTTCAGAAGTAACAAATAATTCTCTTCTTGAAGACCTAGACTAAAGGGGAATCTATTCCATTTTTAGATATATCCAATTGGGCTAAGTTTAATTCTCTATAACTTCAACCCATGCTTCCTAATTTTACCCATGGGGGCTAAGCCAGATTGGTTTATAACCTTTACCATATGAGAGCCCTTCAAACACACACACACACACACACACTCAGAGGGAGAGAGAGAGAAAGAGAAAGAGAGAGAAAGAGAGAGAGAGAGAGTTATTACCTCCTCCATATCCTCTATTTTCAAGGCTAAGAATCTGCAGCTCTTTCAATCGATTTTCATAACATGAATTCCAGGCCTTTGAACATGTGACATCCTGAAATCAACACAATACCATGCGTATGTGCTTATCTCCCTGATGAGAGTATCTGTTTTGTTTCACTTTTGAATTCCCATTGCTTAGCCTAGTATCTTATACCTAACGGATGTTTAATAAATCTATGGTCTTTAAACCATGAGATTTTTAGTTGGTCTGAGGGTTTTTCATAAATAATCCCTCTAGGCTCACCTCATCTGACAATAGCTAGGAGGAGGCAGAAGTCTTTCCCCCACATGGAGCAGTGGAAAGAGCACTATCTCTAAAGTTAGAGGAATTGGATTCAGATTTCATCCCTGATGCTTCTTATCTGTGATAAGATCCTTTGTACTCAATCTCCTTTTCTATGAAATGAGGAATTCAACTAGACGACTTCTGAAGTATCTTTGGGTTCTAGAGCTACAATCCTACAATACAATGGGACAGAATTGTGAGACATTCTGCCTTTGCTAAGGCTTAATCAAACATCCAACTCTTGTAAATAGGCCCTTGGATACAACTTGATAGTCATTGGGGTTGTTAAACGGATCTTTCATCAGAAGAACATTCAATTAACTTCACAAAAAGAAATAAAAATGCTTTCAGGTATTAAAAATAGTCCCAAAATTAAAAAAAAAAATCTCCACTTAACTTTCCAGCTAATGGAGTGGATTGAAAGGCCTCAAAGAGCCTATCAGCTGTTGGTTCTGTGATCTGAGCTGTCAGTTGCAGGTTCAGAGCTGGATCCCGCCTTAGAGTGACAAATACACAGGAAAATAATTGGAAACATTGGTGAGAGCCCTTTATGAAGCTGAAAGTATGTATCTCCTTTGGTTTGTTTAGCTCCATTAATTGTGAGTGGTATGTTAACCTCAGATGGCTGAGAGAGATGACCCAACTTCCTGTATGAGCTGAGAACATACTATTCAGGGCTAGATGAAGAGGCTGGTCATAAATCAAGTGCTTTACAGAGGAGAGAGGATTGTGCTTTGGATGATTGCTTCCTCTGCTTTCCTTTGTAATGCAAAGTACCTGAGAGTATTCAAATTAGGCTGCAATCTTCTAAAAAGAGAATAAATAAGTAAATAAAATGAAAACAGCCTCACCAATTTCTCCTGGTTAGGGTGGAAACATGGAGGCCCTGCATTTCTTCCCTGGGTTCTCCCTCCCTTGATGATGTGCCATTTAACACAGCTGGAGCTCTATAACCCTGGAACATGTTAAAGGTGAGATCTAAAGGTTACCATGGTAACTCTCCAGGGTACATTCTTCTTCAGTGATGGGGGATGGCAGGTGCCTGGAAGAGGCTGGAAATTGACCAATTACATGAGATTGATCAGAAGGTAGGTAAAGTCTTTACCATCACTGCTAAGGATGCTAAAACAAGGGAGTCAGGCATTCAGTCAATAGATCAACACATTTTAAGTGTTTATTATATATATATATATATATCAGTCACTTTGCTAACCATAAAAAGGGAGAAATGTCATTGTGCTCACATCATCCTAAAAGTCCTTGAAGGACCCAATAATGGGGGGGGGAAGTTGGAGAAATAACTTAAGCATGAGGACTATTGAATACGTACTATTTCTTGGGGGGTAAAGTTCATTCTAAGAGTAAAGACATTGAATTCAGACCATAGGAGTGGAAACAACTATTTTTTTAAATTTTAATAATTTTTCTCCAATTATATGTAAAAACAATTTTTAACATTTTTTTTGGTTTTGAGTTCTAAATTTTATCCCTCTTCCTTGCCTTCCTCCCCCCATGGTAAGCAATCTGATATAGGTTATACATGCGCAATCATGTAAAATATTTTCATATTATTCATTGAGGAAGAAAGCACAAACAAAAAAAAAGAAAGTGAAAAATAGTGTGTTTTGGTCTGTATTCAGATGCCTTCAATTCTTTCTCTGGAAGCAGATGGCATGTTTCATCATCCTTCCTTTGGGATTGTCTTGGATCATTATATTATTGAGAATAGCTAAGTCATTCATGGTTGTTCACTGTAAAACACTGCTTTTACTGTGTGTAATGTTGTATTGATTCTGCTCACTTCACTTTGTATCAGTTCGTGTAAATCTTTCCAGGATTTTTTCTGAAATGGTCCTGCTTGTTATTTCTTATAGCACAATTATGTTCCATTACAATCATATACCACAACTTATTCAGCCATTCCCCAACTGATGGGCAATACAACTTTTAATTCTCCCCCACAAAAAGAGCTGCTATAAATATTTTTGAACAAATAGGTTCTTTTCCTTTTTTTTTAAATCTCTTTGGGATAAAGACCAACTCGTGTTGCTGGATCAAAGTTTAATAGACCTTTGGGCATAGTTCCAAACTGCTCTTCAGAATGGTTGAATCAGTTCAAAACTCCAACAGTATATTAGTGTCCTAGTTTTCCCACATCCCCTCCAATTTTTATTGTTTTTCTTTTTTGTCATAATAGCCAATCTAATGGGTGTAAGGTAGTACCTCAGACTTATTTTAATTTACATTTTTCTAATCAATAGGGTTTTAGAGGATTTTTTCTTGTGACTAGAGATAGCTTTAATTTCTTTGTTTGAAAACTGTCTGTTTATATCCTTTGACCACTTATCAACTGGGGAAATGACTTGTATTTTTACAAATTTGAATTAGTTTTCTATATACTTGAAAAATGAGGACTTTATCAGAAATACTTGCTGTAAATTTTTTCAGTCAGGTTTCTGCTTTCCTTCTAATTTTGGTTACCTTGATTTTGTTCGTGATTACCTTTCTTTTGTTGCAATTTTATATATTCAAAATTATCTATTTTACATTTTGGTAATGCCCTCTTTATGTTGTTTGATCCTAAATTCTTCCATTCTTCATAGGTCTGGCAGGTAAAGTATTCCATGCTCTCCTAATTTTCTTGACTGGGGACAACTCTTCAAAAAGTTGGGAAGTACGTAGGGCATGGCTTTGATCTTCTCTTGTTTCAATATCTTCTTCCCTTTCTTCTGTGTGTATGTTCCTCGCACCCTATCTGTCCCTCTTACTTTCACCAGGTTCATTTTTCCTAGGTTAGCATCCTGTGCTCTTAACCAAAGTATCCGAGGTCTTCTACTAACAAAATGTATCATATACAAACTTTCTTTCTTTTCTTTTTCTTTTTCTTCTTTTCTTTCTTTCTTTTTTTTTTGGCTAGGCAATGGGGTTAAGTGACTTGCCCAGGGTCACACAGCTAGTAAGTGTCAAGTGTCTGAGATAGGCTTTGAACGCAGGTCCTCCTGACTCCAGGTTCAGTGTTCTATCCACTGTGCCACCTAGCTGCCCCAGATGTACAAACTTGCAATTGAATTCCATAAATATTATCAAGCATCTACTGTGTAGATGGCCCTATGCTAGGTTTTAGGGCTACAAAGACAGAAATATGAAACTGTCCTTACCCCTGAGGTGATTACATTCTATTGGAAGATAACTTTTACACCACTTTTTTTTTTCTCCCAGAGGTCAGCATTTGGCCAAATGCTGTAGGATGCTTCAATTGCCCTTCAGTTAATTTGAAAGTTTGATTCTTTAGCAGATTGTGTCCCAAAGATTAGAACTATGCAACATGACTTGGATATTATTGATATTAAATATGAAAATTCTTTGTATTGACACACAAACACAATCTATCCCACTTCCTTCCTCCTATTCAATTCAGAACCCATCCTGTGTTTATCTGCGATGGGTGCCCAAGATATATGGGCTGAAGGAACAACAAAATGTTTCAAACATTGTCAGAGTATAATAGAGAATTCCGTGTGGGTCTACCAAATGGAGTACTAGATAGAACTTTAAGTGAAACCTGGGGTAAAGTCCCATCTCTGGCATTTATTCACCACACTAGATTTATTAGTATGGACAAATCATTTAACCTTTCTGAGCCTCAGTTCCCTCATCTGCAAAACAGGATTAAAAATAATCCTTATAGTGTTTACCTCACAGGATCATCACAGGGCTCCAAAGAGTTCATGTGAATAAAGTATTTTGAAAAACTAAAAAAAAATTCATGTGTCAGTTATGATTATATTTTCCTTAAAAAAGAACTGTATTAAAAGAGACTATTATTCCAGTCAATGGTGCTCTGCTCTATAGGCACTACAGGAGCGTCAGACTCCATAGTTCTGGGAGAGGAATTGAAGCTTTGGTTAAGACTGATGAAGAAGAAAGGTGTTTTTGACTGGTCACTAAGAAATGGGACTAGCAACTTGAGAAGTTGGGTATGCACCAGTTGGATGAGACTGGGGGCTTTGTTGGGTGACTTTATGAGCTGGTTCTAGGTAGTCCATAGGGAAAGAATGAAGTACATTACGCTCAAAAGGATAATGGATTTGGAGTCTGAGTACCTGGGGGTCACAATCCAACTTTGCCACTTACTACCTGTGTAACCTTGAACAAGTCACCTTAACTCTCTGGGGCTCAGTTTATTCCTCTGTAAAATAACAATGGCTAGCATGTACATAGGTTTGCAAAGTGCTCTCCATGTATCGCTTAATTTGTTCCTTACAGTAACACTTTGAAATACATGCTATAATTGGAAAATAAAGCCCAAAGAATGTAAGTGATTGTCCATGGTCACAATGCAAAGTAAGGCTGTGAGGAAGGCTTTGAACTCAGGTTTTCCAGACCCTAGCTCTAGCACACTATCCACTTTGCCAACCTTGTTCTGCTGAGGTTGGATTATATGATCTCTAAGGTGCCTTGCACCTATACATTTCTGATCCCCTGACCAGAGACCCTGCAGACCCCCTGATAAAACACATACATAGTGGATTAGCCATGTGACCAATATAAGAAAAACAGTGCATCCTGTTTGGTATTGTGCTTAACAGTCAGTCTCATATATACAGATAATAACGCTGTCAATGGTGTCATCTTTGACTCAGAAACACAATAGGATTCTTTGAATCTACGATTTGAGAAAAGGAAGCTGCTTAAAGTCATGTTAAATGGGATCCGTTGGTAATCGCTCACCTTGCATTCAAAGTTAATTGGATAGTTAAAATCCCAGCTTACATTTAATACGTATCATTTTTCAAATGTCTCAAGATAAATCTGCAAATTTAAAAACAAAAAGTGAGAGAGAGAGATAGAACATGATACAAAATGATAACGTTTCCTGAGCTCTGGATTTAGATTTCTTTCATTATAGCAATAAAGCTTTCTTTTTAACCCATTTTTTCCCCAATTGTGCTTACATACAAATGCTAATCTACTTAAGCATGATACCATTTACTCCATTCACTATTTCAATTCCTACACTCTATGGTACAAGTAATATTTGCAAAGCTATTTGAATTGGTCCTCTAGGCCCATGTGTAAATAAGTACAAATCATCTATGGCCTAATTCCATGTAGCTTCCCATTTCTTTTTTCATAATCCATTAATTCAATTTTTTACATTATAACTTAAGACATTAGGATGAAAATTAAAAAGTGGAATAGAGTATAAACAACTTTGTTCAAAACCAAACAGGCCAGATGGTATAGTGGACAGAGGGCTGGAATTGAAGTCAAGAAATGTGCATTCAAATACTAGGCAACTCATCTCATCTTTCTGAACAATGATTTCCTCTTCTGTAAATATGCAATGCAAGCTTTAGAGAATAAAAGGTGGCAAAGTGTAGTAGACAGGGGCCAGGCTTTCAGTCTGCAAGATTTGGGTTCCCATCCTGCTCTGAAACATTCCGTTACACCATGGTCACATCAATTAATCTCTCAGTGCCCTAAGACTAAATTACAGATGACTTCCTGATTGGCATTGATAGAAAGAGTTTCTATACCCAGAATTCTCCCCACAGCTGACATCACATCACAGGTGGTTTAAAACAAACTGACCAATAAAACAAACACAACCAACAACAATAACAAACTTAAGTTGCCTACCTTGGAGTTTAGGGGTGAAAACGCATTGAACATCTATAGCATTATAGAAATGTTTTGTTTTTTGTAACAATGAAAATAATTTAAAAGCATTTTCTTAAGTCCTTTTCAAATACCATATTTCTCGTACCCAGTATCGACCATCCCCCCATACTCCCCCCAGATCCACAATGTAACTTTTCTTTCGTTAGAAAAATGTAGATCAGGAAACAAACTAATGTGTTTTTTCAGTATATAGAGCTTGAGAAAATAGGTTTAAATTTTATCTTTGCTCCTTACTATTTCATGACTTTGGGTAAATCATTTGCTCTTCCTGGGTCTGAAGTTTCCTGTCTTTGAAATGAGGGAGTTGTACCAGATGGTCTCTGAGATTCCTTCTACCACTGCCTCTACCTCTAATCTTTATTTGATGCAATATCTTCATACATGACTTTTCAGGTGAGGGAAAGATGTAGATTTTAATGTAGTATAACTACCCACTCCCCTATGAATCTACTTTTTGGAAAACAACTTGGAGGCATGTTATAGATTATTGAGAAGGAATGTGGTACAAGGGAAAGAATACTGATTTTGAGGTTAGATGACTTTGAATTCGAATTCTGATTCTGATTATATTATTTTGCTACCTTTATGATCATGGGCCCATTTCCCTTATGTAGACTCTGTTTTCTTATCTATAAAATGAAAAAAAAATGCTGGGTTAGGGGTTCTGTAAAGTCGTTTTCAACTATAATTTTATTCGTTAATTCATTCATTTGTTTATTTGTTAATCTGTGATCCCATGACCAGGCTAACTACTTTCATTTTATAATAGAAAAGTGGAAACTCTTGAAAATTTCGATTTGCCCAAGGTTACAAGACAATGTCTATGATTCTTGGGTCTAAGTCTTCATCGAATATGTATGCTCTGTGTGTGTGTGTGTGTGTGTGATTCTAGCTGGACTATAATCAAACTGATTATCCTGTGTCTGACTCAGAGGATTTCAAAGAATTGAATTCATCCTTAATTTATTTTTACTAAGATAATTTATTATTATCCTAACAATGAAAGCAATCCCAAAATGAGAAAGGTAGCATTCCATGGGGACTGGAAGGCTCTCCCTCACGTGGGGGTCTTTAAGGAAAAACTTACTTTTTTTCATATCTGCAATAGAGAGGATTTTTGTTCAGGTTGAACTAGATTAAATTTGAAGTCTCTCCTAGTACCGGAAATCTATGATTCTGTGATTTGTCATTTCTATATTACACTATGTGGACTCTATATAATAAATACTGACCAGTCTTTTCTTATATTTAAATCCTATTTTTATTTATCATTCTTTGTCAGTTACATATTAATTGTATCATTCCTTCCTTTCTTAAAGGCAGAATCACAGAGTGTCAGAATTTGAAGGACTCTTAAGCCACGAAACATTTCTTCCAATTCTGATACCTCTTACTGCATGAGTTTGGGCGAGCTGCTGATGTCCTCTGAGCATCAGTTTCCTCATTCTAGAATGAGAGAGCTTGACTAGATAACACTCTACTTTGTGATTATTTGCACATAAAGAGAGAATTGTTAAAGCGAGAAGTTTTAGAGCAAAGCAAGTTAGAGGAGAAGAAAACAAATGAATGTCAGAGTCTGAATTTGGAGTCAGGATAGAGTTAAGTTTAAATTCTTCCTTTGTCTCTATAAGTGACTTTGTGTAAATCCCTTGCTCTCTCTACATCTCACTTTCTTCATCTGTAAAATAAGGATAGTAAGTTCTGTAGTACCTACCTCAGATAGTTGCCAGGTTCAGATGAGATAAAATGGATAAAAGTTACCAGATTTTAAAGCCTGATATAAGTGCCAGGAATCATCATTATAATTATCATTAGTATAGAATAGAATTTTTGAGCTGGGAGAGACATAAGAATATAGAAAATTAGAATTAGAAAGGATTTTAGAGTTAATCAGTTCCAAACCTCTCTTTTTACAAATAAAAAAAAAATTCTAGAGAGCTAAAATGACAACCACAAGGTCACAGAGACAGAATAGCCTGCAGAGACTAGAAAGTATTCTCTATTAAATTATCTGTGATAAAAAGTATAGAATCATACCAGAGGGAAATCTGGGCTAATTATGGATGATTTTTAAATATTGATATACCTTCTATGAATATTTTACTGATAGATACAATTAAAACATATTAACTTCTCTCAGCTAGACCTGTGCTCTGACCATTCTAGTATCTGTTCCTTGCCCAATAGTATATCACTAGTTAGCATGATGTGGCCTTTAAAATTCTAAAGGTTGAACACAAACAAAATTTCTTTTCTGTTTAAAAGAAAGTTCATGCATGCCAAGAAAGCAATGGCCCAATACAAACCCTGGCAATTTCCACTTGAAACATTTGATATCAAAAGCTGTTAATGTGGTCCAGGGAACTTAAAAGATGGAAACGATAACTTACATTCCTAGAGGAGTTTAAGGTTTATAACATACTTTCTTCACAACCCTGGGAGATTGGAAGTGCTCTGTTTTATGTGAGGAATCTATGATTTAGAATGTTGAAATGTTTCCCTGTGTTATTCCCTTAGAAGAACATAACTGTTATCAAAAGTAGAACTCAATCCAAGGACTCTTGAGTCTAAGCCCACTGCTCTTACCACCATATGATGCTGTCTATTATAGTTTCGAAAGCTTAAGATCTATCCAAAGTAAAGATTTCCATTATTTGAGATGGACACTGTGACAAAATCAAGGAAGCGTAATGTTAGAATGAACACCAGAAGTCACTTAATCTAACTATTTAATGAAAGTTAATCTCACAACTGATGACAGACATGTCCAAGTCTTCTTGACCCCAAGATACTGTAGTGGTTTGACATTTCCTTCTCCAGCTCAACTCATAGATGAGGAACTGAGGTAAACAGGATTAAGTGACTTGCCTAGGGTCACATAGCTGGTTAGTGTCTGAGGCCAACCCCATAGCCACATACTGAATGAGTGGTTATCCAAACTTTGACTGAAGACCACTAATGATGGTGAGTAAACCCCACTAGAAAGGCAGTTCTTTCCACTTCGGTGTATTTCACTTTTTTTGTCAGAAGCATTTCTTTGCATTAAAAAGGTGCCTCTGCTATTTCTACTCACTGTTTCTACTTCTCCCTTCCAGGGCCAAATAGAACAAGTCTTAAGCTCTTTTCCATATGACAGCAATCCAAACCTTTACAGATAGCAAACACTTCTTCTTAAATCTCTTTTTTGGGCTAAACACCCCTTGTTATTTTAAGTGATTCTTATGTACCAGTTCTTCTGGTGGGTTTGAATTGACTACCTTGGTGGGGGTTGGTGGATCATAAGTCATCAAAAAATAGTGGTAGTCATGATAGAGAGGGAACAAAAATGATCATGGGATTGTAAGTGTAGGGTAGAGTTTTCTGTAAAATTGATTTGTTTCTGAAAAAAAGAAGAGAGAGACAGAGGAAGAGGTATTAGGAGCAGCAATAGAAATATATAGATGTTTTCCAGGAGACTGACTCTAAGACTTATAGAGTCTGGAGTCCTGGCCTTCCCTCAGCTTGCAGCTCAGCTTATTAGGAGAACACAGTAGAGAATGACTGAATTAGGACTTCTTTAAGAAGCTACTGGAGTATTGGTGAATATAAACTGTTCTGATTCTCTTCTGTTTCATTGCTGTAGATCAGGGGTGGGGAACCTGTGGTCTTGAGGCCACATGAGGCTTTCTAGGTCCTTGGGTATGGCCTTTTGACTGAGTCCAAGTATTCCAGAACAAATCATTTTATTAAGGGTTTTTTTTTCTGTGAAGTTTGGATTCAGTCAAAGGGTTGGACCTTGAGGACATAGAGAGCCACATGTGGCCTCAGGATCACAGGCTCCCCACTCCTGCTGTAGACAATATGTAGAGGGGTTCATTATTAAGTATTTGGTGTTTTAAATTGTATTTCCTTTTTTATATCTTACTTTATTTTATGTATTTTTTGTCTGTTTGTTTATTTATTTAATATTAGACTAGTATTTCCTTTCTCCCCCTGGTTGGAAGTGAAAGAGTTAACCCTAGGCCTCATCCCCCTCCTTACTGGTAAGCAGGTCGAGTTGGACTTGCTCATCTTGAATTTGTGATGTTTTGCCCCAGGCTTCACCTTCCTTAGCAGCAGGCACTATAGGTGTGTGACACCGTGCTCATAACATACACATTTCTTAACAGTGTAAAGCCATTATGAAAACTGATCATGGGCTAGGGTGTAAAAAAATCACAAGCAAATGTTAAAAGGCAGAAGTAATAAACATATTCTTATAAGCCATAACGTAATAGAAACACTGATTAACAAAACATGCACAAAAGATACAGATGGAAACAAGTAATGGTATCCTCAATGTCAAGGAACAAATTCTAGAAACATGCTAAACAGATTGATAGGGTAAGTAGCTAGGTGGCACAGTGGCTGGGGAGCCAGGCCTCGAGTCAGGAAGACTTACTTTCCTAAGTTCAAATCCAGCCTCAGATACTTACTAGCTGTATGACACTGGACATGTCACTTAACCCCATTTCCTTATCTATAAAATTTGTTGGAGAAAGAAATGGCAAACCACTCTTGTATTTCTGCCAAGAAAACCCCAAATTGGGTCACGAAGAGTCAGACATGACCAAAAGATGTCTGAACAACAACAATAACAAAGAGATTGATTAACAATGAGGCAATAAGCCAAACTTTATGGAACATTTTTGTAAACTGCCCTCAGAGGAAAATGTATACTTCTTAAAACTTATATTAATAAGATGGGGCAAGGCTAAGTGCTGGGCATGAATTAAAAAAGAGAGAAAGTAAGCAAATTAGCTAATCCAAAACAAGTAAAAATGGGGAAAATAATGATCATTAATGGACAAGTAGGGATACTTGAAATAAATTTAAGATAGTGTCATGCCTGAAATCAGGAAGACTCACCTTCCTGACTTCAAAGCTAACTTCAGACACGTACTACCTGTGTGACCCTGGGAGAGCCACTAAATCCTGTTTGCCTCAGTTTCCTTATCTGTAAAATGAACTGGAGAAGGAAATGACAGACCACTTCAGTATCTCTGTCAAGAAAATCCCAAACAGAGCCACAAAGAGTCAGACATGACTGAATCTACTGGATAACAACAAGCTGAAATTCTAATGTGGGTCCTTTGACTCCAAATCTATGCCTCTCTCCACTCTAAATTCATGCAATAATGAAACAGAGTAAAACACCCAGAAACTAACATCAAAGCACAATTTGCTAACAATTGCATCATAAAGACTTGACAGTATATTTTCTTGAACAATGGAGTGTTTCAATAGTAAACAAATTGCATTTGGCAAAGAAATGAAATATTTTGTTTGTTTTTGTTTTCTTTTTTACTGACTTGTATTTATAGTCCAAGGAAGGGAAGATCAGAGGCAATAAAAAAACTGGACACAAGAGATAGCAGTAAAAACACAGAGGTGAGAAGAATAATTTCTGGCAATATAGTCTTACCTTTATGAAGAGAATTGATCTCCAGTCATCTCAGAAGTAAATCAAAGACATTGCTATAGAACTGATATATATTGGAATGGGAAGGACACTGGACTTTAATATCAATGATATTCCTCAGAGCTGTGGTTCTGCCACTTAACCAGTTAAGTGGCTCTGAGTTAATCACTTCCACCATGTGCTCTTCCATTTCATCATCTGTAAAATGGGACTGACTATCTGTACCATCTATTTCAGTGTTCATAAGGAGCAAATGCCATAACATATGGGATTAACCTTAAGAATCATAAAAATCACAAATCTTAAACTCTATTTCCTAGGGACATGATGAAATCCTTATCTAGCTCTCCCTTCTGTCAGTGACATCACTCTGAACATCTTGTCTTTACTTAAAATTCCTTGTATTTGTAAAATGATATCTCCTTCATAGGTCTTTCTGAGAGGCAGAATGATGTTGTAGAAAGGGTCTCAGAAACAGAAAGCCTGAGTTGCCTTTGGGTAAGTCAATTTCACCCTATGAGCTTCAGTTTCCTAAATTAGAAAACAGGGGAGGGAGGGTAATAATAATTTTATTATCTATTTCTACCGAGTCATTGTGAGGAAAATGGTAAACTTTCAAGTGCAATATTAATTCAAAATTCCAGGAACCAAAATACCAGGCTAACGTGGGGAAATTGTTATAAGTATTCTAACTTTTAACAAAGGAACCAGAACAAAGAAATACTACGTTTGATGACAATGAAGTAGTATTAAGTCAGTTCACTATTGGTTTTGATTAATAAAGGAAAACGAGAAAAAAAAGTATTCGACTGTAAGAGTGTAAGCCACAAACCTGAAAATGAGGCCCTGTCCAACTGGAAAGAATAGCTAAGAGTAACTGAAGGCATAGAACTTGTCATCTCTTTCTAGATAATACTTCCATCTGTATAGATGATGGCTGAAAAAATGGATACAGTATAGAGTTTGGCATCAGAAGCAAATCACTAAACATGGCTAGTGTTATTAATCCCATTTTACAAAGAACGTACATGAAATAAAGAGGCACAAAGTGACTTGTCAAAGGACATGGAGTTAGTTTGTAGCATATGTTAGATTAAATCCCTGAGTTTCTTGATTCCTATGTCAGTACTCTCTTCATTATACCAATTCCACCATAAATAACAAGGCATGGTCCTTTCAGGGGTATGTAACCTATCCTAACCCTACTTCAAGACAAATGATTGGCACAGCGAATAGAGTACTGTACTTGAGAGTTAGGAAGGCCTGAGTTCAAATCCTGCCTCAGACACCTACAGTGTGACCCTGGCCAAGTCACCTAACTTTTATCTGCCTTTTCCCCCATTTTATAGACAGGTTCTTCTTCCCAGGATGGTTGTGAAGATAAAATAATATTTGTAAAGCACTTTATAAACCATAAAACACTATATAAATGCTACTTAACATAAGGAATATTGTAAAATATGCACTAAGGTGCAAGAGAGAAGAGGATGGGAGTAAAAGATCATGCAGTCCCCAAAGGGCTTAGGACTGTGAATTCCAAAAAAAGAAAAAGAAACCTAGTATGAAGTGCAGCTCAAAATGGGATAAAGACAACATATTGGGGGGGGTGACCAGTGGGAAAAGATAGACAAGATTCTCCTCACAAGTCAAAATATTGTACATGTATATGTTTCTTTACATATGTGTATGTGTACATTTGCATATAGATGTGTGCCTCACACTAGTTGATGATTTTTCTTGAACAGAGAAAGAAAATAAAAAAAAAGAAAGTAGAAGAAAAGGAAAAAAGGAGGCCTATTCATGACAAAATCACTTCAAGGAGACACTTTGCAGCATGTATTTCCACAAGAGAGAAGAAGATGGAATCCAGGCTCCCCTTATCTAATTTAAACACCTGGAATCATTGAAAGAACAGAGCCACTTAAACAGGAGAGAGCCCCTTAGCCAAACAAACATGTGAAAATCCTTGTTAATAACAAAGACCTGTTGCTTCAAAAGGAAAATGGGGAGAAAAATCACAGACTTCGGGAACTATCCCTAAATTGTGTAGTGATTAGGAGGCTAAACACATCACAGTTTAGCAATGACTCCCCCTAGGACACAGCTAGGAAATTTTTATTTTGATACCAGCCATTTTGATTTCAATAGTCCACCAGACCTATAATCAGGAAAACCCACCTTTGTGAGTTCAAATCTGGCCTCAGAAACTTACTATCTGTGTGACCCTGGGCAAGTCACTTAACTTTTTTTTTTCCCCTTCAGTTTCCTCATCTGTAAAATGAACTGGAGAAAGAAATGGCAAATTGCTCCATATACCCACCCATGTGATCATGGACTATCTCTAGGCCTTAAGTCTTCTTTGCTCTGTTTCTATATGACATCTGGCCTGATCTGAGTATGGTGCAGAGATCTACCACCATCCTGAGGCTGGCGAGGACCAACTTTTGAGTAAACTCTACTAATAAATCTATATACTCCTGCACTGGTGTGGACTACTCCTTCCTTCAGTGTCTCAGTACCTTTTCATTATGGTGGGTCCATGGCTGTAGACAATCTGCTGCCTTAAAGCAGAGAATTTTTATACTGAGAATACAAAATACAGACTAAGCCCCAAAAACAAACAAACAAACAAAAAACCTCAATGACTAATCATATTTAATTTGAAAAAGGAAGTTTTCCATTCTTTTCACAAAAATGAATACTCCCTGCACTCACCCACTCCCCAGTAATGAACGACTCCTAAATCCACATTTCTTGGATTTTATAGTCTGTGATCCTTTTCTCTCTAAATAGTTTTCCCCCCTCATGATACCTGCTAACCTAATATTATCTAAAATATAAATTAAATAATACTGCGCTAAACAACTTAAAACTTTTACAAAGAACTTGAGCAAGAGAGAGCCTCAGAAATTGCTTTTAGAAATTGTCTTGCCATGGAACATTTTCTCAAAACAAAGGGTTTTGAACAGATATTTTAATCTAGTTTTGAGACAATCCCACAGCACATATTGGTCTGCAGAAGGAGATTGAAATTCCAGGTGACTCCATGTCTCTATTTTTCAATCTGATGGTCAGTAGAAAAATGTTAATATCTTAGTAACTGGTTTTCTGATGTGGAAACAGGGAATGACAAAGCCATTATCTAGGGTTGCATTTTTAATGAATAATTTTGCAAAGGGAGCAAGGAGGGAATATCATTCTCATCTCCACACCATAAAAATCTAGTAGGGGGTGGGTGGTGAGGGAAGGACCAATATGTTGAAATAATACTTTCTTCATTAATATACCATGTATCCACCTGATTGTATAAGGGATTAGCTGTTTATTGAAAGGTAAATCTGCATTTCCGAATAGGCAATATTTTTCTTTAGACTATTAGAAAAAATAAACATACATGGGAGTGGCTTACTTAAGGTCACACAGTAAGAAGGAGAGATCCATGGAAATATGAAGTCATAAAGCTTCATGATATAACGATAATAATAACTATAAGCAATTACAGTGTACTAAGGTTTGCAAAGCTCATTACATACTACCTCAATTAATTCTAACAATAGCCCTGTGAGGTAGGTGCTATATTATCTGCATTTTGCAGATGAGGAAACTGAGGCTGAGAAAGGTTAAGTGGCTTGCCCAGGGTCACATAGCTAGTATGTGTCTAAGGATTAAAACTCAAGTCTCCTGACTCCAAGTCTAGCACTCTATGAACTGTGCCACCTAGCTGAGATGTTATCATTTAATCAATTTGTTGTCCTTAAATCACAATGTAGGGTAGGGAAGACCCAACTGTACAAGGTAGGGTAGGGTTTGTCTTCCTGGGAGGGTGTCCTATAGAGAGCTAATTCTATTCATTTTTAATTTCATTCACAAAGGTGATGGTGTTGGTGGTGGGAAGCTTTCAAGTATCTCCCAAATCACACTCTATTAATTAGGCTTGTGAATAAGACTAAGTAATAAATATATTTTTATTTAGGAATGATCTAAATTTTTCCTTGATAAGTTCAACTTTTCTTCGCCAAACACAAGAACAACAACGATAGAGTTATAATAGCAATTAAGACTTCAGTTAAACTGGAGGACCCTGTCATCTGCTCCATATTGATTATTGTTCCTCATAGCTGAAACTAGGCTTGGGCGACTAGGAATTTTATCAAGGGCCCCAAAATTTAGAGGACACAAAAATCAAATACACACAACCTTTCAAAAGCATAGAAATAATGGAGCTTCTCACCTAGTTAGCCAGAATAAAAATGTAAAACTGGAACTTACAGCTATTAATTCAACTTTCAACTCAACTCATTTTGTCTTAATTGCTTCTTACATTCATTTTGTATCATGAATTACAAATTTGATTTGAAGGTAACTTTTGTGTCACTCATCAGGACAATGGCTAGCGACCTCTCTCTTACTCCCCCATAAATGTTGAAATTATCTCCCAATGATTTAAAATACTCATTTCAGCTAATCCCACATCTTCTTCTTATATGGAAAAAGTGTTAAAAAGTTGACTTAGGCCTAAATCATTTCTCTTCCCTGGAGAGGCTCACCTAGCCAAGTTGTTCCTGTGTGTTTTTGTTTTAGTTTGTGTTTGTTTTTGCTTTTCCCTCTTGCTTTTGGTTTTGTTTTGTTTGGAAGGAGAGAATTTGTAGGGATTGAGAGAAGCCCCCTGGGGTTCAGGTAATTGTGATGCTTGGTACTATGTTAACATTAATTACCAAATAAGAAAGAATTTAAAGGAACCAATGGTGTTGCTTGTATAACAGGGAGAGTGAGTTTTGCATGAGGAACCTTCATTTTGATTGTCTCCAGTGAGTCTTGATGAGGTTACACCAGATATGTGTGTATATGTATGTATGCATGTATATGTATGTATATGTACATACTACATATGTATATGCGTATAGGTTCACACATACACATATAGATACACATGTGTGTGTATACATACATACATACATACATACTTGTTTATTTATTTATACCAATAATACATTGTATTTATTGAGTATGTAGTTGGATCATAGCTTTAGAGGTAGAAGGTCATGTTGTCCAAAACTTTAACTGCACAGATGAGGAAATCATCCAAGAGAGGGGAAATGACTTGTCCAAAGTTACACTAGTATTAATTGGTAGAGACAGCATTTAAACAGAGATCCTTTGACCCTAGGTACAGTATTCTCTTTCTACTATCTCAAACTATAGCATACAATCTATAAGGGGGGGCAAAGGTTCATAGGACCTCATACTTCATTGAAAACTAGCACATTTTGTGCATACCCTTTGACCCAGGAATAGCACTTTTAGGGCTGTATCCCAAAGAGATCATAAAATGAGAAAAGTACCCACATGTACAAAAATATTTATAGCACCTCTTTCTGTGGTGGCAAAGAATTGGAAATTGAGGGGATGCCCATCAATTGGGGAACAGCTGAAGAAGTTTTGGCATATGAATGTAATGTAACGCTGTTGTACTATAAGAAATGATGAGCAAGTGGATTTCAGAAAAACCTGGAAAGACTTGTATGGACTGATGCTGAGTGAAGTGAGCAGAACTAAGAGAACGTTGTACACAGTAACAGTCACATTGTATGATGACTAACTCTGATAGACTTAGGTCTTCTCAGGAATGCAAGGATCTAAGATATCTCCAAAAGTTTCATGATAGAAAATGCTATCCACATCCAGAGAAAGAATACAGATCAAAGCATACTATTTGCTATTTTTTCTTTTGTTTTGTTTTGTTTCCTCTTTCTTGTTTGTTTGTCCTATTGCTTCTAATTCTTCCTTACAACATGATTAATGTGAAAATATGTTTAATAGGAATGTATATGTAGAGCCTATAACAAATTGCATGCCATCTTGGGGAGGCAGGCAGGGAGGGAGGGGGAGAAAATTTAAAACTCAAAAGCTTATGGAGGTGATTGTTGAAAACTAAAAATAAATTAATTCTTAAAAAGAAAACTAGCACATTTTTATCCCCTTTGTAATTGTTATTCTACTCTCCTCCCTACTTTTGAGTACTTCAAAGGATACTCTCCTGTTATACTTTTATCTGTCTCCCTTTCCAAATAATATGGCTGGATCTGGAATCTGAGAGTCTGTGTTCAAATCTTATGTCTTCCAGTTGCCAGTTTTGTGTCCTTGGGTAACTCTGGTAGATAGTTCCTCATTTGCAAAATTAGTGGTGGTGGGGAAGGATTTGGAAAATAAGTTGTACTAGAGGGTTTTAAGTTCTATAAACCTATGTTGTTATGATCTTTCCACCCCAAATCATCAAAGGATGTAAGGTCTAGACAGAATTAGGAGGTAAAGTTTTAAGGAAGAAGTGGAGATGAAAGAAAAGATCCCACCATTTCTTAAGATCACATATTTTATAGATTTAGAATCAGAATCTTCCTAAAAGCCCAGCTATTCAAGGTTCATTACTTTATAGGTGAGGAAAATGAGACCTATAGCAGTTAAATTACTTGTTCATTGTGATACAGATCATTACTGGATCTGAATTCATTTTTTTTTTTTTACTTTTCCTCTATTACTCTTTCCAGTATTCTTTGTTTCATGCTGGTTTACCAACATACAATCAACCAAAGCCCGAATATGTTAGAAGCTGACTAGTTGTACAGAGGAAGTAATTCATAGGTTCCCAAAGCAGGTTCTCAAATATCTCTCTTTTTGGAACTAGTGTCATCACAGAAGCTAAACATGACAGCAACCAATGGAATTAGAGAGCTAATTTCTAACTCTTTGAAGCACCCGATTTGTCCTTTGGAAAATAACACTCTTTTCTAGATGATGGAGTGGATAAAGTGCCAGACCTAGAGTTAGGAAGACTTGAACTCAAATCTGGCCTCAGACACTTCCTACCTGGGTAAAATTGAACAAGTCACTTATCCTCTGTTTGCCACAGTTTCCTTATCTATAAAATGGGGGTAATAATAGCATTTACTATCCAGGGTTGTCATGAGGGGGAAATGAGTTAATAATTGCAAAGTGCTATAGAACTGTTGCTATTATTATTATTTTATTATTATTAATTCTCAGGTCAATATGGCTGCTAGCAGGGATTAAAGAATATTTAATCTGTACTGGTTGGGTTTCAGAATACAAACCAAACCTTTATTAAGCATTTACTGTATGTATGCACTATGCCAGAAGATAGAGATAAAGATAACATTAAAGTAAATCCCTGCTCTTTAGGAGCTTAGAAAGTGAAAGGTCCCTAAATCTTTGTCTATTACAAAGATGGCAAATGCAGTATATAAATATTACTCTGATATCATTGAATTACTAGTATAATATGTATTCGAGACTTCTGGGAGCCAAGATGGCAGAGTAAGAAGTAAGTTGCTCTCACCCTCCCTTATTGACCTCTGAAAGCCCTGAACATATCACCCCAGGAAAATCCCTGGAACAGCTAAGCCGGCAGAAAGATGAGATGCAGTAATCTTGTAGCCCAGGAAGCTTGACTAATAGGAAAGGCCTCTCTCACTCTGTGGGGGGGGGTGCAAAGAGCAGTACAGGACAGGAAGCATCCCAACAAAACAGTGGTAAGCCCCACCTCAGCAAACCAAGGGGAGATCCTGAGCCCCAGGGTGGTGGAGCAGGTGACCATCAACACCAGGACCCCTGAGTACCACAGCACAGTCAAGGGAACCAGTACACACCAGCTTGGAAAACCACCACATGCCCTGGCATTCTCCAGCAGCCAAACATTCAAGTGCTTTAAAAAAGCACAGATGAGTAGGTGTCTCCCAGGGGCCAGACTCCTCGCTCCCACTGCAAGAGCTCTAGCATTGCTGATCCCAGTTCAGCAACAGGTAAACTGCTAGCCACCTACAGCCTCCACTTGCCAGCACCTGAGGCCACAGCATGCAAAGCCAGTGACCAGATCCTGGTCTCCCAGGAAAAGGAGCTTGGGTCAGCGCTCCTTATGCTCCAGCAGGAGAGCTCAACTTTAAGTTGTGAAACAGGTAAACAGCATGAACAGAATGCAGAAATGGACAATGACCATAGATACTTATTATGGGAACAGGGAAGATCAAAGCACAAATTCAGAAGAGGACAACATTGTCAATATACCCACATCTAAAACCTCAAAGGGTAATATGAACTGATCTCAAGCCCAAAAAGTCATCTTGTGAAAATATGTTTAATATTTAAGTAGAGCCTATATCAGATTGCATATTGTCTTGGGGAAGGGGGAGAAGAGGGAGGAGGAGGAAATTTAAAACTCAAAATCTTATAGAAGTGAAGATTGAAAACTAAAAATAAAGATGAGAGAAATAATGGGAAATACCTTGGACTCAGTATGTAAGATCTCATTCTGGAGAGACACCTCCCCCCAAACAACATCAACAACAACAATAATAACAACATCATCATCATCATCATCAACATCATCACCATCATCATCATCATCATCATCATCATCGACAACAACATTGTCAACAATACTGCCTCCATGATGAGGGACGTAGAGAAACTAGAGTATCATTTGCTGGAGGGGCTGAAAGGAGAAGAGGGTGCAGGATGGCAAACCCTAGAGTGAGTGGTTTTCCCCTGACATATGTCTCAAGGAAGAAAGAAGTATGCATGCTTCTATTCTGTAGCTTATCAATTTAACTAATTCTTGCTTACTAGGTGTTGAGCTGAGATGCTTCTACCTCCTAAAAGACTACTTGTATAAGAAGTGCCCTTGAAATTCTGATGCCCTGGAGAAAAGTCACACTTTTCCTACCCTAGTTAGGCCTCTCCCTCCTGTATACCCCAAAGAATTGAAGCACAAAATATCTCCAAGGTAGAATTGGTCTCATAGAATCTCTGTCTTTCATTCCATGATCAGTGCGAGGCCATTATTCCCATTGCTTAGAACAGACTTTGCAATGGACTTTTTACATGTGGGCATAAACTGAGAGCTTGAAGGCCCCTTAAGAGTTATGTAGTCTGAACCTTTCATTATACAGATGAGGAAACTGAGGTTCACAGAAGTTAAGTAACTTCCCCAAACTAACACACATCACCCTGGTAGGGGCAGAGGCTGACTATGAACTGTCCCCACTGTATGGATTGACTATGTGACAAGCTATGGAGTCATTTCAGTGACTCTAAAGTCAGTTTTACCACCTCATCCTTCTAGTTTCTTATCAGAGAACCAATGGTTTTCAATAAGAGAGAGGCTTTAGAGTTCATCTCTTCCAACCCTTTCCTTTTACAGAAGAAGAGCCTGAGGTTCAGAGAGGTCATGTATTGCCCAAGCTCACCCAAGTGGCAGGAGCAGGATATAAACTCAGGGCCTGGGATTACACCTCCAGAGATTCCCCCATAGTATGCCAGGTTAGCCCTAGAGTCTCATATTCACACATGAGACACAATCATCAGAGTCTCATGTTCACACGTGAAGACACAATCATGTTTTCATATATATGTATGTGTGTATATATGTATGTATGTATGTGTATATGTATGTATAATATGTATATATATGTATATATAATTTTTTTAAGAATCCTTTTTTTTTCTCAAAACAGTACAAACATAACCATGGACTGAAGATGGCAATCATCATAATAATGATTAATCATGACTGACAATTTGAGTGCTGTTGTCTTAAAATACACCTGCGTCAACAGGCTCCCTGCAGTTAAATTTCTGTTGCTGAAAGGGAATGCCCTCATTTGCATTTCCTGCAGGCATAGCATCTTGGCGCCTGGTAGCAGATCTTTGCCTCCAGGCTCAGCAGCACCTTAGCAGGGGCTTCCACACAAACACCTCACTGGGTTCAAGAAAATTAACACACTGATTGCAGGCTTCATAAACAAGGATGACTCTCGTCATCACACAAGTTCAACTGCCTCTGGGTTGAAACAGGACAGCTGTTTAATAGCTTAGCACAGCACTAGGCAAAGGAGAAGGGCAAGAAAGTGAAGAACAACCTGGCCTACCAAATGTGTATTTGTTTGCAGCCACACAAGTATCAGGATTATGCAGATAAGTTGAATGCAATAGTGGGGACCCAAGAACTGGATGCTAAAGAAAACAACTGATCTGTGAAGAATTTGTAAATGATTACATTAATAATGTTCTTATTACTGAAGTGCATCTCTTTTTGGAAAACACAAAGATAATAACTCCCCTTTGGCCCCAAATCATATAATTGAATGTTTTGCTGCCTTTGAAAATGATATATTTTGTTTTGACACAAGAGGCCATTTCCAATGAATAACTGCACCCCCCTTTCCCACACACACATACATCCTTATCACCTCAATTAAAATTCAATGAACATTTGAAGTGCTTACTATATGCAAGGCCATGTACTAGACACGAGGGTTGTGAAGACAGTAGAAGGGTCTACTTGGGAAATGAGAAGTATTCTCGTAGCCCATAGTTCTGGGGCTCCCTCTGCAAATCCCCATTCTGACAATCACATTAGGTAATTAGAGCTTGGCTATTCACCCCTTAGGGTTCTAGGGGTTGGGTGTTTTTATTTGTCTGTTTTAAATCCTGGTACATCAAGTCCCTGTGCTGTATGCCCCCACCCCAATAAATCACTAATTATTATCTCCCCAATATCAATTAACTTTTACAAAGGTTTAATGAGGATCAAAGTGTAAAAATCTCCTATATGGTAGCAAACACCTGCCTCTACATACTCATTTCTCTTGGTGAGAGAGTGGACTCACGTTTAAGGTAGTGGTTACATATTGTTCCTCACCACCAAATTCACTTCTGTCTAATATAGACATTGGTTGAGTTGTTTTCTTGTTCACATGGTAATGTCTTACCTTCTGTGTCAAGCAGGATGACCACTCACAGCATTAAGCTGCTGAAGCTAATAGCAAACTCTTCTGTGAATTCCAGGTGATAGGATCCTAACTGCTCTTTCTTCTTTGCTACTCATCCACCTAAGATCAAGAAAAACACACACACACACACACACACTCATGGGGTGGGGGAGCATCTACAGTGCTAGGTATTTGTGGAGACTGCAGGTAGATGGAGAGTTAAGGAAGCTTGACTCAGATGGCAATCTGCTATCATTTCTGCTACTAAGACACACCCTACCAGGTTATTTGCATTACTACTCAGTAAGCCAAAAGGAAAGACTTCGAGGATAACTGTTAAAGCTTTGAAGGGAGAATGGGGTGGGAGGTGCAGGAAAGAAGCAAACAAAGAATACCAACAAGCTCCCATCTTGTATTTTAGACTGGAGGGTTGAAAGAAAGAAAGGACACAAATACTTATTAAATACCTACTATACACTAGGTGCTGTGCTAAGCACTTTATAAATATTGTCTTGTTTATTCCTCACAACATCACTAAGAATTACAGATTTTTATATTCTTATTTTATAGATAAAACTGAAGCCAAATTCAGAAAGCTGAGTTCAGTGACTTGCCCAGAGTCATAAGGCTAATAATTATCTGAGGCAGGAATTGAAATCAGCTGTTCCTCATTGTAGAGCACAAAGCTCTATCCACTGCTCTGTGTGTGTGTTTATATATATATCTATATATCTATATATCTATATAGATATATAGATATATATAGATATGTCTTTAATTACCCATCAGAACAAAATGTGCAGGCTTTGAGATGGGTAGGTTGCCTTATTCCACAGATTTCTCCTTACGTAAACAAGTAAACCAAAGTATATAAAATTATACAAATTACATTATCAAAAACATTTTTCTTTTAAAAAATTGTGGTCTCTTGTTTTTACATCATCTTTATTTCCAAATATATCCCTCCCTCCACTCTCACTCAGAAAGCAATCTTTTATGAACAAGTGCTTATTAATTGTTCACAGAAAGATGGACCTATGGTTTCATGGTAGAGGGAATAATTCAGATCAGCATTTCAAAGTAAAATCTTAGAGTTTTCTGAGTCACTGAAAGGCTGAGATATTTGCTCAAGATTCCATAGCCAGTGTCTGTCAAAGGTAGAAAATGAATTTAGTTCTTGCTAATTCCCTATTCAATAAACTATAATCACTCAGTTCTGAAAATAGAGGCAGGACAGTACATTCAAAAGAGGGAGGATAATTCAATGCATATAGAAATTGACTGTGTTTAACTTAGAAATCATGATCCCTTCTCAATCAAAAATTTGCTGAATGCCTATCATGGCTAAGGAAGGAAGATTGTAGATCTACCAATTAATAGACCAGATGTAAATTACTAAATATCTGTACTAGAATGGTTTTATTGAGGTTGAAGAAGCCAGACATTTCAAAGATACTTCAAAAGATCCACAGAATTCCCTACTTGGTTAAATATAGTGGACAAAGGACAGTGAAGAAGGAAAGGCTAGGTAGCAATCTTAAGACAGGTGGTGATTGAATCAAGGGAGTTAAGATCTGGAAATAGGAAACTGATTTATGAAGGTAAGAAAAATAACCAAAGAATAATAACCTGCAGGAAACTGGAGATAGATGGGATTTGAACACAGTTGAGAGATGTCAGGTTTGAAGATGTAGAGTTTAGAGACATGATCAGTTGAACAAAATGCCAAGAAAGGGACAGCATAACCTCAGATAACACAGTTAAGGTTCACGAGAGGATTCAGAAAAGGGGCAAAGAAGGAATGATTGGATAAATAAGAGGAAAATTGGGGAAAATGAAATATCCTTTTAGCCAAAGGAAGACTAATTTTTAAAGAACCAATGGGTAAAAGGATTAGATGTAGTAGAGAGAAAATGTTGTGAAATGCTGCAAAGAGGATGCATGCTATTTTTCCTGTTTATTCTCTAAGTTATTAGAAGTATAGGGAATAAGATGATACTATGATAAAGCAGAAGGTCCAATGGACTGAAAATCAGGAGGCCTGAGGCTTTGTCCTGTATTTACCACTAAATCATTGCGTTTTAAGTAATGTAACATTTCTGGCTCTGGATCTTCATATGAATAAAGAGAGAATTGGACTAGATTCAATTCAATAATATCTCATTAAGCAGTGGATAGAGTGCTAGCCCTAGAGTCAGGAAGACTTACCTTCCTGAGTTCACATCTGACCTCAGACACTATCTGTGTGACCTTGGGTCACAGTCACTTTATCCTGTTTGCCTCATTTTCCTTATCGGTAAAATGAGTTGGAAAAGAAGATAGCAAACCACTGCAGGGTGTTTGACAAGAAAACCCCAAATGGGGTCACAAACAATAAGACACCACTGAAAGAACGGAAACACAACAGACAAAAATAAAAATCACCTAGAACTTACAACGAACTATGCTAGGTCATAGGATCACAAAGACAGAAATAAAATCAAGGTACTGACCTCAAGGCACTTTTATTCTACTAGAAAGGTTTGACATGTATAAATACAAGAGCTATGTAAATATATGTCATACACACACACATACGCACACACGCACACACATACCCCAAAAACAATGTGGTATTTGGTTTATTTTATGGGAAAGGAGTGGTAAGAAGGCCTCCCACAGGCGAGCCATCTAAACAGAGCCTTACAGGGAGCTTGGAATCCCAAGAAGTATTGATGAAGCAGAAGGGTGCTTGAGGCCTAGGAGATAAACTCCAAGGCCCCAAAATGGAAGATGGTGCTGAGTACAAGGAACAAGGGGGCCAGTTTCATAGCAATATAGATATTGTGAGAAGGGGTACAGGGAAAAGTCTGCAAAGACAGAACATGGCCATAATGAGAAAGGCTTTAAATGTCAAGTAGCTGAGTTCCTGCTTAATGTCAGGGAAATGAAGTACTGACACCTGTTAGTAGGGGAGTGAAATATTTAGATCTAACCTTATTATATATCATTCCCCTTCCCACAATTTTATTCCAGAAAAACCAGTCATCTTGTCCACAGCAGTCCATCTCCTCTGTCTGGGCCTTTGGTCAGGTCAGCCCTCATGCCTACAATGCTCTCCCTCTTAACCTCTGATGCCAAGGCATCTTTGATGTCTGACCGAACCCTAAGCATGTCCTAGCACCTGATTCAGTCACCTTCATGACTTTCAATCCCAGCTATACTCCCCCTCCTTTATATCAGGCATTTCTTAAATCCCCCAATCGCTTACACTATCTCTTCTTTTCATTATTTTGTACTTTCTATGCATATATTTCATATCCAATGACATATATCCACATCATTTCCCTGGATCTAAATTCCTTATGGCAAATATTATTTAATTTTTCCCTTTTGAAACACTTGGTTCTAGCACAATGTCTGATATATAAGTATTTAAAATATTTATTCATTAATTAATCACAATATTGTAACTGTAAACAACTCTAAAGGGCAGCCAAACTCAGATTAAATATCAGCATGGTCTCTGAGAGCAGATGAGGAAATATACTTTCCTTCACTCATTAAAGAGGTGGAGGAATATGGGTGCAAAATATTGCATGCTTTCAGAATCACTCACTGCGGGGCTTAGTTTTACTTACCTATTTTTCTTTGTTGTTAAATCCGAGAGCTTGGTGAGGGATGGGGCTATATCTAGCAGTGACTGCTAAAACAAAAGGTATCAGCAAAACTTAAAATCCTTTTGTAGAAACCTAGTAAGGTCTAGCCATTATAAAACAAAGTGCTTTCTTCAATGTTCTGTTCAACCCAGATGGAGAAAAAGAAACAAACAAAAACCAAATCAGAAATCTTACCCATGAGAAATGTATTGAAAAATTTACCTGTGGTAGAGTGTATGCAGAAAACCTAGAAGGCCAAGGGAAGAGGGGGAAATGGCATTTGTAAAGTATAGGAAATGGATGAAGATGTTAAAAAGAAGAAATGGGGAAACAAAATTTAAAAACAAAACCAAACACAACATTTCTTCTCCAAGTTAGACTACATTTCCTTTTTTTGCTGTGCTTCAAACTGCTTCTTGAGCTTTTCATTTTATTCTAATTGTCATCTTAAAAAACAACTGTAATGAAATTGCTGAAAGCTTTGGGAAAAAATAGAGAGAAAGCTACAAGGTGCTAAAACCATCCATTATTACTAGACTGTGAACTGTAAACATCAGACAGGGCACTCATCACTGCAGAGGCAAATTGAATGCTGAAAGAGGTTTGCTTTATTGTCTTTCTGATTTAAAATTGATTGAAATGCATACCCAAATGGAAAAGCTGTCAAAATGCAGCCAGTGGTGAGTTGATAGCTCGCCTTCAGATTTTGACCCAAAGCTTTAATGCAATTGCTTGCAGGTGGGGGAGGATGAAGGCAGGTTTTGAACTGAGATCTGGTCATTGGAGACAATCATTTCCTTTTGTGTTGATTGATCATGAACCAGAACACGGAATGTTTGCCAAAGCTGATGAAACTGGTACTGATGCTGCCTTGCCTCCATGAACATTTACTTCTTATTTTTATTTTTTTACAAAGGACAAAATATTAAAGTTTGAAGGGTACTCTGTAATGTCATGGGAGAAAGAGGCTGAGATAAAAAAAAAATAATAGGTGTTTCAAGAGTAAAGGAAGCAGTATGGGACAGTGGAAAGTGTGCTCTCTGGCTCAGGAGTCAAAAGTCCTGAATTCAAATCCTGTTTCCAACACTTACTGCCAATGTGACCTTGGGCTAGTCACAAAAGATACTTCTAAACTTCCTGAACTATGTAATTAGTATGGTCATATTCCTTCTAATTCTAGATCTGAGGCCCTTCTGGTTCTAAAGGTAGAATCCTATGACTGTCTCACCTATAGAAACTCCGCCATCCATCCAGTCCAATGGCAGTGGAATGTCGGTTCCAATAGTGAAATCATCCAAGGCATTGTTCACCAGGACTAGTGTCAACCACTTCCCCGGCTGCCTCATGATCTAGGCATTGGACATTGCTGCGAGGGAAATTTCCTAAAATACTGATTCTATCTCCCATTACTAAAGAAGAGCTTTAAGAAGTTCTTAATCTTTTGTGTGTGCCTTGGCCCCCTTTGGCAGTCTGATGAAATCTATGGATCCTTTCTCAGAATGGCATATTTAAACTCATGTAATAAAATGTGTAGGACTGAAAAGGAAAGCAGTTACAATGACATGCAGCTATCTATATTTTTATCATCTCTGTTTCTATATCTTTATCTCTGTCATCTAAGTCTATGACTATATCTATCATCTATCTTTATATCATGTATGGGGTGTTCAGGGAGGACTGACACCTCTCATGTGAGGGCTTGCCAAGCCCTTTTCAGGGATGTTTATTCATCTTTGGTGTCTACCTGGTACTCAACTCTCATCTGTGGCTCCAGGGAGCTGTAGCATGTGAAACAGCCATACCCTGTATACCATCTCTGCAGATGGGCTAGACCAGGTTGAGGGTAACCAATAGGCCTCAAACTCATATGTGAGTTACAGTGGTGTCTACTCCAAGCATGTGAAAATTTCCCCTGTCAGAATTGGCAAATCAGAATAATTTGTTCCAATGGCCTTGACTGTGGCTGAAGTAGGTGCCATGACACAGAGTTTGGTCAGATATCAAAGATGCCAAGGTCATACACCGTATCCCTGGCCATCACCAGTCATCCTGACTTTTGTCTTGCCAATGGACTTCAATGACTCTGGAAAAGAGGGTGAGGCCAATGACTTTATGAAACTCTGCCTCACTTCGATCCAATTCATGCTTGAGTCAACATCACCCTGTGATGCCATTTGTCTTCTTTGAAACAAAGAACAAAACAAACAGTAACAACAACATGTCATATAAATCGATATCTGTTTAAATTCATGGGCCCCAGATTAAGATCCCCTGTCATAAAGCCTTCCCTATATGAAACATTATGATTCATCTGCCATTCCATACTCTCAACAATAACGGTCTCAACTAGACTGATGATTTTATAGACAATTGCCAAAAACTTGATCAGACTAGGGAAAGGTTGACTTCACCTAACTGTTGACTGGAATGGTCAAAATCAATTCCCAAAAATGTCTTAGTGTC
The DNA here is from genome assembly GCF_900497805.2 of Vombatus ursinus. Taxonomy (NCBI): domain Eukaryota; kingdom Metazoa; phylum Chordata; class Mammalia; order Diprotodontia; family Vombatidae; genus Vombatus; species Vombatus ursinus. The sequence goes on along the minus strand of NW_020954600.1, from coordinate 8,415,183 downwards.
AAAATAACTAGACTAGGTTGAATGTCTGGCCATATGACTTTTGTGCAATCATCACTTTACTTAGTAAATATTTGTAAAAGGTAAGATTATGTCATCCCTCTGAATAGAATCCAGTCAGGCATTTAAGGAATGCCACCCTCTGTGACTTTTGCTTGGATGACATCTGTGGCAGGAAGGTTCCCAACAGTTTGCCCTTCATGCTTTTGGGAATACTGTTTGTCTGTTAACTACAGATCAGTTGTGATACCCTCTACACAACTTTACTTGTTTATAAAACCCAGGTTGAAACAATCTTTCATTTAACTTTTCTTACCTAGTAATCCATGACACTCTTGTGTTTTTATCAAAATCTATCCTTCATTATCACTAACGTATTATTATATACAATTTCATATTCATATGAATATTATATTCCTCCTTTTTATTATTTGCTTCATAAGGAAAGGTACCATGTCTTAATTATCATTTGCTTTTTATTTCCCCCACTAAAGTACCTGCCTTATCTCTCAGCACTTATTAGTGGTTTAATAAATTCTTTTGGAGTGGAAAGATACCTGGACTTGGGGTCAGAGAACCTGAATTCCATCTTTATTCTATTCTTTACCATCAGTATGATCTTGGTTCGGATATTCAACAATTCTAGGACTTACCTTCTTATCTGTAAAGTGAGGAAGTTGGACTTGGTGGGATCTAAGCTCCCTTTCAGCTCTCAATACAATCCAATGTTTCTATAAATGCTGCTAGAGTGATTAGTAGCAGCTTCCATTTCTATATCACTTTAAGGGGGAAAATGTTTGTTTTTTTGTTTTTTTCTCAGAGAAACCCTGTGATGCACTTAATAAAAGTATTATCATCCACATTTTACAGATGAGGAGATGGAAAGTCAGAGAAGCAGCTAGGTAGCACAGTGGGCAGAGTGTTGGATTTGGATTCAGGAAGACCTGAGTTCATAATTCCGCCTCAGACACTTACTAGCTCTGTTATCCTGGGAAAGTTGTTTAACAGCTACCTACCTCAGCTTCCTTATCTGTAAAATAATAATATTACCTGTCTCTCAGGACAGTTGTAAGATCAAATGAGAGAATATTTATTAAGTGCTTCATAAATTGTGAAGTGCTATGCAAATGATAGCTTTTATTGTTGATATTATTATTATTATATCATCATATTTGAGTAGAAAACTGGCCGCTAAGTAGCAAAGATAGATTTTAATTCAGATATTTCCTGATTCCCAGGAAGATTCTCTTTCCATTTGATATGCTTAATAACTATTACATTGCTTGGGGTGGGGGTAGGAAGTAAATGATGATTAGATTGTCACATCATTAATAAATGTGTATATGCCTTAAATGCAATGCATTAAAACATACTGAATCATAAATTAGATTTTATTTAATTTTCCCCCATCTTTGGAAGCAAGCATGCAAGGAGCAAAATCATGTTTCTGTAAATCATTTTTGCAACTCATTTCTTCATGGGCACATCATTCAGGAAGATTATTATCCCTTTAGAGGACAAATATGCACACATTTTCTAAACTGTACTAAAAGTAAGGCAAAGAAAGGTCTCTAGGAAGAGGCTAGGGTGAGTATTTCCATTTGTAATCAGGAATTAATGTCAAATAATGAGTTCACATTTCTAATAATGATCCCGCCACTCCTTCATTTCTCATCTCAGATACTTTTCCAGTTATTCTCTTTCCTGACAGCATCTGACCACAGGTTCATGTCAGTGCAGTCCTGCACAATAAAGAATAACCAAATCAAACAAAAACAAAAACCAGCACTTGCTATATTAAGTAAGCCCAACCAAAACTATACCCAGTTCATGGCTGTGTCTATGACAATGATATCGAATGAGATTTGGTGGGACAGTGTAGTAGTTTCTGTGTTTGACATAATAACTCCAATTTCTAGAGTACTTTGAAATATATAAAATATTTTTCTTATAGCACCTTTGTGAGTTAGGTACCATAAGTTCTTATTATTCCCATTTTGTAGATGAAGAATCTAAAATTCAAAGCATGATATAATTGTCACTCAGCTGTTCATCCAAAACCTACAATTTCATAGTCATAGAAATTGAGAGGTAGAAGGGACTTCAACAACCGATCCATATCCCAAAGGAATCCCTTGCACAACATTCCTGACTGAAGGTCAGACAGCTTCTACTTAAAGACTTACAATAAAGGGAAAATCACCTCTGGAAGCATCCAATTCCGCTTTTAGACATCCAAATGGTAGACAGATCCCCTTTCTTGACATTAGGAGCAAATTTGGGTTTTTTTTGTTTGTTTGTTTTTGTAAATTTTACCTATCATTCACCATCTGGGCCCAAAGTGAGCAATTCAAATCCATTTTCCATATGAGAGTCCTGTAAATACTTGGAATGGTTATTCTACCCAATCTGAGTCTTCTCTTCCTCAGTTTACACATCCTCAAGTCTCTCAAATGATACACGCCTAGCCTGGACTCAAAGTCTTCACTCTATTAGGTAGCCTACTTTGAATGTTCTCTAGCTCATTAAAGTCCTTCATTAATTATTACACACAGAACAGAATACTCCAGAAGAGATTTAACCAGAAGAGAGAGCTGAAGGTCTCTACCACCCTGCTTCCCTTGTTTGATAGAAGCTATGACTTTGTTTTTGTTGTTGTTGTTCATTTTTTTCAGTCGTGTCTGACTCTTGGTGACCCCTTTTAGGGTTTTCTTGGCAAAGACACTGGAGTGATTCACCATTTCCTTTTCCAGTTTATTTTTCAGATCAAGAAACTGAGGCAAACAGGGTTAAGTGACTTGCCCAAGTTCACCCAGCTAGTATGTGTCTGCAGCCGGATTTGAACTCAGGTTTTCTCACTCCCGGTAACCCAAAATGCCCTTAGTATTTCTGGCTGACACATCACAGTCCTGATTTATAAAGAGATTTCAGTCCACTATAACCCCAAATCTCCTGATTCCAACTCCACAAGTCTTTCTATTTCACCATATTGCCTCTAGAATTTTCAAAGAATATTAATAATTATCCCAATAGGCTGAATTCAATTGAATCATCAACTTCAAAGCACTAGTTTACTATTATTAACTACACTCTCAATTAGGCAGTACACTAGAAAGAGTAATCGATATAGAATCAGAGATCCTAGGTTCAAATTTTGGTTATGCCACTTATTCACTGTATAACATTGGGAAATTTATTTAACAGCACCCTTCCACTTCCTCCACCTCAATTTTCTAATTTGCAAAATGAGGATGTTGAACTAGAGCACCTTTGAAGTACCTTCCAAGGTCTGAATCCTTTGATGTATCTTAAAAAGGTACATATATAATATAAATATTATATTTTATTTAGAAATATAAAAATATGTCACTATAAATATTATCAAATGGATATGCTAGTCTGACTTTCCATGGCAACAAATAGTTGTCAACATATTTTAAGAGGAACAATATATAGTTTTATGAAGAAAAATGAGAAGTCACCTCTTAGAAAGCTATTTAATTGGGACCTAGATAAACAGGCAGAAATACATGGACAATGGGTCAGTTTCATGACCTTTTCTCCCCCTAGTTCTAACCATCTATAGTCATATTATTTTGACTATTTGCATTATTTGCATCATTTGAACTATTTGAATTATTTGAACATGTCAATTCAAAATTTCCATTTCCCCTCTGTAGCATTCCAAATAATGGGTCCAAAAATAGACTAAAGATTTCTTCTCATAAGTTACAAGACATGAATGAGATGACTATTTCCCATACCTGAGAATATCTTTTAGATAAATTTGTAAATCAACTTTGAACATAAGTCTGACCTTTTTTGTCTTGTCTTCACGAAATTATGCATGACATTTTTAGAGCTGGAAGGACTTTTAAGAGATGATCTGGTTCAACCCCTTCATCCTACAGATGAAGTACTGAGGCTTAGAAAAAAATTAAGACATTTATTTAAAGTCATATACCTAGACCTTGCTGAGCTAGACTAGACCTATGCCATTTTTTTTTTGTACTATGCTACTTTACGTGATCCTTTGTTTGTAACTATCTTCATTTACTATTATTTTGCTCCTGACTACTTAAGCAGAACAATTTTTCTTGGCATATTTTTAAAAATAACTATCTCCAAGAAAGTGACCTTAGGCTCTAATGAGATCAACAATTCTGTGATGCTGAAACATTTCCATTTCTCATACAGAAAAAAAAAATCTACTACTCTCTGAGATAACAGCTAGAAATCATTTAACTAAATTGTTTAGTAATGCCACTTATATTTTCCTGGGGGGAAAAACATATGATAGGTTGTTTTACATGAAAGCAAATTTTCCACATGCAATAACAGCAAGGAGAAGACAGATAGAAATTAATAATAGAAAATGAACATTGGGGAACAGTAGTTTGAAATATGTAAATATTATTCTAAATAAAGCATTCAAATTTATCATGTTATAAGGGGTATTAAGTCTACCTGTGAATGTTCCCAATAAAAATGCATATTTTTCAAAAAATAGATTTAGTAAAGAGATGGAGAATATCTACCATCATTATAAGGTTATGCCTTCCATTCTCTTTCTGTCTTACTTAGATGATATGTCGAGGATTTCTTTAGGCTCCTTGTTAGAGGTTAACATAAAGCACGTACTGATAAAGATGTTTTAGCTGGTTGTCTTAGAAACAGGATTTAGAGTTGGAAAAGAACTTAAAAGTTATGTCACCCAAGCCCCATATTTTACAAAGTGGGAAACTAAGGCCCAGACTGGAGAAGTGGCCTCCCTCAAATCACTTGGTAATAAAATGGCTTTAGGGATCTAAGTGACATTAAAGTCCATTTAGTCCAATTCATTCACTTTACATATGAGCAAACTGAGTCTCTGGGCATTTAAATGACTAACCAAAATAACATTGGTGGTATAATGGAAGGGGCATGACTTAAACCCAGCTCTCTCTGTCTCTCTCTCCATCCCCCCTTTCTTTCTCCCTCCCTCTTTCTTCTTCTTTACAGTTCTACTCACCCCATCTCCTTCACACTCTCTCTATCTCTCCCTTCCTCTCTCTCCCTCTTCATATATGTGTGTGTATATGCATGTATAAGTATATGTGTATATTTACATATATGCCCATGCAAGTATATATCTATATTATTGTACACTTAAATTTGTGTTTATTTGTATGTGTACATATGTGCATGTATAAATTTATACATATTTTCATATATACATAGTCCATCTATGTGTATACATGTATATGTCTTCTCCAGCAGAGGGTAGGTAGAATGATTCATCTTTAGTCCACTGGACTCATGGATTATCATTGCACTGTTCCAACTTCTAAAGTCTTTCAAAGTTGCTTTTCTTCTCTGTATACATTGTTTTAGATGTACTCACCTCACCCTGCTTTCGTTCATAGAGGTCTTCCCAGTTTCTTCTAAAATTGAATACTTTATCACATATTATGGCACAATAATATTCCATTACTTCCATATACCACAATTTGTTTAATCATTCCACAATAGATGGATACCTATTCAATTTCCAGTTTGAGATTCCCATGGAGAGTTGTGACCAATAGTTATCGGCATGAGTCCTAAATTTCTATGCAATGTTTTTGGAATGTAGGCCTAATAGTGGTATAGTTGGGTCAAAGGGCATATGCAATTTAATAGCTTTGGAAACATATCTCCAAATTGCTTTCCAAAAATGCTGGAACATTACAAAATTACAATAACAATGTATTAGTTCATCTGTTTTCCTGTTGCCCCTCCAACTTTTGTTATTTTACTGTTTTGTCATTTTGGGATGGGTATGAGGGAGAACTTCAGAGTTGCTTTAATTTATATCTGTATTATTAATGATTTGGAGTATTTTTATGGCTTTTAGTAGCTTGGTTTTCTTCCTTTGAAAACTATCTATTCACATCTATTGATCATTTAAATTTGGGGTAAGTATTTTTAGATTTATACATTTGAATAACATCTATTTATCTATGATTCTGTTTGTATACGTACACACATATACAGTACATTGTTATCTTTATTAATAAATTTACTACAAAATTTCTTTCCCAGTTACTTTTTTCCCTCCTAATTTTAAATGAATTAACTTTGAGCAAAAAACTTTCAATTGCATAAACAGACAAAATTGTCCATTTTATTTTCTGCCATCCTTTCTATCCCTTTTTTAGTCATGAACTCTTCGCCTTTTATAAAGATCTGAAATTTAATTCCTCCTTCTTTAATTTGCTTTTAGTGCCACCCTTTATGATTATGGAATAGATTCAGTTGAAGTTTCTCTTGGTTTTGGGTATGAGATATACAGTTTCTATATATAATTTCTGTCATATTATTTTCTAGTTTTCAGAGAAGTTTTGATCAAATACTGATTCTTTATCCAAGTAATTGGCGGTTTCAGATCTATCACTGTGTTAGTGAGTTCATTTGTTTCTATACTTTGTATACCTAATTTGTTCTACTGATCAACCTCTCTCTTTATTTTAACCTATATAAAATCATTTTAATTATTACTGCTTTGTTGTATAATTTGAATCTGGTTTGGATAGACCCCCAGAATTATTTCTGATACTAATTGGGTCAGAATGTGAGGTAGGATGGCAAAGAGACTGCATGAATTGACATGGTTTTTTTTTTCAGTCAACAAATAGTCAAAAGTCAGCAAACATTTATTAAGGACCTACTGGATGCCAGGTACTGTGCCAAGAGCTGGTTTTACAAATACAAAAAAAAAAAAAAAAGACAGAACCTGCCCTCAAGGAGCTTACATTCTAACAAAGGAAGAAAACACACAAAAGGAAGCTGAAAAAGGGAGGATGTGGAATCCAGTCCAAAGTAGTTCAGCGGCTGGGAAATGAAGAGATGGCTGATCTGGGGACCCTCTTTAAAAAGAGACTTTGGGAAGAGTCCTTTGCTCTGCCCTCCAATCCTCCAATGAGATAGGTAAAGGGTACTGAAGGTACTTATGAGATGTGAGTAGCATATCTGATGGAATCTTGCAGGATGATGAGTTCCGTGATGATGATGATGTTTCCTGAGGCCATGAACGAATCCAATCCAACAGAATGACATCTGGTGGCAAAAGGAGAAAAAAGAGATTTTTAGCAAATCTCTTTTGGTTCATCCTAAAGTGCCAAACAGCTGGAACAATCCTGTAAGAATATGATTGACTGAGAATGCCCACCCAGAATCCAGACTGCCTGGAGACAGTGTAGTGCAGTAGATGGTAAAGGGGCTAATCTTAGACATCACAAGATATGCCTTCAAATCATGCCTCTTTCTCTGTCATCTTGGGCAAGTTAGTTCATATCTCTGACCCTCATTTTTTTTTTACCTACAATGTGTGTGTGTGGGGGGGGACTAAATGTCTTGTTGCACAATGGAGAAAGGCACTAGTTCATGAAGGATCTTATTTCAAATCTTACTGTTGATATTTAGCGCCTATGTCACCTTGGGGGAAAAAGAAAGAAAGGAAACAAACATTTATTAAGTATCTACTGTATGCCAGGCACTATTCTAAGCACTTTACAAATATTAACTCATTTGACCCGGGAGGTAGGTGCTATTATTATCCCCATTTTAAAATGCAGGAACTAAGGCAGACAGAGGTTAAGTGACTCATCCAGAGTCACATAACTAGCGAGTGTTTGAAGCTAGATTTGTTTTCAGCTATTTCTGAATCTAGACCCGGTACTCTAGCCCTTCCGCTACCTAATTTCCTCTAAAGAGACAAGTCATTTTATCTTCCTGGGTCTGTTTCTGCATCTCTAAAATGGTGGGGCAGGACTTGACAGTCTCTGAGGACCCTTCCATCCCAATCCCAAGAATTTGGTTCTGCTAAGGGGCAGTCCTTACTTATTTCCTGAATGCAATCTGGAAAATGCATGAATTATTTCAGGCTAATTTTATGTCACCCAGCGAAGCATTTCATCTTTAGGATTAATCCCTTTGAACATGTGATACTGTTGCTTTCACAATGTGACTTTATCAATATTAGGCAAGTCAGAATTAGAAGATTAAGCTAGCCCTTACCATGTCCCCCTTTCACCCTGGATGCCGTTCAGTAACATTCCTTGTGGAGATTGTAATGAGCATATTCGGAAAAGGTAGCTACATTACTCCCTTTACTTCTTACACATGAATGTAGTATAAGAATAGATTGCTTACACACTTGTTCTGCATTTTTAAAAGCACTTAATTTTTAATGAATATGTTATATAATATCATCTATTATTTCAATATTTTTTTAAACTTCCAAAGCTTTACTTGTGAGTTGTCATTTAAGCTTGTCCAAAATCTTGACCACACATCATGAATATTGTCAGTTATTGTCAATTGCTATTGATGTCAGTGATATTATTAATAAACTGTCAATTCATCTATATCAATAAATTAAACAGGTCTGAAATTCACATGCTTTATAGACTGCCTCATGTAGCTGATGCACGTTATGTCAGTGCAATGGAATGGATGGAGATCTTGAAGTCAAAGACCTATCTCTGTCACATGCTAGCTCTGTGGCCCTTGACAAGTTGTCCAACTTCTCAGAAGTCTAGGTTTCACTTTAAGAATATAAGTTGCAGAGATAATACTGGCCTGCAATGCCTGAGGTAGTTATGCCAACACTTATGGTATCATAGGTCCTGAGACAGTGGGGGGGGGGAGGAGAGGAGAGTATCTCTACCCCATTCAATAGAAGCCAAAAAAAGTCTGGATGAAGATGTTTGCTGGTATGAAGCTTTGATTGAGGAAGAAGAAGCCAAATACACTTTTGTAAAAGTTTGCTCCATAAGAGAAATGTAGCACAGACCTGTATCTGTACATTCTGTTTTGCAATAATGAGCTAGTGAATGAACCGATGAGCCGTTGAACCAGATAATGAATCAGTGTTGAGCCTGATTACATTTTAAATGCATGTTAACAGTTTAACCTCTATCAGAGGGAGGGCCGGGGAAGTCGAAAACAATTTGTATGTTTGGTTTGAACAAACTGTAATCCTTACAAAGCCAGGTGCTTCTCTGGACTGTTTAGACTTCAACAAAACTGTTTGGAATCATGTAAGAAGGACTTTGCATGAAAGATTGTCATGGTTTTCTCTTTCACTGGAGTTTCAGATACTACTGAATAACCTGGCCTATTCTTATTCTGATAATAGACTCTTGTCCCCCCAAAAAAATGACAGGAATAAGGCTGGGGGTAAGAGTAGAAATCATTTGGAATTCTTTTCAACTGTGTTTTCAGTGACTCAAAGCTATTCTTTGAAACAAATGCCTTATCTTTTTTTTTTTAATATGCTTCCAGGGGTGTTATAAGCCTAGAAGTCATCAAATGATATAATCTCTGAAGAATTAAAGATAAGGGTCACCCAAAGTGCAATAGGGAGACATACTAGAGATAGAAGAAGGCTGTGAAGACATTACTGACCAAGAATTACACAAATGAGAACCAATATCATGGATGTCATTTGAGAGATGCATGATCAGTTGCAGGGTGTAATGGATAAGTCAAGAGAGAAAGAGACAGAGAGACAGAGAAAGACAGAGAAAGACAGAGAGAGACAGAGAGAGAGAGAGGGAGGGAGGGGCAGAGACAGAGAACTGATGGACTGCATACGTACATAACTGGTGGATATAAACAAAGTCAAAATATGTAGACAAAGCCCCAACATTTTGGGAGAACTTCTTATGCAGTATTTATATGAAGAAATGGAACAAAAATGCATATTATAGACCCTTGTGAATAGATTACTATCTTATCTGCATCATTGGAGGGAGTGTCCATATTGATGAGATCAAATAATCGTGGAAGTACATTATCAGCTGCCCGAAAGGGTCAAAGGTAGAAGAAGCAAATAATAAAAATTGCTCACTGAAACCTGTCACTGAAACTCATGTAGCCTGGAACACAGTAGGCACTTAACAATTGTTTGTCAATTGACAGATGAATCTTCAAGATCAACTAGCACAACCCCCTCAATTTAGAGATGAAAAAAAAAGTCTTAGAATGGTAACAGGATTTGTCCAAAGTGACACAAGTTAAAAACAGCATAAGCAACAATAATAGCTTTCATTTCCAAAGGGCTCAATTATTCACAAAACACATTGTACATATTAATCTGCTTCTCCTAAGGAATCATTATAACCAATTTGAGACTTAAGAATTGTCAACAGGAAATCACAACTTCACAAAACTTATGTGAAAACTAGATTTATTACAGGAGAAATGAACATGCATGTGAACCGCAAAGCCAGAGCAAAGAGTCCACAGTCCATACAGAACATGGCAACTCAAAAAGACAAGTTCAGGGGACCCCTTAACAGTCCTTAATAGAACTCTGATCAAGGCAATGATCAATCATAATTCTGGAGACGTGATGATGAAGATTGCTGCCCCTCCTCCCAAAAGAAGTACTGTGCTTATGTAGAATGATGCTCTACATATATAGAATAAGATAATCATTTATGGCTAATGTAGGAAATAATTTGCTGTTTTAGTAGGCATATTTGTTACAAAGATTCACTTTTTCTTCTTTTTTTTCCTAGTGAGGTCAGGTAGGTGGGAGAAATTGAAAATAAATGCTTGCTCACTGAAATTGTGTGTGTATGTGTATATGAATATGTGTGCATGTATGTATATGTGTATATGTGTGTGTATGTATATGTATGTGTGTGTGTTGCTGAGTCATTTTTTAGTCATGTCTGACTCTTCATTATCTGATTTGGAGTTTTCTTAACAGAGATATTGGGGTGATTTGCCATTTCCTTCTCCAGCTCATTTTACAGATGAGCAACTGTGGCAAATAAGATCAAGTGATTCGCCCAGGGTCACACAGATAGTAAGTGTCTGAGGCTAAATTTGAACTCAGGAAGATGAGTTTTCCTGACTCCAGGCCCCACACTCTATGCACTATGGCATCACCTAGATGCTGTGTGTGTGTGTGTGTGTGTGTGTGTATTGCTTTTTAAAAATTCATCTCCTAGAACTCCAGTAACTTGTTTATTTTCACACAGTTAATAATTATCTGAGGTATGATTCCTACCTCATTCTCTCTTGACTAGAATTCTATCACTATTTTCATCATTTGACACCACCCTAAGATATTCTGTTTTGTTTTGTTTTGTTTTTTGTTTGTTTGTTTTTTTGCTTTTTAACGAAGTGTAGCATTTTGATTGGAAACTCCATTCAGTAAGGGTTGTCCCATTCTTTGTACCAGCAATCCCAGAAACTAGCACAGAAACTGTGTCAGAGCACCACTTTAATCTGTGTACATTGCTCTGTCTAGTTTCAACCCCTTGGAACAACATACCCTCAGGTCACCCTATCCCATCCCCATTTCCCTGAGTTGTTTTCTATGTTGACTCCCCCCCCCCATTAGATCGTAAGCTCTTTAATGGCAGACATTATCTTTCTTTTATTTAATTGTATCTTCATCTCTCAGCCTAGTGCCTAGCATATAGTTAGAACTTAAAAATTTGTTTATTGGAATGGATTAAGGCATAATAAACATTTATGGACTAATGGATTAACTTAAAACCCCTCTGCCTATATAGAAAGGCTATTGATCCGCAACTTAGAGTCTCAGAAAGTTTCCTGGAGAATGAAGATATTAAAAGAATATACTATAGTCAACCATGGAATATGGACCAGAAGCAGGACTTGAACCCAGGTATTCTTGAATCTCCATCCACTAAACTATATCTGCCTCTCACATATTAACTGTATATTTATTATTTTTCTTCCTTATGCATACGTATATATGGCAATGCTATAAGAGCATATGTTTCTGAGCAGATGCATTAAATTAGTAGGAGATAGTTACTGCCTATCCTAATGAAGTAGCAGGCCTGGACTAAAACATACACATGCATAAGCATAAGTACAAGTAGCTAAAAATGGTCTCAGATCATCTAGTTAAACCTCCTCTTTTTAATAAAGAACAAACTGAGACCCAGAGTGCTTTTGACTAGCCAAAATCTGATAGGGAGTAACTGATGGACTTGGTATTTGAACTCCCAAACTATGATTCCAAATCTAACATTATTTCTACATCATCACACTATCTCAAATAAATAAATGAGGCTCAGATACATTTAAATTTATGTTATAAGCACACATATATATTATAATATACGCATATACAGAATATATGTCTTTATATACATACACATATATGTATGTGTGTATACACACATACCTCGGGGCAAACATAGATAAACAAAAAATATGCAGGAAAAAAGGCCAGCTGTTTAAGATGAATCTCAGGTCCAACTAATACATAAACATAAACATATGGGTCTATGTGTGAATACACACCCATATATGTAGACACATGGATAAATTTGTATATATGTGTATATGCATATGTACATATATATTATGCCTACATCTACACAATGGTGTATAGAGATCTATACCTAAACACATGCATACATACAAAAACAAGAATTTAGGAATTCCTGATTTCAAAGTCAACACTATACGCTTCCTAGCTATGTAACCTGGCACTTAAACTCTTTTTTGCATCAGTGTCCTCATCTGAAAATGGGAATAATAATAGCAGATGCCTCCTAGAATTGTTGATCAGAACAAATGAGATAATATTGTAAAGTGCTTGAAAAACATTAATGTTTAAATGAATGAATATTAATGTTGATTAATATTTTAATAAATAGTAAATAAATAAAATTATATGCTCACTAATTTTGTCATAAAACATATCTATATATGAACATATACACACATAAAATTATACACATACATATATCCAACATGCAAATCATTTTAGACTTTCTCAAAATTCTTTCATAGAGTTAAAATAGTGAATATGCATTTAAAATGTAATCAGGGTATTTATACATATATATGTATGAATATATTCATATATATATATACCAACTATTCCAATTGAATATTAATAAAATTCATGAGATCCTGATGAATTTTTGCTACTATGTAAATGAGCTGACATCTGGATTCTTTTACACGGGCCAAAGAAAATCATAACTGGAGTTAAGAAGCTTTGGCTGCCTTCTGAGTGCTGTACCTTTCCTTCCTCCTTCCCATAGTTTTCTATCTTTTTGTTTTAGAGGTGATCAAGAATCCTCAATAATGTCTTTAATCACATAACTAGACTTGAAAGAGACTGATTTTTCTATTATTACACAAGGATTCTCATGATGAAAATGAAGTAATATGGTTAGCTTCACCTCCAATATGTAAAAAGTTGAGTTCACTTAGAATAGGGCTTACAGATCTTGGATAACCAAAAGATTAGGTTAAAAATGAAGGACAATAAGAGTCAAGCAGGAAAAGAAAAAAATAAATAAATGGAATAAATTAATAAATTAATTTGGCAGAGGAGCTGAAGAGAATGATAACGAGGAAGTCAATTCAGTCCTGAAGTAACGTTTGACTGCCTATTATACTTAATCTAAATTAATTGCCTAGTATATAATATCATTGAATAAGCTACGGATATGGATGCAGAAGAAACAGGTTCTAATTCTAGATTTAGCTGCATAACATCAATTACCTCGTGTAATTCTCCTTTTTTGGGGGGTCAGTAAAATGGGCATAATAAATGCAGTGCTAGGTACTATGAGATACATAAAATATGTGGCAGGTAATCTCTAATTACAATGACCTTACAATCCACTTGGGAAGAAATCATGAATGAAATAGCTGTATATTGCTTGCCTACTCAGTAGGTGGGATGATAGGGGTGGGAGAGAGGGACAGAATTTGGAAATCAAAATTTAAAAAAAATGTTATAAATAAATAATTGTTTTAAAGAAAGAAGCATGCAAAAATTATAGAAGGGGTCAAATTGAATATTATTTGAATGCATAGTGATGTGTGAGTGTGTGTGTGTGTGTGTGTGTGTGTGTGTGTGAAACAACGCTTGTGAGACAGTCAATAATGCATCATAAGAGCATAGACTGTGAACTGAAAGGGACTTTGGATGCCATTAAATAACATCCACTCATTTTACAATGAGAAAACTGAATCACAGAGACATAAAATGACTTACCTATGATTACATAGTTAATAATTATTTAAGGCAGAATTTGAACTCAGGTCTCCCTGACTTGAAGTCCAGTACCCTATTGACTACGCCTTCTTCCATTCAGTGTGAGCAATCTCTTTTGGAGACATCAAGGTGAAGATTGGAGAGAGTCTTAAAGAATTTTGGCAGCCAGTGGGCAGAAATGTAACAGGAGGATGGGAGGGCATATCAGGAAAGCAAAACATCACATGCAAATTTGCAAAGTCTGAAATAGTCTAATGTAATCATAGAACGTCATCAAGGAAACCAACTCAACTGTAATAGAAAGCTAATGTTAAGGGTAATGATAATTATAAATAATAATAATAGCATTTATATAGTTATTCAAGTTTTACCAAGCACTTTATATTTATTATTTCAGCAGATCCTTACAACAATCTTGAGAGTTAGGTGGTACTTTTATCCCCACTTAATAGATGAGGAAACTGAGGCTGAGTGGGTAAGACTTGCCAGAGGCACAGGTGAGGAAGTTCCTGAGGCAGAATTTCAACTCAGATATTCCTGACTCTGAGCTCATCACTCTCTTCAGTGGGGTGCCAGGCTACCTAGGGAATGGGAAATAATGGGAGAAAAAGATGGATAAGTAAGTTTTGTGTAGAATGATAGACTGTGTTACAGATTCTTGGTCAGCTCTAGAAAAGGAAGATGGAAAAAGACAGGTCTGTGACAGCTAAGCTTCTTTGCTCCAGTTAAGATTTTCTCTGTCCCATTGGAAAAGCATCCAGATGTGGCTTCATTAATATAGTGCCACTAATTTTCATGAATTCCATTAACATTTAGTTGAAATAGTCTATGTATGTAAATATTAATAGATGTATATATGGCTATATCCCCTGACTATATTATAAATGCATATTTACCATTTACCTTCTATGAAAAAGAGTTTTGGGAAAGTCAAAAATAATTTTCATATTTGGTATGTATATATTCATGTATGTATATGTGTGCATGAATTGTATATGTATATGTGTGTTTATGTATTACGTATGTGTTTCCGTATGTGTGTGTATATATGTATGTGTACATTTGCATGTATACTTATCTATAGCTGTAAGAACATTGCAGTGCACTGTATATGTGCATATATGCATACATGTATGTTTCACATGTATCTGTGTCTATGTGCATTGCATGAATATGTATATGTGTGTTTATACTTTTGTAGGTGTGAATGTCCTTGGTGTGGATGTGTAATGTGTGTGTGTGTGTGTGTATACACACATACACATGTGCATCTATGTGTATATGTAGTACGTATGTGCATATATGAATATGTATATACGACTGACCCACCATGGGGGGGGGCACAACGTTCATGCATGTTTTTGATAATATCCCTTGTGCCACTTCTCCTAGATAATTCGGTGCTTAGTTTGTTACAACTTCTTGACATTAACAATGAACCTCTCCAATGCCTCTGCTGAGCCTCACCTTCTGTTTTCCGAACACTTCAGGAGTTCCTAATTCACAGCTGTAAAAACTCAGTGGTGAATATTAGCCTGAAGAAAGAGTGGTCCTTGTTTCAGGGACATGCTGTGGCGTCACCAAAGTCATTTTTCTTAATTTTCCTAAGGCAACAAATAAAATTTAAATAAGTCTTTGCAATTTGTAAAGTGGTTTATATACCATCGTATTGCTCAATAGCTTGGTAGGTAGTACTTGTACCCCTTGAGGGTTATTGACACTATTTATAGCTTTGGAAAAGAATCAGAAAATTCAAGTAATTTATCCAGAGTCATACACCTACTCTGTGTTGAACATAGTTTGAACCAAGGTCTCCCTGATTCGGAACTCTATCTACTACACTGTAGGAGATAAGAAAACACAGTATGGCATGATGGAGAGAAAACCACCTTCAGAACCAAAAAGATTTGGATTCATATTCTGCCTCTGAAACATACTGGTTGTGTGACTCTAAACAAGTCACTTGCTCTCTTAGACAGTAAGGTACCGGTCTATATTTTTAGAGAAAGTTTCATTAGAGGGATTTCCCTACACCAATTAATTACAGGTTTAATTCTTATCTCATTGGATCTTTGCAATAACCCTGGGAAGTAATATTTACACTATGGTTATTAGTGGGTCAATTTTATAACTGAGGAAACTGAGGCTCAGAGAGCTTAGATGATTCTCTGATGATCATGCAACAAAGAACTAAGGAATTTGAACTCAGGGCTTTCTGGCTCCAAGTTCAAAGTTCTATGAATAGAATATGAATACCTCTTTAGTGAGTGCAGCTTTTGTTCACATCATTGCTTTGGCTGTTAAGTGTAATTTAAGTGTAATGGCTCTTAAGTCGTGCATTCATAAATGCACAACTCATTTCTCAAGTTTGCATACTATCATGAGCTCCTCCCACCCCAAATATTTTCTTCCTGTAGCCACAAAGCTATGCCTGATTATAGAACACAAGTTCTAGTGTATCTTCCAAATATTCATCTAGGCAATGGTAAGTTAACAGAGGTCAGCCTAACTGACAACCCTATTCATTCCCTTCTTGTTTGCACTTTGAACTCTCCTGACTTCACTTCACAGTGACTTAGCTACCATCTCACTTTTAACTTCCCTCAGTGCCTGGGATTTTCTCATTCTGGAATTCCCTTCACCATGAGAGCCCTCTTTTCCCACTGGAAAATGCTTCCTGTGGAACTGCATTTTGAGAATGGACTTAGGCCAGAGATGCTTCATTCCTCTCTTAACTGTGCCTATGACTCTCCACATTCCATCATCATGCTTCCATATAGGTCCCTTGTGTGTCTGCCTCCTACTTTTTATATGCCTTCTTTGTGTCCTCTTCCTTCGTTAGAAAGTAAGCTCTTTGAGGGCATGGACTATCTTTTTTTCTGCTTGTATTTGTATCCTGAGAGCTTAGCATAGCATCTAGCACATAGTAAACATTTAACAAATTCTTGTTTCCTAGATATTTGCCTGTTGTCCATGTTACGTGAAGAAAAGAATACCAGCAAATGGGAGCAAATCATTATTAGGAAAGGTAGAATTAAGGATCACACAATAGCCACAACAAATATTAATCCAACAAGAACTCATTAAAAGGCTACAATGTTCCAGGCACTGTGTTAAGTGGAACAAATATAAACAAAGAGTTCAATTCAATCCCAAATGGATTGATTTGGGAAACTGGATATTGTAATTTCATTGGTATATGCAGATCACAGGCAAATACACTCCCTCTACCAATCAAGGTTGGATCTTCTCTGTGACTCTTAAACTTATTCCCCTAGAATGCTGAGAGGTAAAGTAACTTGCCCAGGTCTGTTAGAAACAGGACTGGAAATCAAGTCTTTGTGACTCAGCCTGGCTCTCTATCAATTAAACCATGTCCCCTCTCAGTGATAATAAATATTGGTATTTATATTTTCCATAGATTACAAAGTACTTTGCATACATTATTTCACTAGCTTCTCCTCACAACAGAACTATGAGGTAGGTAGGGCAAGGATCATTATCCCAATTTTACTAAAAACTCATAAAAAGAATTGGACTTGTCCCGTTCAGATTTCTACTGAGTTCCAAAGCAAGGACTCAAACCAAGGTCTACTGACACCAAGCCCAGGATTATCTTCCTTTCCAATGTAAATAAAAATTCTAAATCCATAAGAGTAGGATACACCCAGAGTCACAGATTGATAAGTGTCTGAGACTGGATTTGAATTCATCTTTTTAATTCCAATATCAATACTCTATCTGCTACACCATTTTAATAGATAGACAGACAGACATACAGATAGAAGGATGGACAGAGAGACAGAGACAGACAGACAGATTGATAGATACATAGATACATAGATAGAAGAGATCTATAGATAGATAAATAGATAGTAGATGTGCTGGTCACTTTGGGGGGGGGCAGTTCTCTATCACCAAAGGCCAAAAAGGCTATAGAACACAGTCTGGGACTCCAAGGATAATCTATCAATGTGCCATTTTTCCTAGGTTCAGTCCAAACCTTTCTAATCATAGACAGTACATTGCCTGGAGAGGAAATTCAACAGCATTCTCCCAAGCTCTGCAAATGTAAATGACAACCTTTGTCTGGAGGGCACATTTTCATAGAGCAGGGTGAAAATCAACCTCATATTTCTTCAGACTTGTTATTGTTCACTAGCCTGCTAGAGTTCTGTCATTGGCCTATAAATATTGGTGTGCCTTCAAGGGTATAAGCCTTAGCCTGTAACTCAGTGTATGCTTCCAGGATTTTGGCTATTCTTAGATAGACATAGATAGATAGATAGATAGATAGATAGATAGATAGATAGATAGATA
>NW_020954600.1:8336513-8396821 GCF_900497805.2 Vombatus ursinus | reverse complement strand
AGATAGATAGATAGATAGATAGATAGATAGATAGATAGATAGATAGAAAAGGAAGAAGAGAATAGCAGATGACAAGGTAAGGAATATAGCAAGGAAGTGGTTTTAAAAGCCTGGGTCCTGGAAGAAAAGAAGCTGAAAGCTCATTTCTGAGAGCTGGGAGGAGCTGGATCAGAGTTCCACATCTAGTGTGAAGGAGATAAGGGTGATGGCCAAAGAACTGACTTTGAAGTAAGAAGACCTATTCATTTGAATAGGGGATTGGAAACAGGTTAGAATTTTATTTTTCTCTAGGCCACAGAGCTTTGGGAATAGGATATGAATTTTAAAGGACTTCAATATCAAATGATACCAAATAACAATGAGCTGTATAAAATAATAATAATAACAAGAATATTAATTGCTAATATACATGTAGAGCTCTAAGGTTTACAAAGCACTTTACTTGTATTATTTCATTTTATCCTCATAACCTCATATCATATGAGTTAGATATTAATATCCCTATTGTACAGATGAGGAAAATAAGGTTAAGAAAGGAGATGTGACTTGCCTGGAGTCTCATGGATAATAAATGCCTGAGGTAGGATTTGAACTCAGGTCTTCCTGACTAGTCCTCGATCTATTGACTCTATCTGTTAGTTATGCCATGGACACAATTTGTCTCCTAAATTAATCTAAGGAGATAACTTACCTTACAAAGTCTATACCTCAAAATACTTTTTCACCACTTTGGCATATGCAATGTAGTTCAGTGGAATAAACTCCAGACTTGTGAGTCAGAAGACCTGATTACTGGGATGTTTGTGAAATAACACAAATAGAATCATCCATGGTTTGTAAACTTTAAAGCATTCTATAAGGTCTCTACTATGTGCAAGCACTTTTTAAGAACTGGGAATACCAAAAGCAGAAAAGATAGGGCCCCTATCTGCAGAGAGCATATATCCTACTGGAGAATATAATACACATGAAGATAACTTAAGGAAATTTAAAAAGTAGGACAGAGTAGTAACAATTTTCCCTGGGACCATGTAGGTATAGATAAATTCTGGTAGATAGAATTCCTTCCTCTAGTGAAGACTGGAAACTCATCCTTAACATACAGTATTAGGCTTTGTCTTTGTATCCCCAGTGCTTAATACAGTACGTGGAACACAGCAAGTATTTAATCAATGCTTATTTGTTGATTAATCAAGGGCCCATTGGGTCATTTTTTTAAATTCCATTTTATCTTTTGTTAACTTAATAAAATTAAAAAGCAAGAATATTTCCCATATAGAGAGTAAGAATGTGATTTCCCAAGGCAACTAAATGTCTCTTATTGTAGTTTGTTTTAAGAAATATAGATATGTATATTACATATGTGCATATGTATATATCAGTGATTTTAAACTGGGGTCCACATATTCCCATGGCTTCCCTGAATAGATTTCAGGAGAATCCATGAGCTCGGATGGGAAAAATTTCATCTTTATTTTCACCAACCTTCAATTAAAATTTAGCTTTTCCATCAATTATTTAGGGGGAGCTCATCCTTTACCAGACTACCAAAGAGATCCATGAAACAAACAAACAAAAAAAAATCAGAACTCTTGGTGTATATAATCTTATGATTGACGAAATAGTAACCAAACTGCTACAATAGGGGTGGGGTGGGATATTTTGCACTATTTTTCCCTTGTACACACACAGGAAGAAAACCAAAAAAATATTTTTAACGCAAAGAGCAAAGACCAGTTCTCATTCATCTTTGGATACCACCCCTACCACAACAGTTACCAAATCACTGAAGAAAGGAAAACAAAATCAGATTCAATTAATCAACAAGTATTTTTAAGTCCCTATTATGTCCCAAGTTAGGTTTGGGGCACATAAATATAGAGAATGGAACAATCTCTTTCTACTTTAAAGGAGAAGATAATAAGTATGTACATAAACATATACAGAATATAGCACAAATATTAAAAATCAAAACCATTTCAATGTAAAGTATTTGTTACAATAGCTATTATTATTAATAATATCATCAGGAATATTAATTATGCACAATCATTGCTTCCAAAGTAAATTTTGCTCTTACTTTTTTTTTCCCAACACTACTCTCTCCCTTCAGGATTTTAGTGTGAACATTGATTTATTATTCTACAAAGATCACAGGTACAAATCAACTTGGCCTATAGAGAAAGAATAATTAACATCAGTGGAAAAAAAATGTTGAGTTCCATGATATAATAACAGTCATGTTGGTCAAAGCATCATTCTCCATTTAACTAACAAATATGTATTGAGAACCTACCCTAAGAAAGACACTGAGCTGGGCTTTATTTGTCCCTAGCTAGTACTGACATGGTAAACTCATAAGTTAGATAAAGAAAGAATTTTATTACTGTTAATAAACAGTTGGCTTGGCCAGCTTCCAAATTTAGATAGTCTTTCTCATACACACCTGAAACCCAACGATTTGATGTATTATATAATTAACAATAATTTATCTAACAGCATATTAGTCACTATGCATGCAAATTGAGCCTCAGATGCTAATGGAATGTTATTTCTTAATAGGTGAGGATGAATTGCTAGAGACAGTCTTTTTGTTTCCTTTTCAGCTGAATTTCAAACTTAGAAAGAATTATTGTCTGCAGACCTGAAATATTGATAGAGGCGATCTTTTCTTTTCCAAGACATTTCAAGGGCCAGAAGTGAATGGACCAAAATCTTAGGATAAAGGACTTTCTGGACAAAAGTCTAAATGTTAAAAACTTAAAAGAAAACACTTTTTAAAGTGATGAAATATATTTATCTTATATAATAACAGCAATTCTATTTTTGTGAGGGTTTTGATGATATAAGATAATAGGCCTGTAGATATTTATTGCAACTGAATTTCAAATCCTGACCTTCTTAGGTTAAGTATTTTCTTGTCTTTCAAGAAAAAAAAAATCTTTTCTTCCCTATTATTTTTTTATTCCAGTCTGTGGATTCCCAGCAGGAAAAAGTGTCCTTACTGACCTCAATGTCTTTTATTTGATAGCACTCCAATGCATTTCATGTAGGATATTGAAATAATCGAACAAGCATTTTTTAAGCATCTACTGAGTGCAAGGTACTATGCCATGTATTGGATATATGAAGACAAAAATGAAACACTTCCTGCTTTCAAGAAATTTATAACCTACCATAGTAGATAAGATATGCATATTTAAGTATATTGAAGACACATAAAAACTTTGTAAAGTAATCTTGAATGGGAGGACACCAAATCAATCTAAGGAAAGGATGCTTTAGAAGGTGGTGCTTGAGTTGAATCTTGAAAGAAGTTAAGAATTCTAGGAGTCAGGAGAAAGGAGTAATTGTATTTCAGGACCAGGGGAGAGTCAATACAAATACATGGAGAAGAGACATGGAGAGTTGTACGTGAGGAGCCACTAGTTGGACAGAATGGCTGGATTATAAAGAATGTGAAAGGGAGTAATAATCACGCAAGAAACAAACAAACAAAATAATTACCAAGCATTTGTTAAGTGTCAGGTAGGATAGCAGCTGTGTGAGTGGAGAGGAGATGTATTTGGAAGACATTGTGAAAACAAGAAAAAGAAGACTTAGCAGTTTGGATATGTGTAATGAGTACAAATGAGAGCTTGAAGATGACATTAAAATGGGGAGCTTGGGGGGCTGGAAGGATGGTGGTGCCCTGTCCAATAATAGGAAAATTGGGAAGAAGAGGAGCACGCATAATTAGTGGCCATGACCTGGAGAAGATTCAGCAAAAGATACTAAGAAGGAGAAGTCATCTACATGGGATATGAAGTGGGAGAGAACAGTGTATTGAAAACCAGGAAGGGAGAGAGTATCTAGAAGAGGGTGATCAACAGTGTCAGAAGTTGAAAAGATATCAAAAAGCATGAGAACTGAGAAGAGTTCCTCAGATTCGGCAAATGAGAGATCACTGATACTTTAGAGAGGACAGTTTCAGTTGAATGGTGAAGTTGGAAGCCTGGTGGCAGAGGGTTTATAACTGAGTAACAAGTAAGAGGAGACACAGGAGAGGCAATGAATATAGACAGTTTCCCAAAAAGTTTTCCAGGAGTAAACACACAAACAAACAAATATTTCTACTTCTTTTCTTTCTTTTCTTTCTTCCAGTCAAACTCCTTGAGAAAACAAAAAGATAGATAGATAAATAGATAGATAGAAAATAGATAGATAGACATAGATAGATAGATAGACAGATAGATAGATAAATAGATAGATAGGAATGTCTACAGAGATTTTTTTTGAGAGACGTGTACTCACTCAACGTTTGTATTCAGAAGGGAGAAAGACAAGAAGTAGGAAGAGATTGCAAATTAGTGTGAGAGACTGGAGATAATAAATAGGTCAATCTTCTGGAGAGAATGGGAAGGGATAGGGTTAAGGATTCGTGTAGAAGGTTTTCCCTTGGCAAGCAGACAGAAAATATCTTGTTTTTTTTATGTGTAATATGTAAAGAGATTGGAGTGATCAGTGCTTTTATCTATTTCCCTTCCAGACTATAAGCCCCACGAGGTCAGGGAACGCATCATCTAAACTTTGTAACTTCCTTGATGTACCTTATAGTTCTGTGCATGCAGTGAGTGCTAAATAAACATTTATTAAAAGAAGAAAATAGTGGACAGACTGATGGACTTGTTGAAATAAAAATAAGACATGGATTTATATTCTTCTCCAGACACTTACTGGCTGAGTGCCCTGAGAAAGCAACTGGAAGTTTTGACCTCAGTTTGCCATCTACAAATATGCATAATAATAATTACAGTACTTACCTTGAAGGTTTGTTTTGAGGGTTAAATATAACTGTCAACAGTAATAATAATAGTAAAACATTTATAGAAACTTTTTTTGTAGAACCAGAAACAAAGTAAATGTCAATCAGTTGGGGAATAGATAAACAAATTGTGGTGCATAGAATCAAGTGGAGTCAACAAGCATTTATTACATTCCTAGGTGTGCCAGTTATGGAGCTAAATGAAAAAGAATATTACCATCAGCTCCTTGAGACCCCAGACTGTTTTTTGCCTTTCTTTTTATCCCCAGGACTTAGCAGTTCCTGTTCCATAATAAATGTTTATTGATTGAATGCTTTCGAGAACAAATATGATGAATACAAAGACTCATGGAAAGATTTAAATACAAGGATGTATATCAAGGTAAGTAGACTCAAGAAATCATAAACACAATGGCTACAGAAATGCAAAATGGAAATTAAAAGTATCAAAAAATCATAGAAAATAAATGTTGCAACTCCAAAAGACTCATTGTGAAAAATGTGTCCACACGCAGAGAAGGAACTGATGGAATCTGAATGCAGATTGAAGCATACTATTTCTACTTTTTGTATTTTTTTTTCTTTCGGTCAGTTTCTCTCACAACATGACAAATATGGAGATATGTTTTACATAATTGCACATATATAACCTATATCAAATTGCTTACTATGTTTAGGAGAAGAGAGAAAGAAAATTCAAAACTATTTTTTTTAAAAAATGAATGTTAAAATTTGTATTTACATATAATTGAAAAAATATTATTAAAAAGTTAATGTTACAAAATTTCTAAGAATGTTAAGGAACCCGAAGTAAAAATATAAGAAGATTCCTCCTCCAATTCCTTTGTACAAATGGAATCTACTTTGTAGAAGTAGGTAATTGTTTGTAATTTAATATTTTAATGCATTTTCCATGTTGCTGCATTTTTTTCTCTTCTCTTTCCCTCTCTCTCTTTATTCTTTTTAAAAATAGTCATTGTTCTATAAGATGGCTTTGTGGCATGTGATAAAAGGTATACAATGGGAAATTAACAAAATGTAAAACCAAGAAAAAGATTTTAACAAACTTTTATTTTTTTTAAAGTAGTCATAGATGGAGTCCTAGATTTTGGGTGGCGTCTGTCCAGAGGTGATGAAATAGATATGTGATTGTAGAATAAGGAAAACTTCTCCTAGATAATAGGCATCACTTCAAGACAAAGGAGCTCCTTCTAAGGCTAATTCAGGTTTCAGTTTTAAAACTGAGCTTCTTTGATTTGGGCTTGTGTCACCCTTCAGTTCCTTTCAATTTTCAAAGCAAGGGCGTGAAGCTTTCAGCAGTTTAAATGGCAGATGTAATTAAAAACAGTGCAACACTTGAAAAATGGAGGGGCTAATTGAGTAAGTCTACAGGTGATACTTTGGAAAATTTAGGAGTTAATGTCTCCTGGGAAAATTCCAGCCAGCTGCCTTTGATTAGAGAATGAAGAGGTCAATGGGTAACCCTTCAGAAAGTCTTCAATGCCTCCTGAGTTGTGAGTAATGAGTCAATTTGCTTGTGGTGGCTTGTGACCAGTAACTAGCTAGAGGAAACAAAGAATGGGCAGGGAATGTGGGCAGACCATAAAGGAAAAGAGAGTTACCCTCTAAACCCATTGACAGGAAGGTTAAATGAAAATCTTTGGTTATAGGTAATTTATGGATGGCTGAACCAGGAACACAAGAGCTAACAAACAGTATTTACTAAAGTGATTTATTTAGCATATTAATATTTCAAGTATAATGATTAAGACTCCCTGAAAGGAACATTTTGTGTATAAATAAGAAATACCTTGCAGAATGACTCTTCATATAAAGTCCAATGAATAACCATTCATTTTTCTTTAATTTTCTCTAGAGCAAGCTGTTAACTCTTTTTGAGACTAGGTTAATGTTTTATTCTATAATCATTAAATTAACCAAGAAGTCATTAAATAAAACTGCCTCATCTTACACATATGGAAATTGAGTAACAGAGAAGTTAAATGACTTGCCCAAGGTCACACAGGTACCACAAAATCACAGAATGTGACAATTGAAAAGGAGCTCACAAACCATTTAGTCTCCATTAAATCAAATATAAGTAAGGTCATTTAAACAAATAAGGAGGGAGAAAGTGTTAAGCATAGGAGACAGCCAGTGAAAATCTCCAGTCAAGAGACAGAATGTAGTATGCAAGGAACAGCAAGGAGGCCAGTGTTATTGGTAACGTGTAAGAAGATTGGAATGACGGGAAGGGGCCAAGTTATGGAGGACTTTAATAGCCAAACAGAAAATTTTGTACTTGATCCTGGAGGTAATAATGGGCTATCAAATTTGTTGAATGCAGGTAGGAGTAAGGAGTGTAATATGATCAGATCAGACTGAAGTGGGAAAAGACTTTAGGAAGGTTGAAAGGGTGTATACCAGGGTGGAAGTGGTGTCAGAGGAGAGATGGATGCATATACAAGACATGAATTTGCCCAGGTTTTGTCTGAAAACTTTCAAGGAGGGAGAACTCAAAACCTCTTAAAGCTCATCATTCCACTTTTGAACAGGAAAAATTGTTAGAAAGTTTGTTGTGTTTTGGTTAGTTTTGTCATTTTGTTTCGTTTTCCTGAAAACAAGCCTACATTTGCCTCTTTGCAACTTCTACTGACCACTTCTGGTAAGGCCCTTTGGGACCAAACAGAACAATTCTAATATCTCCTCCACATGAGGGCCTTCAAATTCCTAAAAATAACTAACATGTCCCCCATGAGTCTTTTTTTTTTTTCTCCAGACCAAATGTATCCAATTTCTCCACCATTTTTTGCGCATCATGGTTTCAACACACTCTACTATTCTGTCTGTCTTCTGGACACGTGGAAATTTTTCCAACATCCTTCTTAAACTAGTATGCTCCAAATCAAAGTAATACTCTAGATAAAGTCTGTTAAGGGCAGATTAGGAAGGAAGGAAACAAGCATTTATTAATTGGATCCTATGTGCCACACACTGCACAAATATTATCTTATTTGATCATCAGAACAACCCTGGTGGATAGTTATTATTTTCTCCATTTTATATTTCAGGAAACTAAGGCAAATAGGTGACTTTCCCAGGATCACACAGATAGTAAGTATCTGAGACTGGAATTGAATTCTGGTCTTCCTGACTCTAGGCTCATAGCTCTATCCATTGTGCTACCTAGGTGTACTCTTAAGATAATGGCGGAATTATCCACCTTTTTATTCTGGAAGGTATTCCCCTCTTAGCATAAGCCAAGTCATATCACATTGTTATTTATTTTGAGTGTCCAATCCACTAAAACTCCCGTATCATTTTTAAAACATGTTCTGTATAGCGATGCCTTCCTCGTCTTATATGTATTAAGCTGATTTCTTGTAAGACTTTACTTTTATAACTGTTGAATTTCACCTTAGATTCAGCTCAATGCCTGTCTAAACTGTCAAGATTCTTTGGATGCTGGCCATCTTTCTGTGTTTATTTTTAACAGTTTGGGGCCATCTGCAAATTTGATGAGCATACCATCTATGCCTTAATCCTAAACTTTGATAAAAATAAGTAAATAAAAAGTGAGAAGTCAATTTCAGGTACCCAGAAAAAAAAAAAAAAAACTACACAGATCTCCTGCCGTGTTGATACTTAGCCCTTAGCAGCTATACCTTGTACCTAGCAATCTTGCCAACTTTGAATCTCTCTCAGTGTATTATAATATAATCCATATTTCTCCATTTTTTCCACAAGGAAAATGAAAAAAAAAACTACCAAAAGCTTTGCTAAAATCTAGGTAAACTCTATCCACAATATTCCCATTGGTGTCTCGAGTTGCTTGTCTTCTAATTGGTGATGCGTTAGGAGGAAGGAAGGTAGAAAAATTGGAACCCAAAGTTTTGAAAACAAATGTTAAAATAAATTGTTTTCACATGCAACTGGGAAATAAGATATACAGGAAATGGGGTATAGAAATCTATCTTGCCCTACATGAAAATTGAAGGGGAAGAGGTTAAGAGAAGGGGGGAAGAGATAGAAGGGAGGGAAGATTAGGGGAAGGGGTATTCAGAATGCATGCCATCTTGGGGTGGGGGGAGGGATGAGATAGAGAGAAAATTTGGAACTCAAAATCTTGTGGAAGTAAATGTTGAAAACTAAAAATAAATTAATTAATTTTAAAAATGAGAAAAAATCATTACAAAATTAATGTGCCCTGCTATAGCTGCCACATTGAACCAAGCAAGGGAGTGAGGTCATAAGTGAGTCTGGGCACTGGTAGTATCACTGTGTTGCATCCATTCTATATATATTTTATATGAATCCATTAATTTACATATTGTTTGAGGACAAGGGCTCTTTTTTGCCTTCATTTGTATCCTCACCATTTAGTGTGATGCTTGGTGCATAGCAAATGCTTAATAAATGCTTATTGATTGACTGACAAAAAAAATCAGGGTATCTTTACTATTCTCCAATCTTGTGGTGTCTCTCCTGTTTTCTATGCTTTTTTAAATATCACTGAAAATGATTTTTTGAATCCTATTAGATTATAATCCAATCCAAATCCAATCTAATACAATAAAATCCAATCCAATAAAAAAGAGTCCAATTGGACTATAATCCAATCCAAAATGATTTTGTAATCATATTGGCCAGTTCTTTCAGGACCTGGTAATGCAATACATAGGGACAGGTGACTTGATCTCATGAAGGTTAGATTCTTTTGGGGTCTGCTTACTTATCTTGGATGTCAGTTACCAGTTTACCATTTGTGTTCTGTCACTTTCAGTGTAAATGTCTTTCTTCATTGCAAAGAAACAAGAAACAAAATAAGAGATAAGTAGCTCTTCTTTCTGTCTGTTGTACCATCTCATCCACCACAAGGAAATGTCCCATCTCTTATTTCATCCTTATTTTCTTCCCAATATTGCCAAATATACTGTTGTTGTCATTGTTGTAATCCTTAACTTCCTTGGCAAGTTTCAGCTCATTATACTTCACTATTTTAATGTGATTTTAAAAAAAATGTCACGGTCTTAAATTCATCTTCCATTAGCTGTTTTTACTTTTATTTTCTTTATGTTTCTTTTTAAAACCTAAAATGATTAGCAAATTCTCTATGAATTAGCATGAATCTATTTAGATAAATCCCATTTTTTCCTTATCATTAAACTTTTTTTCCCCTTTGTATGTTTAGAATTTCATTCATAAGCATTTCCTATCCTTCTTGGTCTGACTTTCCCAGAATCATTTTATTTCATGAAATCCTACTTTTCTTCCTTCTGAATCCAATTAAATATGATTTATCCAAATTTAGGGTACATGTCACAGTATACCCAGGATTTTTTCCCTTCTCTATTAAACCATAGGATGGAGTGATCACCTCTTTGCAACATTATTCACATTATTCTCACTCCAAAATCTTTCTCCTTGAGAGTGAAAATCAGATCCAGAATAAAATTTCCCCTTTTAGATCCCTCCTTCTTTTGGAGCATTAAATTATCACTTAAGTAAGTAAAAACAAATAAATAAAAGAGATGGTTTGCTTTTTGGGAGAGAAAAAAGGGGAAAAGAGAAAGAGAGAGAGGGAAAGAGAGAGAGAGAGAAAGAGAGAGACAGAGAGAGACAAAGAGACAGAGACAGAGAGACATAGATAGACAGAGGTTCAAATTACTACTAGATTATGCTTCTCTGCCAGATTTGTGATGTTTCCCAAATTCCTCATTTATTTCATCTTTTTACTCAGAAGGTAACACTTCTGTTCCTTCCTCTATTTCACCACAACACTCCATCTCATGGTTTCTATCTATGGTTCTTGGATCTAGTCATATGAATATTACCTTCTTATTATAAAGTTACCCAACCTTCAACCCTATATCTTACCTATTAAAAAACAAGATAGGTCCATCTAGAGCCATAGTTCAGTCATGTGTTTCATCCCAACAAGTCTTAATGATAATAACTATTAGGTCAAATTTGCTTCCATACGTTAAGACCTCTTGTCCTTTTTATCTGTTACTTAGACACTGGGCATTTTGGTATAAACATTTGAGATCATGGATCTTATTATTGCCTATTTTCATTAATTTTTTTTCTGAATTCATGGGTGTCTTATTTTTCTTCTTCCTTCTCTGCCTATAGTTACTAATTTTTGTGATACACGTAAGCTTTCTTTCCTCTATATCATCATCATCCTCCTCCTCCTCATCATCATCATCATCACTATCATCAATCTCTACTTTAATTTAACATTTAACAAAAACCTATGCTATCTTTCAGCCAGGAAGTTAGCAGCAGAATCAGGAATAGAACTTGGGTACCATGAATATCATTAGCACCTTTTCATGTTTCACCATTTAATTCATTCCAAACTGACGTTTTGTAGGTGCTTACTATGGACAGGGCACTCTTCTAGGTGCTATAAATACAAAAGCAAAATGAAACCACATATCTACCCTCAAGGAGGTTACATTCTATTTGGGATGAGATATTACATATACAAAGATAAATGTATGAGCATGCACAAACAGACACACACACGTGTGTGTATATGCATACTCCAGTCAACTTGGGGTATCAGGAAAGGACTCATATAGGAGATGGTGCCCATGATGTGATTGAAGGAAGACAGTTTTAAGAGGAGTAATAAGCCTTTGCAAAGACTCATGTAGGCAATGATTTTTTTTAATTCATGTGTATTATATCATTCAATTGAAATTATTCACTCAATACAGATTTATTTTGCCAATTATTTGTCCCAAACCTCATGCTCAACTTCCTAGTGTTCTAGTCAGGGTTGTGAGTGGAATTTCTTCGGAATAAACCTTTTTATTCCCTCTGATCTCACCTACCCACCCAGCCTGGAAATGATGGTTGGCCAGGAGGCTGATTTCACCCTGGGATGTTCAACAGACACTGATACAACTTAATACAAGCCATCAAGGGAAGCTGGTGTTCTGGGAAGGCTCATCACAACTAATTAGCAAAATAATGAGTTTCCATCAAATAGCTGGGTGAAAGAAGTGTCAGAGCCATTCCAAAACATCTTTTTCTGTTCCAACCCACTTTGCCATATCCCTCCCTTTTCTCTCTTTTAATTAGTTGAAGAAAACCATGAGCTGAGGTATCCAGGTGGGGAAAAGAAAGGAGAGCAGAGGAGAGGAGAAGAAAAGAGAGAAAGGGGAGAGTAGAGAGAAGAGAGGGGAAGACAGGCAAGGGCAGGAGAGGTGAGGAGAAGGGAGACAAGGGAATGGGAGGGGAAGGCAGGAGAAGAGTTGAAGAAGGGAGAGGAGGAGAGAGGAGGAACGGAGAAGGGAGGGGAAGGGAGAAGAGGAGAGAGAAAAAAAGCAAAGAGGAGAAAGGAGGGAAGAAAAAGGGAGGGAGGAGAGGAAAAGGAGAAGTTAGGGGAGGAGAGGAGAAGAAAGAGAGAAGAGGAAAGGAAAGGAGAGGGAAAGGGGTGAGGGGAAAGAACAGGAGAAGTAATTGGGCTCAAATATGCTAATTTTCACACACATACACACAGAGACATACACACACAGACACACACACCAATATCAAAGCCCAAACCCCCAAACCCTTGCAGACACCAGAATAAATTGTTGTTAAATGAGGCTCACCCATCCTGGCCTCCTGACATTCATCTGTCAAATTTTACCATCGAAACTTGATTTCTGTTGTTTCAATCTCTGCCTGGCCCTGCCACCAGCACTTCAGGTTGTTAAGTTGTCGTTCTTCCATCACCCCTGAAAATTCTTACCTGTATGACCTTGGGCGAGTTAGTTAATCTTTCTAGGCCTGAGTTTCCTGATGTATAAAATGAGGGGATTGGACTAAACAGAACCTAAAGACCCTTCTAATGCTTTATCTTTGATGATATGATGCCCTCAGCCACCTACATACCCGGTTTCACTGCTCCACCACGTCTGCTTTCTGAAATCACTCCCTAGATCTTTCTAAGCCTTAGAAGAATTGGCAAGGACAGTTTTGTTTTCAAAAAAGTTCTTCCAACTGGAAAGACGAGGCACATTTTCTGTAGCCAAAAATATTTTTAAAATGAAAAATTCCACCTCCAGAAACGTGCAAGTAACACTCTGCTCTAACAGTCCCAATCAGGCCCCAGGACTTCAGCAACTTGAATAAATTAATTAGGGAAGCCACCAATTAATTTGTAACCCATTTATCAAGACAGCTTAATGACTGTGACAGGAGCCCAGATCTCCTCGCACAACCTCCTCTACTACCCCCTGCATCCCCGCAGCTGTTCATTGTTGGGCCTCCAAATATGAGCCACATTGGAAAGGACTTGCTGGTGCCCGCATCTCTCGACAGTGGGCACAGGCTTTGGGGCAGGGGCCTGGCAGCTATGTGTTCCAGATGATGTGGCCAAAAAGGCAGCCTTTTCTCTTTCCCTCCTAGCATTCTTGGCCTGTTTACATGATAGTAACAGATGGTTCCCTATTCTCAGATGTTTTGCAACTCACAAGAAAAGAGGGAGAAATGTTTCATCCCTGTCATTCCATTTTTCATTTTGAATGAAGGTGAGATCCAGAATTGAGAGATGGACCCAGAGAAACCTATTTTCACCTTAGTGAAAGAAAAAAAAAGTGAAAACATCAATTCTGGCCTTCAGTGTAAGCCAAGAGATTATATAGGAGGTGGTTCTCATGATGCTGTCCATTTAATCTGGATTTACTGCATTTTAGTGTTGCTAGGTTTTTTTTTTGTTTGATTGTTTGTTTTTAAGATTGATGAAAGGATCTGGAAAAGCAATTTAATCTTCTTCTTAAAGGCATGTTATGTTTCACATACAGTATTGTTGTTTCTGGAGGAAAAATAAAATATGCATAGATAAATATTATTGTCCATTCCCCAAATTTGCCTCTCTTCTAACAAATACTTCATTTTTAAAAGGAGATTTCCAACATTCATTTACTAATTAAAAAAAAAACAAACTTGAATCATTATGACTTCAAACAATGACAAATTTGGAAGGAATCATGGAAGCTGCCCTTAGAGCTGGAAGGACCCTTAGAGATCATCTAGGCCAATGCCCTCATTTTGCAATTGAATAAATAAAGACCCGAAGTGCCTTACCCAGAAAACTTCATCTATGGCATTACTGTTTTTCTTGTTATTCCTCTCTCCATATCTCCACTTACATTGTTACCACCTCAATGCAGGACCTCATTTCCTCATGATTACACTACTGTCATATCCTTCTAATTGCTATCCCTGCCTAAAGTCTCTCCCTGCTCTAATCCATCCTCCATTTAGCAGCCAAAACTACATGTCCTAAAGTGCAGGTCTGGCCTCCATATATGACATATACTCCATATACTCTCCATATTTACCAGGAACAAATATAAAATCCTGTCCGATATTTATACGAATCCACAGCATGGCCCTTCTTGCCTTCTTACCTTTCCAGTCTTACTAAGATTTGATCCCTCTACATTCCACCTAAATGGGCATGGTGCTATTTCTCACACATGATTCTCTATCTCCCAATTCCATACCTTTGTACTGGTTGTGCCCCCAGCCTAGCATGTTCTTCCTCTTCATCTCTACCTTGTAGTTTCCCTAGATTTCTTAGACTCGTTTCAAATCCCATGTTCCGCAGAAAGCCTCTATTTTTCTTGTCAAAGATACTGGAGTGGTATGTCATTTCCTTTTCCAGTTCATTTGCTTTTGTTGGAATTATTGAGTTGTTTCAGTCATTTCTGATTCCCCATGACTCCATTTGGAGTTTTCTTTGCAGAGATACTAGAATGATTTGCAATTTTCTTCTCTAGCTCATTTTACAGATGAGGAACTAAGGCAAATAGGGTTAAGTGACCTGCCAAGAGTCACACAGCTAGTAAGAGTAAGTGTCTGAGGCCAGATTTGAACTCAGGAAGATGTGGCTTCCTATTCCAAGCCCAATGCTCTATCCACTGGGCCACCTAGTTACCCTTACCTTATTTTTACAGATGAGAAAACCGAGGCAGAAGTGACTTGCCCAGGACCACACAACTATTAAGTGTCTGAGGTCAGATTTGAACTCATGAAGATGAGTGTTCCTGACTCCAAGGCCAGTGTGCCACTCTGCTGCATATATACTTTATATTACTAGTATTTATAAAATATCTATGTATATGTATGTATGCATGTATGTATATACATGTGTGTATACACTAAAGAAGTGGACCATCCTTTATATAAGTGGACTATTGCACAGACCTCTCTGTAAAGCGATTTTTATATAATATGAATTTGCTCACCCACTTCACTTAGCCTATATAACAAAAGCATACACAAAGTAATACCTTTATGCAAGTCATAAAATGTGCTAAAATGCAGATATATTAACTACTGTACCATGACAATAAACAGAATTATTAAACGAAAGGGAATAATAAAGCATGCCCAGTACTGTACAGTAAAGTCAACATAGGTTTACAGTATGTTGCCGCCCCCATCCACTGCCCCTGGCCTTTATCACTGGTGGCTGGCTGCGTAACTCTTTTTTCTATGAAGCTGTCAAGAGAAGTTTGGACAATGGCTCCTCACTTTTTTCCTGTATATCTGACAATAGCAAGTAATATCATCCTTAACTAGTCTTTCAGAATTCTTTACATAAAGTTGAATTTGCATAATGCAAATTTACGTAAAGCAAGAATGGGTGCATATGTATTTATAGTGTATGTATAGTAATATATAATATTATAATATATGAAGTAATATAAAGCAAAATATATAATAGTATATATGATAAATCATAGTATATACAGTAAATATTGTTTTTCAGTTGTGTCTGACTAAAGTCTGTTACTCCATTTGGAATTTTCTTGGCAAAGATACTGGGGTGCTTTGCCATTTCCTTCTCTAGTTCATTTTCTAGGTAGACAGGGTTAAGTGACTTGCCCAAGGTCACAGAGCTATGAATTATCTGAATTCAGGTTTAAACTCAGGTCCTCCTGACTCCAAGACTGGCACTCTATCCATTATGCCACCTAGCTGCCCCAAAGTATATAATGCATATAGCAAATGCAGTGTGTATGTATATATGTATAAATGTGTGTGTGTGTGTGTACACACACACACACATCTTTATAGTGGAGAGTAATCTTAAAGCAAGGACACTAGGAAGTAGAAAGATTGGGAGATGCTTCTTAGAAAACATTAAATTTGAACTGAGTCTTCAGAGAAGTGAAGGAAACTAGGAGGCAGGTATGAGGCCTGTGAGGTCTGCAATTTCATTGGCTGGAGAACCCTGTATCTCCCTCATAACTGTGGGATGTTCTTCTGATACCAAAGGAAGAGGCCATAGAGCTCTAGACTGATTATAGGTAGTAGTTTAATCAATCATTATGAAAACTTATAAACAGGGGAAATCCTTGGTCTGGGGCAGCAGCCAGACAGTTCTGCGGATCCCTGCTAAAGAACCCCCCCAAATACCCATGGCAATTATAAAAAACATACAATGACAGGAGGAACTAGAGAGTACATCACTACTGACTAGTGGGTAGGTTTGGTTTTCTGTTTAGAAATGAGCTTGGGAACTTGTTATGCCCCAATGCAAGTTTTTATATGGATCATGTACCAATCACATATGGGTCACAATATGCTTATTATGGTTTTTATAGGTCATAGTGTCTTAAGGTTTGGCTCAGTGTCTAAAATATAACTTAAGCAAGTCACCATGTTTGGGCTTCCACCTTTCACAGAGTTTCAGTTTTTTTGTTTGCTTTTGTTTTTGTTTTGTTTTTTTCTCATGGCTTTTTCACTTATTACTGTATTTTATGACTTTTTCCCATTATGAACCCTACAAAGGAGTATTCTAGGCTTGTGGCAAAGACAGTACAGATGGGAGATCGTCACATGAGAAAAAAATGGTAAGTTTCTTGGATAAACAAACATGAATAAAGAAATATTTATATGTAGACGTGTGTATACAGGAATACACACACACACACACACACACACATATATATACACATATGTATCATTTTATTTAGATACAGATATTTTGATGTAGACATTTATATAGATATAGATTTTATTTAGATAAAGATATTTTTTGCAATTATTTGCACGTTGTCCTCTCCATTAGAATGAGAGCTTTTTAATGGTTGGGATTATGCATTTGTGTTTCTTTGTACCCTCAGCAGTCAGCAAAGTGCTTAGTACACAGTAAATGCTTAATAAATGCTTGTTGACTGACTGACTGATTTCCTTCTCCTTAGCTCACTACAGTTACCATGTCCTGTCCATGTTTTTCCCTCCTCCAATACTGTCCTCATCTATTCTCACTTTTTCATTCCCATCACAGTTCACGATAATGACCTTTTTGTCTTGAGCTGAAAGCACAGTAAAATGGAAGAAATACTGACTTTAGAGACAGAGGACCTGAGTTCAAATCCTCAGCTTTATACTATGTGATCTTGGTCAAGTTAATGATTATCTCGGCTTCAGTTTCCATAGATAAAATGAGGAAATTGTATTCAATAATCTCTGAGGTATCTTACACCTAGGAGGAGATATTGTGATGAGTATTGTAACTTCTTATCAGTCTTTTTCTCCTTGTCCTACTTGTTTTTCTTACTGTTGAGAGATTGATTATCATTCATCACTTTGTTCTCTTATTCAAACACCTTCATTAGCTATCTTGTGCTGCCAGGTAAGATGGAAACACCTTCAAATGACATTCAAAGTCCCCTTCTTCTGATGCCACTATCACGAGTTTTATTATTGTTGTTATTATTAGCATAGTTGTTTTGGACATGAGCGAGATTATTATTAATAAGCTATGATTTGGGGAGATCCATAGTTCTCCCTTTTTTCTAAAGTCCTAATTTTAAAAGTTCAGTCTTTTGAAGGATATCACTGATAATGATATTGGACTAACTTTTTTGTTCAGACCCCTTCCCTTCCACCACCACCCCCCACAATAGGGTAGCAATTATGTTCTAGTCAGGTTTGGGTAGGGATAAATTATTTGAATAGATTGTCCAAGACTGGGGGCAAGTTAAGAACTAAATGACATAACCAAAGTTCAGATCCAGCCTCTCATGGTAACATTCATTCTCTCATTAATTGCTAAACCAATCAGAATTGATTGCCACCCTGGGCAACACCTACTCTTCAAAGAGCATGCAAATTGTGAGCTGGCTGCCAAGATTGTCTTTGACCATCTTTTTTATTAAAATGTTGGTATTATTAATAAATGACTAAATTACTCAGAAATTTAGTCTCTCGAGCCTTTTTAAATGCCACAGACAAAATAATAATTACAATGAATAATAAAAATACATTGATATTCCCTGTACCAATGAAGTCACAGGTTATTTCTAATAATAATAACAGCAAAAACAACTGATATTTTATGATCACTTTAACTTCGTAAAACAAATTGCATATATTATCGTATTTAAGTATCTTATCAACACTATAAGGTAGGTACTACTTATACCACTGACACTAGAGGGAGGGAAGAGAGCCAGTATTTATTAATGATGCCTACTATGTGCCAGTCATCATAGTAACTATTTACATTGTACATTACATAATATTTTAAGGTCTGCAAAGTACTTTAGATATATTATCTCATTTAATCCTCAAAAAAGGCCCGTGGGGTTGGTATCATTATTATTCTCATTTTACAGATGAGGAAACTAAGGCTTGCCTGTGTTCATACAGCTCATAAGTATCAGACATATGATTTGAACACGTCTTCCTGACATCAGGTCCATTACCATCCACTACACAATAATGCAGAGTCTGGTGGTCTTTCTAAACTATGTCTTTTTCTGTCCCAGAAGCTACATGATAGCTGGATTTCTTCCCAAATTGTGCCATAGTCAATGGCATCTGTTGCCTACAAGTGATAATCAGGGAGGAGAGAGCATGTGATTCTCCCCTTAGAGGGAAGAGTCAGACTGCAAACAAAGTATAAATAACTATGTATAGCTATTCCAAGATGGTGCTAGTGACCTACCCAGAGTGGGGCATGTACTTGGAGATGGTTTAAGTGGTAGGAATTGATTGAGACTCATACATCCAAAACACCTTGCCTGGTCCCCTTTGACACCAGTGGCACATACTTGTGAGATGTCTTGTAGAACAGAACATGGTGATGGCAGGTGTTAATATGCGACCATAGAATTGAGTCAACAGATCTAGCGGCATTAGTATTTTTACTGAGGCAGCTGAGTTAATCACCCACAGGTAGACCAAGTAAGTGGAACTATTCTGTAAAATTATTTATGGGCAAGAGACTTGAACTTGGCTAGGTGTCATATTTTATAGAATCCTAGGATTTTAGAATTAATCTAGCCCACCACCTTCATTTAGGTATTGAATCTCTTTGCTACCCATAAGTTTCATGTAATATTAAATATCAAGCAAAGGAGAAGCAGAAAAGTGGTTTAAGCTTTAAGTTTCACCTTGCCTTAACTATTTAAGACACATAGTTAATGAGCTACAAACATGAGAGTGAAAAAGAGGAGGATCTCATTAGGGACACATGATATATACCTATATCCATATCTACATCATCTATCTACATCTCAGTGAGGATAGGAATGGGGAGAGAGAGAGACAGACAGGTAGATGGACAGACAGACAGAGACAGAAACACAGAGATACAGAGACAGAGACAGAGAGAAAGACAGAGAGATACAGACAGAGACAGAGAGATAAACAGAGAGACAGAGACTGAAATAGAGACAGAGAGAGATCTATATAGATATAAATGGAATATAGATGATATAGAAATAAGGATAGATGATAGAGATGACAGATAGATATGGGTATAGATATATGTGTATGTGTACTTACAAATTTAAATTTTTAACAGTAAAAACTGTTTTTAGAATGTGAGGTATAACCCATTTTATTTATGTGCCTCATAAATTTGAATTTTCTGAACATTCAGATCCACCTCAATTGTTTAGGACCAAATCAAAAATGTTTGGGATCCTATGTATGAATGAATTTATGAAAGTTTTGACTAAACACGCAGTTGTGCAAAGCACTAAGCTATTTGTTGGGGATACAAACAGATAACTAAGACAGTCTCTGGTCTCCAATGGGGATGCCTTTACATACATGAGGGTTCAGAAACTGGGCAGACAGTATGATCATGTGGTCTTTAAGGCTCTGCAACAAAGCATATGGTAGTAAACTGTTTTTAATGTTATTTTCTCATGTAATACTGCACAATTCATTCAGAATTATAATCATACTTGGAAGGATTAAATAAAAACAACAGGTAGTTTATAGACCTATTCTGTCATTTCTAAAAAGAAAAAAATGTGCCATTGCTATTAGTGCATACATAGAAGTAAAATCTGTAACAATCAGTCATTAGATTTCCTTCCCATGGAAGTCAGAATATTTGCAATCACCTCATAGCCACTGAAAAATATCCTATTTGAAGTTTAATACAAATATCCCTCAGATTTTTCAATAAATCAATGAAAAAAAAGGGAATACAACATTCTTCACAAACACTTTCTGCTCCCACCATTCTGGGTCTTTGTTTACACTGTTTCTTTTAACAGGCATTCTTTCCTTGGTGAATCTTTATTTTAAAACCCAACTCAAATAACAGTTCCTTCACGACATTTTCTGTGATGATCCAGATCAGTAAAGACCATCCCATTTCCCATACAACTCTTCCTCTTGCACGGGCCATATTCGAGAAGAGAGTAATCATGTTTTGAAATGCATTAGAGAACTTCAGAAATTCCTTTTTGAACTTTTCAGATATTGAGGTTAATATGGAATGTCTTGCATTATAGCCACCTATGATGATGTATCATTCCCTCTACTAGACTATGAAATCATGAGAATAGAGGCTGCAACAGGGGTGGGGAACTTGTGGCCTGAAGGCTATATGTGACCTTCTAGGTCCTCAAGTGCAGCCCTTTGACTGAATCCAAACTTCACAGAACAAATCCCCTTAATAAAAGGATTTGTTCTGTAAAACTTGGATTCAGTCAAAAGGCTGCACTTGTGGACTCAGAGGGCCACATGGGACCTTGAGGCCTCAGTTTCCCCCCACTCCAGAACACAATTTATCTAAATATTATATCTTCTTGAGTGCCTGAACATCACTGCCCTCATACAATGTGCAATGTGTAAATATCTGTTTGTTGATTAAATCAATTTACATACCTTTCAGAAAACATTCAGAAATATTTAGAAACACACCCACTCCTGGCTCTAAGGTTGGCTTTCTATTCACTCTGACATACTGCCTCTGATCCAGGTTATGCTTAGATCTAAAATCCATCTACGTTTTTGTCTCAGTATTTATAATTCAAATCATCAAAAAATCATAGATCTTGGATGGGAAGGGACTTCAGAAGCCCTCTAGGCCAACCCCCTCATTTTACAAGTAAGGCAACTGAGACCTGGAGAATCTAAGGGACTTTCCTAAGATTATACATGTTGTGTCAGAGGAGAAATTTCAACCAAAGTCTTTTAACTCCTCTGTGTCTTGTTTTCACTAAATCATGACGCTTAGATATTCTGGATTAAATATCAATGAAAGGCATACACAGAAGAAAACATGGTGACATGAGACATTTTGGGATGGTAAAACATTTGTGAATTTCAAACTACAGAAGGGTATTGGTTAATTAGGTTGATTATGTGGTCTGGAATTCAGTCCACCCACAAAAGGGCGTAATAGAAGTATTTCTCCCCAAGCTGCCTACGGATTATTTAATATAAAAAAGTATTGAAGATCTTTGGTTTAATCTCATCCCAAATGATCATTTGAAGTACGTTGCCCGTTGTCTGACAATAATATAGCATTCGACATTAACAAGAGCTATTTTCCTGTAACTCCCACTAGAGATTTCCTCCATATTGCCTCATTTGCACATGTCTCATGATGTTAAAAAATAATTATAATGACTTAATATCTGGGCAAAAGTCACCAAAAAGTGTATCTTGCCATATGCAACATTTGTGTTTATAGAAACATTGCATAGAAATGATTTTTTATTCAAATAAGATTATGTTTAATGTGTTTAAATGTGAAATAATTTCTAGAAACCTTGTCTCTAATTGATTCTCCATTTTCCATTTATTGTGAGAAAAATCAGTCTCAAGGCAAAATGGCCCAAATCTTTGTTTGGAAATTTTAAAATAATTATAGCTGACATTTACATAGAGGTTTAAAGTTTCATAAAGTGTTCATATCTTTTTCTCCACCTACATGGCCAGCAACCTAATTTAAAATCTTTTCACCTCTCAACTAGTTACCACAATTGCCTTCTTAATGATCTCTCTGACTCAAGTCATAATTTCCACCTGCCTATTCATTTTTGACACAGGTTCCAAAGTGATTATATACAATCACACACACACATATGTACTTATATATGTGTATATATGTGTAGGTATATGTGTGTGTGTGTTATGTATCTGTATTGTGTGTTTTTGTGTATATATGTGTATATATAGCTTAAAATAAAATGTATTTTTGCAAACCCTGTATAAATATATCTCGCTGTCTCTCTATCCATCCAGCCATGTATCATTTATGTATCTCTCTGATCAGCCACCTATCTATCTATCCTTCTATCTACCTACCATACATCTAATTATCCATCTAGCCATCTATTTATGTATGTATGTCCATCTGTTTATTATCTGTATACCCATCTATCCATTATCTATTTCTCTATCCATTCAGTTATCTATTATCTATCTATCTATCTAAGAGGCATGTAGTTAGTGACATACCTATATCATTGAACTTCGAGACAGGAAGATCTATGTTCAAAATTTACTTCAGGCTATTGGAGCCTAGTACTCTGGACAAATCTCTTAAACCCTCTGGGTTCTCAGTTCCCTCATCTTTAAAATTTCGGGTAATAAATCACATCTACTTGCTAGGTTTTTCATGAGGATCAAAGAAGTTAACATATGCAAAATGTTTTTCCAACTTAAGATGTTTATATATATATATATATATATATATATGTGTGTATATATATATATATATAATTACTATTATATGTATATATTTTCCTTCTAATACTATGCTCCTTGAGTACAGGAACTATACCAATTTTGTCTTTATATCCCTAGCTCTAGCACAGCATCTGATATATGAACAGCATTTAAGAAGTATAATAACACAATACATTAAAATAAACATTTGTTAATTACTTATTATGTGCTTGGCACCATCCTAAGCACTGGGGATACAAAAAGAGGCAAAATACAGTCCCTCCCCTCAAGAAGCTTACAATGGGGGATATAATATACAAACAAATATATATATAAAAGCAAGCTATATACAGGATAAATAGGAAATAACTAAAAGAAAGAAGGCACTTGAATTAAGAGGTATTAGAGAAGGCTTTGTTTTTGACTGGTAGATACATACATAGTTCACTTAAGCCCTACAACCATGCTATGAGGTAGGTAGTACAAGCATCATTATTCTTGTTTTACAAATGAGAAAACTGAGCGTCAGAGAGTTGATCACATAGTTAATAAAGAATCAAAGCGAAATTCAGACCCATGTTTTCCACTCTAAAGTCCAACACTCTATCCACCACAATGCAAAAACCCACAGTTGTATATGACTTTTTCTCCCTCAAAGACTGCATGTTACTACTGCTCACCCAAAGCTCCTTTTTGACCAGTCAAGTCCTTCAGAGACGGTCATCTGGTAACTTCATTTATCATAGATCATACACCATCAGTAGAAAAGCCAATAGTAGAGAATGTATCAGAAGACCTGGGTCAGATCCCATTTCTTTTCCACTTCCTGACTTATGTGACATTGGAAAAGGAATTTGACCTCTCTGGGTTCTCTAGGCTATAATTCTATATTTCTTCATGTGCACCTGGAAAGGATGGGCTAGATGGTCTGTGTAATGTCTTTTCCCTCTCTAAATCCTAAGCTCATATTAGCTATTTAAAGTATTTTATCTGTGAGGTGAACATTACTTACTAGACTGTAAGCTTCGTTAAGTAGGGACCAAATGCAGCATTTTTTTTTATTTCTTCCAACATGTAGTACACGTATAGTAAGGACCTAATCAATGTTTGTTGAATTAAAAATATAATTCTAGTAATAGGATTGGTTTGAGCCACTTTGTTTGTTTGTTTGTTTTAAATCAGAGGATTTTAGAAGTGGAACAGGGTTTATCAGTTCATACAGCCCAAGAATTTAAGGAACAGCTGCCTGTTGTTTAGTCGTTTTTCAGTCATGTCCAACTCTTCATGACCCCATTTGGGGTTTTCTTGACAGAGACACTGGAGTGGTTTGTCATTTCCTTCTCCAGCTCATTTTGCAGATGGTTGAAGTGAAGCAAACAAAGTTAAATGACTTGCCCAGATTCACACGGTTACTAAGTGTGTAAAGACAAATTTGAACTCAGGAAGATGAGCCTTTCTGACTCCAGGGCCACACTCAATAGAACCACCTCGCCACTCTCAGATACCTACTTACTGATGCCTGAAAACACTCATTTAATGACAAAAGTAGGATTGGAACTAAAGTCTGCCATCTCCTACTCCAAATAACTTGTTATTCTGCTATCTGTGTTCTAATTTTAAAAACTTGTATCAAACCATGGGTCTTTGCATTATGGTGGATAGACTACTAGATTCTCAAGTAGAAGATTTGGATTTAATATTCATCTCCAACCTTTTTAGAAGCAGCTAGGTGGCACAGTGGGTAGGCCTGGAGTTAGGAAGACCTCAGTTCAAATCTGTCATCAGACGCTTCCCAATTATGTGACCCTAGGCAAGTCACTTAACCTCTGTTTATTTGCCTCAGTTTCCTCAATTGTAAAATGGGGATAATAACAACACTCACCTAGCAGGGTATTTATTTTGAGGATCAAGTGAGATAATATTCAAAAAGTGCTAAGTGCAGTGCTAGGCACATAGTAGATGCTATATAAATACTTATTCCCTTCCCTATGTCCCTAATTACACCATAATCAAGCCCATCAAATATTGACTTGATTGACTTCTTTTTACACTAAAATAAATTTGGTTTATTATTTTAAATTTAAAAACCATATTCACAAGATTTTGAACTGGGAATTTAGATGCCAAGGAGTTCAAACTCCTCATTTTCAAGATAAGGAATCCAACACTTGGGGAATTTACATTAATTACCTCAGGTCAGATTACAAATAAGAGTCTGAGGGAGAATT
This sequence comes from Vombatus ursinus, assembly GCF_900497805.2. Classification (NCBI taxonomy): domain Eukaryota; kingdom Metazoa; phylum Chordata; class Mammalia; order Diprotodontia; family Vombatidae; genus Vombatus; species Vombatus ursinus. The sequence goes on along the minus strand of NW_020954600.1, from coordinate 8,371,846 downwards.
CAAACCTAGGTACTTCTAACTCCAAGTTTATCACTACACCAACAATGTATAAGACCCTACTCTTCCATTTCTCTACATACCTCCTTTCTGCCTCTAATTTACTTAAGACATATTATTACTATAGAGGAAAACAAAATGGGTAATAGACAGAAAATTGGCCTTAAGGTCTGCCAGATATCAATTCAGGTCCTACATCTGATATTTGTTGGTTATGTGACTGGACAACATTTTTTCACCTCTCAGGCAACCTACCAAGACTATCAGTTGTATATGCGTCACCGAGTGCCATCCACAGAAGGAGATATCATCCTGGTAGCTCTCCATGGTCTAGACCAAAAGATAAAAAGGAATAAAAAGTTCTATGTAACATCAGGTCAGAATTCCAGTAGCCAAGAAGAAAGTCAAAAGGAAGGATACAAAAATCAATTTGACACATGGCATCATTTTCACCTCTGTCAGCCACTGGGTTGGGGGGGGTGAAGTGTCATAGGGGAAACATAGGTCATTTTTGATGTACATGTGAAGACATTTAAAAGTAAAAAGAAAGGAAGAAAGAAAGAAAAACAACACAAGGGTTCAATAACGTTGGTGATGTTGTGCCAATCATTATTTTAAGTATTCCACTGGCTAAGGCTTAGCAACATGGAATATCCTTAATTTATTCAACCTCCCTGACATGGTAATCTGAATAGTATTACCCATAATAATGGGATTTCACTTTCTTAATTTATCTTCCAAGACTTGCTCTATCCTTATTCTGTCTCCAAAGCTTTTACCATGGTGATTATCTCAGGCAGTCCTGAAACCACATGGATTCATGAGGAGGGAGATTCTCCATGATTTCAGGGCTTCTGTTTTATCAGCTTTTTCAGTGATTTATATTATAATAATCCTAATATATTACCCAGAGTCCTTTCTCCTCCTGATGCTGTTTGTCAGAATGTGAACCATGATCCATGGTGCGCGCATCCATTTACTATGAAAAAAGCTCACTTAAAATTGAGTAAAGCAAAGTGAAAAATAATTCACTGCAATTTTAGCCATTCTCTTTTTTAGCTAGGAAAATTTCAATTCTATGAGAAAAACAGGACATTATTTTGCAACTGAATTCCAATAAATGACAACTAATAGAAATGATTTTAGTTAGTAATAGCATAGCTCAGAGATTTTATTAAAAGGTCTTAATAACACTAAAGATTTATGGATGCTTTAACAAAATTGAATGTTAATTTTGTTTATGTTTATGTTTTTGTTTTTGTTTTTCTTTTTACTAGGCAATGGGGTTAAGTGACTTGCCCAGGGTCACACAGTTAGTAAGTGTCAAATGTCTGAGGCCGAATTTGAACTCAGGTATTCCTGACTCCAGGGTCAGTGCTCTATCCACTGCACTGCCTAGCTGCCCTTGAATGTTAATTTTGGAATAAAATATTTTTTTGAAAAAAATATAGGGAGCATAAAATATCAAAAATAGAAATAAAATAGAAATATTAAACATCTCTGATCCTAAAGGTGTTTATGAAGAACCTAAAATGTGTGGCAGAGGGTTATTAATACAGATATATTCAGTTTAAATTCTATTTTGATAAAAAAATTCCATATTTGCAAATATTTAAAGTTTTAAGTTTAAAGGAACACCCTAATGAATAGATTTTTATTTTCAAAGAAAACAAAGTACTAGCATGGCATGGTAGTTAAAAAGATGGCCTTGGACAGCTAGGTGGCACAGTGGATAGAGTAGCAACCCTGGAGTCAGGAGGACCTGAGTTCAAATCCTGCCTCAGACACATGATACTCATTAGCTACGTGACCCTGGGCAAGTCACTTAACCCCGATTGCCTAACAAAAAATAAATACATAAAATAAAATAAAAAGATGACAAAGACCTGGGAAGACCTGGATTAAAATATAGTCTCTGATATGAAAGACACTTAAACTCTTAGTTCTCTAAGCAATTCTCTAAGACCATAAGTTACAGAGAAAATACTGACCTTTATTGGAAGAGGAAGTTTCTTCATCTATGAAAACCTTGTACTAGTGAAATTCCAGGTCCAGTTCTTATACTTATCCCTAATGAAAGCTTAATTTTATTCTCATTTCTTTAGGATGTCACATATTTTAATTATACATTTACTCTGTGAACATTTCTTTTTTCTCTCCTTTCCTTCCTTCTTTCTCTCCTTCCTTCTCTCTCTCTCTCTCTCTCTCTCTCTCTCTCTCTCTCTCTCTCTCTCTCTCTCTCTTTCTTTCTTTCCTTTCTACTTTAAAACACTCCAATATATAAGGAATACTTGGGTATTTTTTTTTCAAAAGGTTACAGAAGCCAGCTCTATCAGCTCAAGGGACTCAATTACTAATTTTTCATTATGAACATTTCCACATATGAAATCAGCAGTCACTACAAAATCAAGGCTTGATTTATTGTTTTGTTGATTATTTAGACTTAAGAAAGTGATGGAGAAAGTGTTAATAATTCATATTAAACTCAAATTGTATCATGCATTCTGTTCCCCCCAAGACTCAGTGGTTAAACATTTACCAGCACACCACAGGTTCTAACCCTAATAGTTACAAGATTTTTGACCATCTCTCCAGTTTATTTATGAAATTATAAACAAAATTTGTAATTATAGGAAAATTTCATTTGGCATCATTAGAGGATGTTCATTTCCATAGGAAATCATAGAACTTTGATTTATTGATGGATGGTGCAAGAATTTACATACCTTTTTTAATTAAACTTGAAAATCAATGAGAATCAGGTTGTTCCTTATAGTTCATGTTCTTGTATTTACCGTAAAAAAAAGGAACAGGGCTTAGAGTCCTGTAACACTCAACAGAATACTTAGTGAATGGCATTAGGACTATGAACCCTTAGGACTTCTGGGCGCTTTTATCTTCCCTGCCCCAAACTCACTTAATGTGTATTATCTCTCTCAATTATAGGGTGAGCTCTTTGAGGACCAGGGCTGCATTCCCCCCCTGCCTTCTCTTTGTAGCTCTAGTGTTTACCACAGATCTTGGCATATAGAAAGCCCTTAATACTGATTTAAAAACAAACAAACAAACAAATAATTCATCCATGTATGTATTTCTCCTAATGATGTGTCTCTTATCTAGCCATTACTGTCCATCTTGTGTGACTCCATGTTCATTCTACAAATTCACCAAAAGGAGTAAAAAGTTTACCTAGAATGATTGGAGCCATCCTCAAAGTCTCTTGGTGTCTTGAACATACTAATATTATACATCAGCAGTCCATCAACTCTGAAACAAGAGATGAGCACTTCTCACCATAAAACCATCCTATCTTCATTCACATGTTTACTTGATAATATCTTCTTTTCTGATTCTCTGTCACAGTCCTTATTCCTTCTTGTTGCTAGTGATGTTACAAAAATGAATTTGTTTTTGTGTGTTTAGAAGGAAGAGTATTGCATTGCATTGTTTTTCAATGTTGCTGTTTGTCTTTTGCTCTTGAAGAGGACCACGGCATCAGGGAGGTAATGCCCTGACTTGCAAGTGAAACTCGTTTAAGTGAGGGAAGGCTGTGCAAAGTCACTGCCTCACTTTCTCTTCCACAGCCAGTGGTGAGGTATAAATTGGATGACTAGAGATGGCCCCCTTTTTAATGATGAGAAATAGAAAGAGGGCAATGAGGAAAACTCTTCAATGATTTTCTCTTCCCACTTTCTTTACTATTAAGAAGAGTATGTTTACAGTTAAAATAAATTAGACCATGTGGATTCTCCTATTTGGTTTCCCAATACTATTTGTTTTTTTTCTACTTTACACTATCAAATTTATCTAGTCTTTGTTTATAGATCACTGAATCTTAGATTTGGAAGGGACCTCACAGATCAGACAAAACATGAAACAGAAGTCCTTCAACAACATACCTCACAAATAGTCATCTGTGCTTTGTTTTCACATCAGTCCACTACATCATAAAGTAGCTCCTTTCCCTTTCAAATGGATCTAATTTCAGGATACTTTCCTTTAGGTCAATCCAAAATTTGCCAGTTTGAAAGTTTCCTCTGTTACTCCTAATTCTGTCCTGAAGGATAGGTCTTCTTTAAATACTTGAAGATAACTCTTGTGCCCCTCTGTATGTTTTCCTTTTTACAGGCAAAATACACCCTGGTTCATTCACCTGATTTTTATATGGCATTGTTTCACATGCTGTTACCACCCATTAGAAGGTAAGCTCATTGTCAGTATGAGTTATTTCATTCTTTGTACTTGTATCCACAATTCCTTATATAGTATTTGGCTCATAGTGATATATCTTTTGTGTGCCCCCTTCTCTCCTCTGACACTGGCACCACTCAAGTGTATGTTCTCATCACCTCAAACCTGGATTATTGCAATAACTTGCTGAATGGTCTGCATGCCTCAGGTTTCTCCCCATAGCAATACATTTTTCAAACAGCTATAAAAGTGATCTTACTAATGCATAAGTCTAACAATGTCACCCCTATTACTCAATAAACTCCAGTGACTCCTTATTATCACCAGGATCAAATATAAACTCCTCTGTTTGGCTTTTAAAACCTTCCATAATCTATTCCCTTTTTACCTTTCAAGGCTTCTTATTCCTTACTCCTCTCCATGTATGTTTCTAACAACAACTCTTCTTTCTTGTTCCATGCCCAAGACACTCCGTGGACATATAGGGCATGTGGGTGTTCAAGGAGGATTAGCACCTCTGGTATGAGGGCTTGTCCAGCCCTTTTCAGAGCTGCTCGTCCACCTTTGGTGCCCATCTGGCACTCAACTCTCACCTGAGGTTCCAAGAAGCTATAGTATGCACAGTGGCCATAACCCAGTAAATTGTCTCTGCCAAGGAGCTAAACCAGGCTGAGGGTAACACATGGGCCACAAGCCTATCAGTGATTTAGTGGGGTGTCTACCACAAGTGTGTGAAGAGTTCTTGAAATAGAATGGGAGAACAATTTGTTTCAATGGACATGAAGGTGACATAAGCAGGCTCTGTGGAGCACTTAGAGCTTGGTCAGACATGGAAGATGCTAAGGTCATCTGCTGCATCCCAGATCATTGGAATGTTGATCTTGACTTTTGTCTTGCCACTGGACTTGAATGACTCTGGAAGAAAGAATGAGGCTTACAACTTTGCTAAATTCTGCCTCAATTAAGTCAAATTCATGCAAGATTTAAGACATCACCCTGTCATGTCATTGTTCTTCTGTGAAAATTAAGGACAGAAACAAGTTGGGGGGGCAGAGCCAAGATGGCAGAGTAAAAACAGTGACTTGCTTGAGCTCTCCCCCAAACCACTCCAAATACCTATAAAAAATTGCTTTCAACAAATTCTAGAGCAGCAGAATCCACAAAAAGTGTGAAACAAATTTCCAGCCCAAGGTAGCCTGGTTGGTTGATGGAAAAGGTCTGCTGCACCAAGTTGGGAGAAGAACACAGTTCAGTGTGGGCCACACAGGCAAAGATGGGGCCAGAGGAAACCCTGAGCAGGCCTCAGGATACTGAATCATGGGTAGCTGTGGTGGTTTCCAGACTTCTCAAACCACAAATGCCAAAGACAATTTAGAAGGTCAGTGGGAAAGGTCTTTCAGACCTGGGTGAGAGAAGAGCATGGTCCAGCCCTGGCCATAGCATAGCCCCAGGGCAACAACCACAGTAGCAGCAGCTGCTTCTGGAACTCTCTTCCAACAGACAGTGTGGGGATACAGCAGCTGATCAGAGGGGTCAGCAGGGATCTCTTTGCTGGCACTTAGGAAGGAGTCTCTTCCTTTGCCCATGCTTGAATCTGAGTCTCAGTCTCAGTCCTGGGCGGCAGTCCTGGGTGGCAGTCTGGAATGAAGAAGAGTACTGGAATGGTGAAGCTTATGGCAGTAGTGGAGAGGTAATCCTTCTCATAATTTCAAGGTAGAAAAGAGTGCTTCTAGTCACTCATAGACCAGAGAACAGGACAAGAAAGAAATAAACACCTGTCCTTTGGTCATACCACCTTGGAAGAACTGGAAATTTACAGGTCGCTTGAAAGTATCTCTGAAAACAGCTACACAAAACCCCCAAAGCTTGGGACAGTACACCCTCCACACTGGAAGCAGAGCCTTACTTTAACAAAGAGTTAAAAAGTCAAATAATTGGCTGGGAATATGAGCAAACAGTGTAAAAAAAGAAAACTCAGACTAGAGAATCTTACTTTAGTGACAAAGAAGATCAAAACATACAACCAGAAGAAGATAACAAAGTCAAAGCTCCTGCGTCCAAAGTCTCCAAGAAAAATATGAATTGGTCTTAGGCCATGGAAGAGATCAAAAAGGATTTTGAAAAGCAAGTAAGAGAAGTAGAGAAAAAAATTGGGAAGAGAAATGAGAGTTGGGCAAGATAATCATGAAAATGCATCAACAGCTTGCTAAAGGAGACCCAAAAAATACTGAAGAAAATAACACTTTATTCACCTATTTTCCCAATAAGTCTATATAGTAGTGTTTGATTTCTTTTTTTTTTTTCTGAGATGGGGTCATTTAAGTATTTTACTTCCTCTTTTGTTAATCTGGGCAATTTATATCTTTGTAGATATTCATCCATTTCAGTAAGATTGTCAAATTTATTGGCATACCGTTGGGCAAAATGGTTTCTAATTATTGTTTAACTTCCTCTTCCTTGGTGGTGCATTCACCCTTCTCATTTTAGATACTGGTAATTTGGTTTTCTTCTTTCTTTTTTTTATTAAATTAACCAAAGGGTTATCTATTTCATAGTTTTTTTTTTTCATAAAATCATCTCTTACTTTTATTTATTAGTTCAATAGTTTTCTTAATTTCAATTTTATTAATGTCTCCTTTGGTTTTCAGTATTTTTAATTTGATATTTAATTGAGGATTTTTAATTTGTTCTTTTTCTGTTTTTTTTAGTGGTATGCCCAATTCATTGATCTCCTCTTTCCCTATTTTATTCATGTAAGCATTTAGAGATATAAAACTTCTCCTAAGAACTGCTTTTGCTGCATCCCATAAGTTTTGGTATGTTGTCTCATTATTGTCATTCTTTTGAATGATGTTATTGATTGTTTCTATGATTTGTTGTTTGACCCATTCATTTTTGAGGATTGGATTATTTAGTTTCCAATTATTTTGAGTCTGTCTTTCCATGGCCCTTTATTACATATAATTTTAATTGCATCATGATCTGAAAAGGATGCATTTAATATTTATGCCTTTCTGCATTGGAGTGTGAGGTCTTTATGCCCTAGTACATGGTCAATTTTTGTGTATGTGCCATGTGTTGCTGAGAAAAAAGTATATTCCTTTCTATCCCCATTCAATTTTCTCCAGAGGTCTACCATACCCAACTTTTCTAATATTCTATTCACCTCCTTAACTTGTTCTTTTGTTTATTTTGTGGTTAGATTTATCTAGTTCAGAGAGAGGGAGGTTGAAGTCCCCTACGAGTATAGTTTTACTGTCTATTTCTTCCTGTAACTTCCTGAACTTCTCCTCTAAGAATTTAGATGCTATACCATTTGGTGCATATATGTTTGGTAATGATATTACTTCATTGCCTATGGTGCATTTTAGCAGGATGTAGCTTCTTTCCTTTTCTCTTTTGATAAGATCTATTTTTGCTTTTGCTTTGTCTGAGATCAGGATTGCTACCCCTGCTTTTCTTTTTTTTTTTTTTTACTTCAGCTGAAGCATAATATATTCTACTCCAGTCTTTTACCTTTACCTTTTGTGTATCTCTGTTTCAAACAAAGAGGTCCATTATCACCACTGTTGTTCAATATCATACTAGAAACATTAGCTTTAGCAATAAGAGAAGAAAAAGAAATTGAAGGTATTAGAATAGGCAAAGAAGAAACAAAGCTATCATTCTTTGTAGATGATATGATGATATACTTACAGAATCCTAAAGAATCAAGTAAAAGAAGTACTTTAAATAATAAACAATTTTAGCAAAGTTGCAGGCGATAAAATAAACCTACATAAATCATTGGCATTTCTATATATTACCAACAAAGCCCAACAAGAGATAGAAAGAGAAATTCCATTTAATGTTACTGTAGACATTATAAAATATTTGAGAGTCTACCTACCGAAATAAACCCTAGAACTATATGAACACAATTACAAAACACTTTTCACACAAATAAAATCAGATCTAAATAATTGGAAAAAATATCAGTTGCTCATAAGTAGGCCAAGGTAATATAATAAAAATGACAATTCTACTTAAACTAATTTACTTATTCAGTGTCATACCAATCAAACTACCAAAAATTATTTTACAGAGTTAGAAAAAATTGTAACGAGATTCATTTGGAATAACAAAAGGTCCAGACTATCAAGGGAACTAATGAAAAGAAATGCAGGGGAAGAAATGCAGGCGTAGCCATTCCAGATGTTAAATTGTATTATAAAACGGCAATCATTAAAACTACTTGGTACTGGCTAAGAAATAAAACGGTGGATTAATGGAATATGTAGAGTGGGTGGGGAGGGAAAAAGGGAGAGAATTTGCAACTCAAAGTTTTCAAAACGAATGTTGAAATTGTTTTTGTGGGGGCAACTAGGTGGCACAGTAGATACAGCACCAGCCCTGGTTTCTGTGTGAGCTATGTAACTCTGGGCAAGTCACTTAACCCTAATTGCCTCACCAAAAAAAAAAAAAAAAAAAGTTTTTATGTGCAATGAAGAAATAAGATATACAGACAATGGAGTATAGAAATCTATCCTGTCCTGTAAGAAAATAGAAGGGGAAGGGGATAAGAGAAAGCAGGTAGGATGATAGAAGGAAGGGCATATTGGGGGAAGGGGTATGTGAATGTATGCTGTCTTGGGGTGGGGGGAGTGGAGAGATGGAGAGAAAAATTAGAACTCAAAATCTTGTGGAAGCCAATGTTGAAACTAAAAATACATTAATTAATTTAAAAAATTAAGTTCAAACAACAACAACATACAAATATCCATATACATATATGCCTGTGACATCTACCTTAAGATAATTGAACCTATGGGAGCTGATAAGATTACCAAGAAAGAAATCAATTTATGAGACACAGATGAATTCCATAGAATTGGACAACAAAATCCAGTTAAGCCCTCCCTTTATGGTCAAGGTATTCACTGTCTTTAGCAGACCAGTGTGATTTGGTTATTTTTACCAAGTTCACTGTGTATATACTAGTTCAAGGTATATACTGGCTATTGATAACTTGTGTTTCTTTTGTTTCCTGATATAGATTCTGTTTAGTATGTAACGTACTTGTTCCCTGCCTGTTTGAATGCCCATTAAACTCTAGAATACTTTCTGTAACTGTCAACTTCATTCCCCTAGCTAGATACTAAAAAAACAAAACAAAACAAAAAAAAAAAAACATGCCAGCTTCCTGTCATTGCACGTCCTCTTTCAAAAATGTGTCAGGGGATTGGAATGGCTGAGATTGATGGTTACCTTTTGCATCCAAATTCACTATTCACAACCCCCTGTCATTCTCCCAGGCACATTATTATTGGTCTGTCAGGGCCCAACATTTGTACATCTAAGAATTTCTTTAGATTTCCTACATCTTGATTCATAAACAACCAGTTTTGCATCAACTTTCTGGAGCACAGGATTAATTAATATGTTTTTTTTTCATGAGATGTGTTTTCATTTCTACCTTTGAAGCTCTGTTTGTCTCAAATCTGTTAAGGTGAGTTTGCAATGGCACAGAAAACATTACCCAGTGGGTAACAGGTGATCAAGCTGGACAACCACAGAGAAATCCACTTATGTCGCTAATGCCAACATTGTACTGTTTCAAACATTTATCTTTTAGCTAATGACCACACATCTAATGTTTCTCATTTAAAAATTGTCCATCTGAATCCGTTAGAAAACATCATAAAGGTGTTCTTCCAGTGATTGCGAGAACGCTGTAATGGTGGGAAGACCCATGAGGAAATGCATACTTATCTGTTTTCTCATTCCAATTAGTGGACTAAAGGTTTGGTAATTCCTCTTTGCATCTTCACTCTCCTACCTGCCTTCCTTTTTAATAGAAAAGAACTGTCTTCATCATATGTGTAAAGGAGCATACCTCCCTCTCCTCTGCATAGATCTTCATCTAAAGCCATGGTTATGGGGAGATGATGATGCTGATGATGATTATGGTGATGCAGGGGGTCACATTCATCATGTTCATGATTTTTTGAAGATGATTTTTAATAGTATTTAATATTTTATTTCTCCCAATTACATGTAAAAATAATTTTGACACTTTTTCCCTCAAATTTTGAATTTTAAATTCTTTCCCTTCTTCCCTTCCTGCCCCCCTCACTGAGAAGGCAAGCAATTTGACATAGGTTACACTTATGTGGCATTGCAAAATACATTTCCATGTAAGTCATTCTGTGAAAGAAATTATAGACCAAATAAATAAATATATATATAAATAAATAAATACATAAATAGATAAAACAATAAATAAACAACAACAACAACAAACAAACAAACAAGAAAAATAAAGAAGTAAAGAGAAAAGATCTTTGATTTACTTTCAGGCTCTAACAGTTCTTTCTCTGGAGATGAACAACACTTTTCATCATAAGTCCTATATATTTTTCTTGGATCATTGTATTGCTGAGTACAGTTAAGTTATTCATAGTAGATCATCATATAATATCCCTATTACTGTGTACAATGTTCTCCTGGTTCTACTCATTTCACTTTCATCAGTTCATGTGAGTCTTTCCATGTCACCCTCCCAGGGCATCCTGCAATTTCTTAAAGCACAATAGTATCCCATCATAATCATATACAACAACTTGTTCAGTCATTCCCCTATTGATGAGCATCTCCTCAGTATCCAAATCTTTGATAAGACTATAAGAGTTGCTGTAAATATTTTTGTATGCATGTCTATATGCATATATATGTATATTTGTACATATATTGCATATACATGTATGTATGTGTATATCCTTTTTACTTTTGTTTTTTTTTATTTCTTTGGGATACAGTCCTAGTAGTGGTATTGCTTCGTCAAAGAGTATGCATGGTTTTATAGCAGTCCTTCGGACACAGTTCCAAATTGCTCTCCAGAATGGTTCAATCAATACACAACTTTGCCAATAGTACATTAGTGTTTTAATTTTCCCACATCCTCTCCAACATTTGTCATTTTCCTTTTCTGTCATATTAGGCAATCTGATTAGGCAATGTGAGGTAGTAGCTCAGAGTTGTTTTCCTTTTCCTTTTTTAATTTTTTAACCTGTTTTTAAAAGTTTGGGTTACAAATTTTCTCCCTTCCTCCCTCCCCACCCACCCTTATTGAAAAGTCAAGCATCTCGATACAGGTTATACATGTGTAGTCATGCAAAACACTTCCATAGTATTCATGTTGTGAAGAACTAAGTCTATTTCCCTTCATCCTATCCTACCCCACAATTATTCTATTCTCTCTTTTGACCCTGTCCCTCCTCAGAAGTGTTTGTTTCTAATTATCCCCTCCCCCAATCTGCCCTCCCCTCTATCAACCCCCTGCTCTCTTGTCCACTTACCCCCTTATTTTCCTGTAAGGTAATATAGATTTCCATACCCAACTGTGTATGTTATTCCCTCCTTAAGCCAAATTCTATGAGAATAAGATTCACTCATTCCCTCTCACCTTCCACCATTTCCCCACTGTAAAAGTCTTTTCTTGTCTGTTTCATGAGAGATAATTTACCCCATTCTACTTCTCCCTTTCTCCTTCTCCCAGTATAATCTTCTCTCACCCTTTAATTTTATTTTCCAGATATCACCCCTTCATCTTTAACTCACCCTGTGCCATCTATCTATCTATCCATACATACATATAATTTTTTTCCCTCCCATTACCCTAATACTGACAAAGAACTCACGAGTTACAAATATCATCTTTCCATGCAGGAATGTAAACAGTTCAACCTTAATAAGTCTCTTATGATTTCTCTTTCCTGTTTACCTCTTCCATGTTTCACTTGAGTCTTATATTTGAAAGTCAAATTTTATATTCAGTTCTGGTCTTTTCCTCAAGAATGCTTGAAAGTCCCCTATTTCATTGAATGACCATTTTTTAACCTGAAGGATTATACTCAGTTTTGCTGGGTAGGTGATTCTTGGTTGTAATCCTATCTCCTTTGCTTTCAGGAATATCATACTCCAAGCCCTGCAGTCACTTAAGGTAGAAGCTGCTAAATCTTGTGATATCCTGATTGTATTTCCACAATACTTGAATTGTTTCTTTCTGGCTGCTTGCAATATTTTCTCCTTGACCTGGGAATTCTGAAATTTGGCTACAATATTCCCAGGAGTTTTGCTTTGGGGATCTCTTTCATGAGGTGATGGGTGGATTCTTTCAATTTCTATTTTGCCCTCTGGTTCTAAAATATCAAGGCAGTTTTCCTTGATAATTTCTTGAAAGATGATGTCTAAGATCTTTTTTTTTTATCATGGCTTTCAGATAGTACAATAATTTTTAAGTTCTCTCTCCTGGATCTGTTTTCCAGGTCAGTTGTTTTTCCAATGAGATATTTCACATTTTCTTCTATTTTTTCATTCTTTTGGATTCGTTTTACAGTGCCTTGATTTCTCATATAGTTGGTAGCTTCCAATTGCTCCATTCTAATTTTTAAAGAAGTATTTTCTTCAGTAAGCTTTTGGACTTCCTTTTCCCCATTTGGCCAATTTTGCTTTTTAGGGCATTCTTCTCCTCATTGGCTTTTTGGACCTCTTTTGCCATTTGGGTTAGGCTAATTTTTTAAGGTGTTATTTTCTTAAGTATTTTGGGGGGTCTCCTTTTGCATCACTCTCAGTTTTTCCTCTACTTCTCTTACTTGCTTTTCAAAATCCTTTTTGAGCTCTTCCATGGCCTGGAACCAATTCATATTTTTCTTGGAGACTTCGGATGTAGGAGTTTTGGCTTTGTTGTCTTCTTCTGGTTGTGTGTTTTGATCTTCTTTGTCACCAAAGTAAGATAATATAGTCTGACTCTTTTCAAGCTGCTTGCTCATGATCTTGGCCAATTACTTGAGTTATAAATTCTTTGTTAAGGTAGGGTTCTGTTTCCAGTGTGTAGAATGTACTGTCCCAAGCTTCAGGGGTTTTGTGCAGCTGTTTTCAGAGATACTTCTAGGGACCTGTAAATTTTTAGTTCTTCCAAGGTGCTATGATCAAGGGTGAGGTGTTTACTCCTTTCCTGTCCAGTGCTCTGCTCTATGAGTGACCTTAAGAGCTTTTATATGTCTTGGAACTGTGAGGAAGGTTTCCTCTCCACAGCCACTACAAGCTCCACCAAGCCAGTGCTCCTCCTTGCCCCAGGACCTTCACCCAGAACTGTGACTCAGATCCAAGCACGAGCAAAGCAAGAGAATCTAACACCAGCAGAGAGATCCCTGCAACCCCCCTCTGATCAGCCACTCAATTCCCCCTCAGTCTGTGGTCTAGAAGCTCAGGAGGAACCACCACCTCAGGGCCGACCTTGGGAATGGAGCTGGGACCCCGCGCTTCTCTCTCACCATAGAAACAGACTTTTCCCATGGAACTTCTAAGTTGTCTTTGGCATTCATGGGTTGAGAAGTCTGGAAACCACCACAGCTGCCAGTGATTCAGTACTCTGAAGCCTGCTTCAGGTTTGCCATAGCCTGAGCACCCACACCAAACTGCGTTCCTCTCCCAGCTCGGCTTGATATACCCTTCTGATCAACAATCCAAGCTGTCTTGGGCTGGAAATTCGTTTCACTTTGTCTTTTTGTGGGTACTGCTGCTTTAAAATTTGTTCAGAGCCACTTTTTATAGGTATTTGTAGGGATTTGGGGGAGAGTTCAAGCAAGTCACTGCTTTTACTTTGCCATCTTGGCTCCACCCTCTCAGAGTTTTTTTAATTAGCATTTCTCTCATTAATAGTGATTTATACCATTTTTTTCATGTGACTATAGATAGCTTTGATCACCTTGCCCGAAAACTTACTGTTCATGTCATTTGACCATTTATCAATTGAGGAGTGACTCTTATTTCTATAAATTTCACTCAGTTTTCTATATGTTTGAGAAATGAAGTCTTTATAGAAAGACTCACTATAATTTTTTCACATTATTGATTATCAATTAAGTATTTCCTTCCATCCTATTTCCCCCTGTTTATCCTACTCTGTCTCCTTTAATCCTGTTTATTCTCAGAAGTGTTTGCTTCTGACTTTTACATCCCCCAAATTACCCTCCATTCTATCAGCTCCCCCCTTCTCTTATCCTCTTCCCTTCCTACTTTCTTGTATGGTAAGATAGATTTCTACACCAAACTATGTATGTATATTATCCCCTCTTTGAGTCAATTCTGATGAGAGTAAGATCCATGTGCTCCCTTCCCTGCTTCCCCAATTTCCTCTCCACTGCAAAATCTCATTCAAGCTTCTTTTATGTCAGATAATTTATCCCATTCTACCTCTCCCTTTCCCCTTCTCCCAGTGCATTATTCTTTCTTATTCAATATTTTTAAATAATCATACTTTCACATTCAATTCACACTTCTGCTTTCTGTTTCTGTATGTACTCCTTCTAATTGCCCTACTAATGAGAAAGTTTTTAAGAGTTATAAATATCATTTTACCATGTAGAAATATAAAGAGTTTAACTTTATTAAATCCCTTATGATTTCTCTTTCTTGTTTATCTTTTTATGCTTCTTTTGCATCTTGTATTTGAAAGTCAATTTTCTATTCAGTTCTGGTCTTTTCATCAAGAATGCTTGAAAGTCCTCTATTTCATTGAATATCCACTTTTCCCCTTGAAGGATTATATTCAGTTTTGCTGAATAGGTGACTCTTGCTTGTAATTCTAGATCTTGGTTCTCTGTAATATCATATTCCAAGCCCTCTGTTTCCTTAATGTAGAAGCTGCTAAATCTTGCTTTATCCTGACTGTGACTCCTCAATATTTGAATTGTTTCTCTTTGGCTGCTTCTAATATTTTCTCCTTGATCTGGGAGGTATGGAATTTTGGTATAATATTCCTGGGAATTTTCATTTTGGGATCTCTTTCGGGAGGTGATCAGTGGATTCTTTCAAATTTTATTTTGCCCTCCTGTTTTAGAATATCAGGACAGTTTTCCTTGACATTTCTTGAAAGATGATTTCTTGGCTCTTTTTTTTTTTTAATCATGACTTTCAGCTAATGCAATGATTTTAAAATTATCTCTCCTGGATCTATTTTCCAGTTCAGTTGTTTTTACAATGAGATATTTCACATTTTCTTCTATTTTTCATTCTTTTGATTTTATTTGTTTGTTTTGTGATGTCTCATAAAGCCATTAGCTTCCATTCACCCAATTCTAATTCTTAAAGAATTATTTTTCTTAGTGAACTTTAGCACTTCCTTTTTCATTTGGCCAATTCTACATTTGAAGGAGTTCTTCTTTTCAGTGAATGAATTTATACGTATATATATATATATTCCATTTGACCAATTCTGCTTTTCAAGGCATTCTCTTCATTGGATTTTTTGTGCCTCTTTTATCATTTAGCTTATTCTGTTTTTTAAGGTATTATTTTCTTTTTTTAAGGTATTATTTTCTTTAGTGTTTTTGTGCCTCCTTTACTAAGCTGTTGACTCTTTTTTCATTACTTTCTTGCATCATTCTCATTTTTCTTCCCAATTTTTCCTCTACCTCTCTTACCTGATTTTCAAAATTCTTTTTGAGCTCTTCCATAGCTGAGACCAATTCATATTTTTCTTAGAGACTTTGAGTGCAGGAATTTTGACTTTGTTTTCTTCTTCTGGGTGTATGTTTTGATATTCCTGGCCACCACAGAAACTTTGTATGTTCAGAATTTCTTTCTATTGTTTTCTAATTTTCCAGCCTATGTCTTGACTTTTACCTCTATGTTAAAGTGGGCTCTACTTCACAAGTGGAGGGTGCACTGTCCCAAGTTTCAGGGTTTTTGTTTGTTTGTTTTGTTTTGTTTTTGTGCAGCTGTTTTCAGAGGTAATTCTGGGGACCTGTAAGTTTTTGGTTCTTCAGGATGGTATGATCTAGGGAGAGATGTGTTTACTACTCTCCTGTACTGATTTGTGAATGACCACAAGCACTCTTTTCAGCCTTGGAACTGTGACCAGGATCTCTGCTTCCCTGGGGCTGCAAGCTCTGCTATGCTAGTTCTCCTTCTTGTACTGGGATTAAGACCGAGGACTGGAACTCAGATCC
The DNA here is from genome assembly GCF_900497805.2 of Vombatus ursinus. NCBI lineage: Eukaryota > Metazoa > Chordata > Mammalia > Diprotodontia > Vombatidae > Vombatus > Vombatus ursinus. The sequence continues at coordinate 8,355,665 of NW_020954600.1, read as the reverse complement.
AAGTATAGGTAATGCAACAAAGTCCTTCTACTGGTACCAGCAAAGGAACCCTATAAATCTTCTTTTGACCCATTGTCAAATCCCTGTACTATCTCTGGGCTGAAAGGTATGAAACCACCACTGCTGCCACTGATTCAGTTGCCCCAAAGCCTGCTCCTGGTTTGCTGGGGCAAACCCAGGTGCAACAGACCTTTCTGGGCCAACCTTCTAAGTTGTATTGGACTAGAAATTGTTTCAATCTATCTTTTTGTGGGTTCTGCCACTCTAGAATGTCTTTAGAGTTGTTTTTTAGGTGTTTGGAGGGGTTTAGGGAAGGAGTCAAGCAATTCTCTGCCTTTACTCTGCCATCTTGGCCCAATGAAGCCATTCATGATTTCTTGGTGTGGAGAATTCTCATTTTGGAAACTCCTTCCACCAATGCATATCAACAACCACTCTCCATTTCTCAGTCTTAAGGGTCTTCCTAGAGCACTGTGAAGTTTGATGACTTGCCCATAGTCATATTACAAATTTATATTAGAAGCAAGACTTGAATCCACGTCGTCTTGACACTATGGATATCCTTTTGTCCATAACTCTACCTTCCCTTTCCTTGGAGTAGCTAATCAGCTAGCTCAATTTCATTGCCCTCTCATCAGAATTGGAGGTAGACATGGACTGCTTTCAGATAATACTGCATAGATTAGCAAATAACACTAACACTAACTACACTAAGTACTTTAAAGTTTATGAACACTTAAATGAATTCTTTCTGTAATATGGGAATTGATCAATAAGGGTTCTTTGAGCTCCTCACCCCTTAAATTTCATTAGAAACCCACAATCTCACAGCAACCATATGAGATAGGTGTGAGATAGCTACCATAAGCATGATTACTCTCATTTTAGAGAGGAAACAGGCTGAGAGATGTTAAAATATTTATCACAGATCATACAGTTTTAAAATATTCGAGGTGAAATTTCACACTAATTCTTTCTTATTCCTACTGTAACATATCCAGCAAGTTGTCATCCAGTCTCTATTTGAAGACCTTCAACAAATTATCATCATTCAATTGTTTCAGTAATGTCTGGCTCTTTGTGACCCCAGTTGGGATTTTCTTGGGAAAGATACTGGAGTGGTTTGCCATTTCCTTCTCCAGCTCATTTTATAGTTGAAGAAACTGAGGCAAAGAGGGTGAAGTGATCTGCCCAGGGCCACATAGCTACTCACTGTCTGAAGTCACATTTGGAATCAGGAAGAGCAGTTATCCTGACTCCAAGCCCAGCACTCTCACCACTGCACTACTTAGCTGTCCCTTCTAAGGAGAGAAACTCACAATTGGTTGCTCACTGCATTTTGGACACCTCCAATTATTAGTAAGAGTTTCCAGGCATCAATCCAATTGGCCTCTTGGCAAATTCCATGCACTGTTTCTGGTTCTGCCCTCTGCAGTTAAATGGAAAAAAAGTCAGAGAATTTAAGATCTGCAAAAGACCTCAGTGGCCATCTAACCAATGCGTACGTGAAGGGAATCCCTATGAGACCAATTGTCTTGTAGATTATCTAATGCTTCACTTTGTTGAGGATATTTTAATGCAATACACCTGGTATTGCACAGAGAGTTTAAGATTCATCTATGATCATTAAAAACCTGGTAGCAGATTTCAAAGACTATCCCTCTCCCCATCCCAAGGCTGTCTCATTCATACAAATAAGATAAATTCTTGATAAAATTTTGTCCACAATTTGTACTGTGGTCCTGTTGCCATGGTCAATTATTACATTCATATCAATCATAGCCAAAGGGCATGGAGACAGGCAGGAGGAATTCATGATGAAAGGCACAAATATTTGGCCTGCCTACAACCAATCCTTTGAACTATGGACACTGGAGTCTCTGTGAGTAATACAGCCTGTGTGCCAATGCAGCGGACCTCATGAATAATACACATCAGCCTAGGAATACTGAAATGGTAAAGCCTTTCTAAAGTGAAAACTACAATATTCTTACAAATACAGTGCTCAGAGAAGGAGATTTTATTTTCTCAATTACATTACACTTTGATGGAAGTGTTAACACACCACACAGACATTTATGGGCAGGTAATGAGCATCTGGATTGCTTGAGATGATGGCTTCCACCTATCTACATTACAACTGACATATGTAATATGCTTTCTAGTTTTAAAGTCCTCAGTGAAAACTTACAAGGCCACCAGTCAAATGGAGAATGAAGAAAAAAAAACATGAATAATATAGAAGCACCATAGTACATTAATAAAAACAATGGATTTTGAGTCTGAGGAAATGGAGTTGGAGGGCTCAAACCAGAGTCCTCCTGCTTACCATTTGTGTGACTTTCATTAAGTTACTTCATTTCTCTGAACTTTGGTTTCCTCATCTTTAACATAAGAACATTAGACTGATTGAATTCTAGTCCTACATGTATAAGTCTATGATTCTTCCAAGAAGAGGATCTTGATCACAGATAGGACTAGCACAATTGTGAAGTCAGGCAAAGTTGTCCCTCAGTTCCTTCCCACCCTTCTTTCCATTTTTTTTCAGAGCTAACATCAGGCAACGTTTGCCAGAAATACTCAGAAATATTAGATTGTCCCTTTCCACTATCACCTGCAAGCTCTGAAGTATTCAGTGGGTGACTAGTGCTTAACACAGTACCCTACACATAAATAAATGCTTATTGATTGGCTGACCACCTGAACATTCTTTAATTCATTCATTCAACTCAAGGCGTTTAATCAGAGGATTATTCTACATATTAGAGAACATTCATAGTTTAGGTAAAAGATGGTCACTTCCATAATTACAGCCTCATACAGAGAGGACTCCAAACAATCAATCAACAAGTATTTATTAAGGTCTTATGATGTGTCGAATGATTGGTAGATCCTGAAAATACAAGGACAAAAATAACAATAAAACAATAATTATCTCCAATATTAATCAAATTACTGACAATTTTAATAATTATTCATTTCAACTGCTTTGCAATTTCAATATTAGAAAGTTATTGATAGCAATGAGAGGTTAAATGACTGGAACAGTCACACAGCCACTGTGTGTCAAAGACTAGACTTAAGCTTATGTCTTCCTGAATTTGAGGTTTTCTGTCTATCTATACACTTCCATGTCCCTTTAATTGCACTGTTCTTCTTCATAGAGCTCATATATTTCACTGAATAATATCATTTTAAATACATTTACTGTTTTGAATTCACTTTCAAAAGCACCAATTTAAATCTTCTCATTAAGCCAATATTGATATCAACTTTAAGTTGTTAGACTACAGGAAGAATCAACTCAGTCTCATTCATTCATATTCAAGATTATTGTTATCATTGTTAGGTAGGTTTTCTTTTTTTTCCTTTTCTTTTTTTTTGGGGGGGGAGGGTATACTGTTGAGACCAAGCCTAAGGGTAAAAGACTATTTGACATTTGACACTTTGACTGAGAAAATCAGCATCGATAAACAATACAAATCCAAGGAAAATTATGGTTTTGACATTCTTAACTAAATGAAATGCTAAAATTAAGAGAAAACGTTAGAGCTTTATGCATAGCTTCTGATGGTCTACACTAACTTTACTCTAGACAGGATTTCAATAAGAATTTTTTTCAGCAACAGCAAAACAATTCATCAATTTATTATAGAGGGGACAAAATAAAACCAGTTATCTGATGTCATATAGATACAACCAACTGGTTGTTGGAGAGAATTTTTTTTTCAGTTTTGATTGTCTTCACAGTAATCATATACACATAATCTTAATTGGGAAGGGGAAAGGGATACATGAGAGTAATGTTGATGTAAGTCAGTAATGCTGCATTATGATGGAGTGAAATGTTTGTGAGAAAAATAAATTACAGTAATTCTCTAAGGAGAACTGACAGGTCTTTTTGATGGTGACTACAACCATGGAGTAATTTTAGCAAATGATACCTATTTCTGACTTGATGAAAAATGGCTACCCACAATATTGTATGCTGGGGAGCTTATTTACAGTTTAAAAAAAAACACTGAAACATGTAATGGAGTGAAACATGGAATCAGGGCATTACAGATGGTCAATTTTGATGATTCAAGCTCTCAGATCCAAACATATGTTAGGACAAGATAAAGCTGCTTGAGCTGAGCCTGGATTATCTAGATAATTGTATCTCGGCAGACCTGGCCTGAATGGTCTTTCAATTGAAGTGTTATTGAGTAGATCCAAATGGAGGATTCTATGTTAATTAGATTTTCCTTAAATTTTTTGAAGATCTGTGAGAAATAAGAAATCCCATGTTTCACATAGGAGGCTAAGAAGAGTGGCTTCAAAAATGAAGTGGAAAATGGTTATCATGAATCCTTATGAACAGATCAGAGAAACCTATTTCAAGAAACTATGAGGTAGCTAGGCAGTGCAGTAGATAGATGATTGGAACTGGAATGAGAAAGACCAGAATTCAAATCCAACTCAGACACTTAATTAACTGTGTGACCTTGGGCAAGTTACATAACTACTCCCTGGCTCAGTTTCCTTAGCTGTTAAATGGGAATGATAATGATATCTCCCAAACATTATGAAAATCAAATGAGATATTTAAACAAGTATTTTGCAAACTTTAGATTATTTAAATGCTAATTATCATCAGCAGCATAGACTTAGACTCCAACCCAGCTGTACCTATGAGAGGTTGAGGAAATTATCTTATTTCTCTGGTCCTTAGTTTCCTCAGAGTTAAAATGAAGGATTTGGACTAGAGCTACTCAGCCTTGTGACTATGACAATGTATGTGTGTATGTATGCATGTAATTATCCCTTCATTCTTTATTTGTTTTCTTATTTATTTTTGATAACTATATTTCAATATAATTGTTTTCCTTTGTAATCCTATGTATTTTATTTTAAGCATTTAAAAACATGATTCTGAGAAAGGCTCTGTTTGCTTCACCAGAATACCAGAGGATTTCTTGACACAAACCAAGTTAAGAACCACTAAATTCTATAATCTCTAGTCTAATGGTTCTCCTCAAAAGAAAGAAAGTGGCTTGAGGTCAGGGATTATTTAGTGTTTGTCTTTGTACCCCCAGATCTTCTGGGGCAGAGCGACATGCAAACATGTGCTCAGCAAATATTAAATTTAATCAATTGTAGAACACTCAAATGGCTAGGAGTCAGCTCAGCTTCTCCTGCTCAAGAACTGGGCTTTCTAAGAGTAAGGAGGAAACTCTTGTTATAACACAGGAAGTTCATGAGGCTTTTTTTTTCAGTATCTGAAAACAGAGACATCTTGTAGCTCATCCTAATGACAGTAGGAAATGTAGCTTTAAAAATGTAACTTTCCTTTTTTTGTTTCTTTTCTTTTGCCTAGTTTGGCAATGGATGGGTTTTAGGTAGGGGACCAGGCATGATACAACACTGAATCTGGTGAATTATAGACCCAGGGAGCCAAAAAACAAACAAACAAACAAACAAAACCCTCAACTCATCTACTTCTGAATGTTTGGGCAAGAGTCTCGAGAGCATTATTTTCCTCTCTCCAACCTTGAAACAAATTATATGATTTATTTTCAGAATTGCTTCATTATCTATCTTCACCATTGCCATCTATTTATGCAATAAATGCTGATGTCTTTCACGAATTAACACACTTCAAAACCTTGTTGCAAGGGGACACTATCAAGGGCCCTTTTATAGTTATTAATTTTTGTTTTCTACTGGCCTTTTTATAGTCCCCTTATATCTTGGAAATAATATATTTTCCCTTTCCTTATTTTAACTACTTAAATATGTCATTAGGTAATATAGAGCATTTGTCTTAGTATGTCTTACATCTACACGTGATATAGATAGATAGATAGATAGATAGATAGATAGATAGATAGATAGATAGATAGATAGGTAGGTAGGTAGGTAGATAGGTAGATAGAAAGAAAGAATCACATATTTAAATCTGGAAGATTATCATATTTAAGCTTATCATTTTATAGAAAAGGAAGCTGAGTCCCAAATAGATATTTCCACAGGGTCTCAAAGTTAATAAGTATCTAGGACAAAATTCAAACACAGATTTTTGTGGTTCAAAGTCGAGCACTCTAATCACTATATCATGCTGTCTCTCCTTTATGGATGTGGACTAAAGGGATGATATTTTGCTCTTGTTTTCATTTACCCTATAACATGTAAAGTCTGTCTTTTAGCTTGCAGTACTAATTGATAATAAAACCAGTGTTTCAGGTGATTTGAATTACTTATTAGGTGCCAGGAGAAGGGAAAAAAGGAGAAAGAGAAGAAAAGAGAGGAATAAGTAGAAGAGAAAGATGGGAATGAGAGGAGAAAGAAGAAAAAAGAAGTGGGAGAAGGAGAACAGGAAAGAGAAGAATGAAGATGAGGAAGAAGAGAAGAAAGAGAAAGAAGAGGAACAGAAAGAAGATTGTGCAACTGACTTTACAATCTAAGATACCAAAAGTTTAGCACCCACCACCACTACCACTATGGCTATATGGGACTACTCTTTGATTTTTTTTCCTTTGTTGGTGATCATATCTTGCTATTTCACATTCAGTACTATCTATATAAACTACTCCAGATGCAATCCTACTTAACAGCTGTTGAACAACTGTGGGTCTACCATTCTACCCAGATAGTTTTGTTTTTTTTCATATGAAAAAGCAGAGTATTTGGTCATTTGCACAATTTAATATGAGGGACTGAAGAAGATTCCATACAACAGATATCTTTGCCATACAATTGATGCAGCATGCCTTTTTTCTGACCTTTGTGTTAAATAATATAATCTATTCCTCTGTCATCTTCTATAAATCAAATATCTCATGAGAAGGGTCACATGTTAATTGGAGCAACATAGATGTAATAAAGAAGCTACTGGATTTGGAGTCCAATGATGCATGTATGAGTCCTGAATTTGCAATGCACTTCCTGTGTGAAGGCTAAATCAATTTTTTTTTTCATCTTGGCCTTCATTTCTCCATCTGCAAAAATGAAAGGGTTGGCCTGGAAGATTTTCGAATTCTAAAATCCTATGATCTCAAATTGATATAAGTCCTCAGATATCTTGAGATTTGTTCCTAAGCTTGGCATAAACTTTCTACTCTCCTAACTTAAAAGATAGATTATTCACCTTGATAACCTTTACATAACATTATCCCCAACTCCCTGCCCATTGCATCAAATTTCTTTATACTAGGTGTGGGGAGGAAGATTTTCTTCAGTTGTTTCTCCCCAGCTGGGCAACTTTTGAAAAAGAGATATAGCCTCTGATGCTTTATACCTGCCTCCACAATCGGAGGGTATATCTGAAGTGTCTTAGCAACACAAGAGATGATTAGAATTTAAATGCTAAAGGGATATTAAATAAAGTATAACAACATTGGACACAGGATGGTTAATATATTATAACTGACCCAATCAATTCAAAAGAAATCAAAGAAATCAAAGAAAATTGAAATCTTTTTGTTAAATAACTATTTTTCAACAAACAACATAGTTAGTCAAAGATGCAAAGAAACTAATATGATTTGGCTTTGGCTAGTCCATATTCACAACTATTCAGTCAGTTACCCAAGTCACATTGGTAAAGGGCTCCCTATTCTTCCATTCATTCTGTCATAGTCATACATTCTGTCTTTAACCCAGCTTATTCTCTTGGTTAAGTTTTGTTTTGGTTGTAGATAATTATATTCATTTTGCAATTTTGTAACCCCTGAGTTTATGCCATTTCTCTCTCTCTCTCTCTCTCTCTCTCTCTCTCTCTCTCTGTCTCTGTCTCTGTCTCTGTCTCTCCAAATATATATGTATATATATACACACATATATACATATATATACACACACAAATACACACATATATGTACACATATATATGTACACATTCATATATGTACACATGCATATATACAGTCTAAGATTCTCAAAGAGTTTCTATCACAGCATCTCATGAGATATAGGAACTGCAAGCATTATTACAAACATTTTACAGATGGGGAAATGTAACTGAGGTTCATATAGGTTTTGCCAATCAGCATAGGGCTGTTATCAGAACTGGAATTTGCATTCAGTCCTCCTGATTCCACATCCTCCACTTTTCATAAGCAATATATACTCATGCTTGGTAGGAGCTAAAATCTCCTTCCCTACCCCTAATCCATTTTCAATGACCTGTGGTTTTGATTCCTTCATGCTACCATTTGGGTAACACAGAGTTGAAAAGGAACATTTTTTAAAATCCTGTCCCACTGACCTTTGAATCACAAATCCCTCTACAATCCTGTTGGCCAGGAACAAAACCTGTATTTGAATATCACCGATGATGGCAAATCATAAAAGGGCAGGCTGATACATTGCTAGGGGGACCTTTCAATCACTAAAGTACTCACTTACAAAAGAGAATAACAACCCGTTAATTCAATATTGGTGAATTTGAAATAGCATTTCAGTTTTAGCAATTACTAATATCCAGTCAGCTAGTCAAAGTTCCCCCACTAAAATTGTGTGTCTTGATTAATTCAAATAAAATATAGCAAGGCAGCAACATAGCCACATGAGTGGGAAAGGTGGTTTTGGTTATTGGAGGAGGGAAATAAATCAAAAATCTATTTCCAGAGAAAAAGAAGTTTTACATAGATATATAGATAGATATAGATATAGATATGGGGGGGGAGTTACCCTTTCTTACCTTTCTAGAATCATAAGATCACAAAATTGGAAGAAATGTTAGAGGCTATTCAGTGTAAACCCCACACAAAAAGATCCCCTATATAACATACTTGGACTGGGGTTTGAAGCCCTCAAATAAGGGGGAACCTATTCCCTCTACGGGAAGCTTTTTATATTCCTAATGGTTAAAAACATTCATTTCATATCAAATGAAAATAAGCTTTTATGCAATGTCCCTATAGGGAGAAGTAGCATAAATATAATTTCCCTTCTACATAATAATGCTTCAAATACTTTAAGATGTCTATCTTTTTTAACTGAGTCCTCTCCTCTTCATTTTAAATCTCTCTAGTCTACAATTGACCCTAACATGACATGAACTCAAGGCCCTTCCTCATCCTCATTTCTTTCCTCTTGATACTCACCAGCTTATTAACACCTTTCTTACACTGGTGCCGACAACTGAGTGCAATTTTCTAGATGTCATCTAATCATGAAAGTGTGCAGAGGGGCCATCCCCCCCCTTTCCCTGAAATAGTCCAAGATCACATTATCATTTTAAGCTACTATATTATACTGTTGCCTTAAACTAAGAAGATAATCCAATAAATCCCTACAATTAAAAAAAAGTAGCAATAATAATAATAATAATGATAGTAGTAGTAGTAGTAGTTAATGACTTTCTAACAATGCCCAACACAGCCAATAATTGAGAAGCTATTTTTTTAACCTAAAAGTAAGACTTTACATTTATACCTATTGCATTTCATTATTTTAGCTTCAATCTAATATTCTTTCTTCTCAAAATCACTTTGGGTGCTGACCCAGCATGTAATCTACCTCTTCCAACTTTGTATCATCTGCAGAACCAGGATGACAATGGTAATAACAATAAAACAATAAGAAAATAACAACAACAAAACCCAGAATCTATATGCTCCACAATTACAAAGATTAAACTGGGTCCTGGCATTGTTAAGACAATACATGTCCTGGACTTCTCCATCATATAATATACAAGATGGAGGATGAAATATTTTCTCTGATATCTTCAACCTTTCAAACCTCTCCAAAAAAAGAAATGATAAGCCAACTCTAAAGTAACTTCAGTTGTCTCCAGGGTCTAAGACATCTGGAATCCAAAAAAAGATTTAAGAAAAAAACAAAACAAAACAAAAGCAAAGGTACCACTTTCCTTCATTGTAGAGGTAAAACAATATCAACAATAAACAAACAAATAAACAAGCAAAAATTATGACTATGGAGTATTAGCAATGTCTCAAAGTTAACATGTTCATTATTTTTTGCTGAACTACTTTATTCCCCCCTCTTCCCCTCCTTTCCTTCCTTTTTTCTCCTTTTTTCTTCCTTCCTTTCTATCTTTTTTTCTTTCTATATCACCTATTTAACCAACTACATGTAATTTATTATCTACCTTAGAATGTGATATAAAAATAGCAAGTATCAATAAAAAATATTTTTAAGGGGAAAAAATTCATGTTAAGCAGATATATTCCCAAAACTTTTGTGTCAGAAGTGGAATTTCTTAAATTTAGTTCTACTAATTTTCCCTCGAAATATTTTCTTTAAACAATTAAGAATTTTACAGTATTTTTACTTTTACTTTTTTATCTACGTTCAGAAAAGGGAAAGACAATGTCATATAACCTTCTACAACTCCATTCGACTTTTCTTAAATGATCTGTCAATGAGACAAAAGACTTAAGAATTCATCAGAAATTGGAATAGGAAAATGTATTAATTGAGAAATAATCTACTCCATCTCCATATAAAGTTTCAAGAACTTTCCTTTGTATGTCTCTGCAGATTAATATATGTTAATAACATGTAAAGCCACAAGTGGCCTAGCTTAGGACATTTACAGATTCCACAAAATTGAAAAGTGAAAGCTAGTAGAAGCAGAATAAAAAAAAATTATGACAGGTAAAAATAATGAACTTAATCAAAAGTGATAGCATTGAAAGGGATAAAGGTTAAATTCTATATTGGGGTTCAAAAACTCAGTTTCACAAGTATAAGATGAAGGCATGAATGAATCATAATTCTAGTACAAGAGATGTGGGGCATTGTATGAACTACAATTTCAGTAAGAGTTGCCAGAGTGATGTGCTAGCCAAAAAACTATAAATATTTTAGCCTATAGGTGTGTGTTATTGTTATTGTTGTTGTTAGCATAGTGGCCAGGATGGGGGAGGTGATGCTTCAATTGGAATTTTTTCTAGGCATATCACAGCTGAAATATTTTGTTTTATTCAAAGTACAAAATCCTTTATTAGACCCTTATTGTGTGATACTAAAAGTCATTTAGCCTCTCTATGCCTCAGTTTCTTTGTCTGTAAAATGAGGGATTGGACTTGATGGTTTCTAATGCTTTTTCAAGTTTTAATTCTATGGTACTATGATTCAGTGAAGGTGACCACTTTGGAGAAAGTCTTCAAGAATGCATCATACAAGGATCAATTGAAGATATCGGGGCTATGTAGTCTGCAGGAGAGAAGGGTTGGAGGTGGCAAGCCTGATGCCTTCACACATTTGAAATACTTTCATAAAGAAGAAAATGTAGTTTTGTTCTGATTTGTCTTTAAGGGTATAATTTAGACTAATGGTTAAAAGTTTCAGAAATGTATGATTAGACTTTTGTTGTTGGTGGTGGTGTTTGTTCATGTTTATATTTTTGTTTTTCTGAGCAACATTGCTCTTTGGCCACCATACCCTTATATATTTCTTATCTTCCCATATTAGAAGGAAAAGAACTACAGACTAGAATTATCTTGCCTTTATTGGCATCCATGATGTTGAACACAGTGATTAGAATATAGTAAGTGACTAATAAGTGCTTTCAATTCATTTATTCACTCACTTATTTATTCCTTCATTTAGTCTCTTATCTTGTAATTCAGAAAATTAAGCTCTTCTGAGAATTTTCACAGAGAAATGGGAAATGGGATTGCTGCAAGAGTATAGCTGCATGAACAGTTAGAGAGGTCTTGCATCAGTTATTATTCCAGGAAGGAGGATTCATCAGTAATTCTGCCGCTACTTTCCTTCCACTTGTAACTATAGACAAACGCTAACAGAATTTTCAGGAAAACAGGTAGTGGTACCTTTGCTATCATTATGATATAGTACCTGTGCCATACCTGGCTAGATACTCAATGAATTCTTGCCTCTCCTGAAAAACTTGGGAAGGGGAAAAGAAAAGACTTTCGTCTTCTCAGGAGACGTGAAATACACAACTCCACAAAATTTCAAATAAAGAAATAGATATAATTGTCAATGATCTGATAATTTTTGTCCCTGCAATGTGGAAAAAATGCTAGTGCTTATTTTTTTCTCTCTTAAACACATTTAGAATCCCTCGGGGGTAAATAAGGCCTAACCAGTTACTTGGAAATATGAAATAATCAACAATAATAAAGCAGACGTGACTGGTAATATGTTATTCTTCAGCCATTTGCTATAACTTATTAATGAGAAAAAACGTAAAAGGTTAATTTTCTAATTACATACTCCCCTGAGGTAAATTATGCACATTATCGCATTCATTGACACACTATAATGGGTACTTTATGGAAAAGTGATTTTCTCTGAATCTACGTACTATCAACATAGTTTATTTTTAGGATGTAAGTAGGCAGAATGAAAAATCAGAGAATAACCTGCATGCACCAAAGATGTGTTTATGAGACGCTTTTGATAACAAAGAAAACCATCATTTATTGAGATCATCTACTTAGTATTTTCTCTTCCTTCTTCCCTTCCCTTGGCTTACTGAAATGTCTATGCAGTGCATTGTTCTAAGCAGAGGGATTATTGGGAAGCTAATGAATCACTGGGAATCCCAAGAAAGTTCCTTTGTTGGGGTTCCCAGAATCTCAGAGTTGGGGGAAATCCAGGAGGGCAACTAATTGAACCCAAGACTGAACAAGAATGCCCTCTCCAACATCGCCATAAAGAAAATGAATGAATAAACTGAGGAATGAATGAATGAATTCATCTGGCCTTTGCTTGAGAATCTCTAGTGATGGAAAACCCACTGTCTCCTCAAACAACTAATTACGCTTTTAGACAGCTTTAATAGGTAGGAAGATTGCCATAAAATATACCTCTCTGTAGCATCTACTCATTGATCCATGTTCTGCTCTTTTTGACAAAGTAAGGACAAGTCAATTCCCTCTTCCAAATGAGAGTCCTTCAAATAAATGATAATGCCATTCAGCTCCAATCCTCCAAGTTGAAATTCCTACTTCGTTCAAGCAATCTTTCTATGGTAGAGTCTTTACCAACCTGGCAATCTTTCTTTGGGATCATTAAAGCTTACAACATCTCTTTTTAAAAGGGTCTCCCAGAACTGAAGAAAATTTCCCATTTTGGAAATAACTGAATCAAAATATTTTGATTAAAGTCCCTCAGCTCTATCACCTTCTGAAAATGCCACCCCAATGGCAAGAGCAAGTGGTGCCCTCAAACCCTAGTAGGTCCTCTTGTATTGTGGAATAGTTTTCAGAGTATGGCTTGGACTAGATGACCAATGATTTCTTTCGAATACTGAAGTTCTGTGCTTCTGCAATTCTACACACTCAGGTCTTCCTAGCTACAAAGACAGAACTCTATGCACCAGGCAACACAGCATCATCACATAAAAAGTCCCTGAAAACACATGCCTTTTCTAATCTTTTGCAAAAAGCATTATAGATGCCTTCCTATACCAAGAGCTAAGATTGACAGAACACACACTATTGGATTAAAGTCACATGATATGGTCGATGCTTTATTCTTCTGCCATTCAATTGAAATTTTAGTTCATTTTAAATTTAAAAAAAAATTCCCCCTTAAAATGTGAATTGCATCTCTTAAAACTGTGGCCTTCTCTCCTCATAAAACATGTCACATCCTGAAAAAATAGACTAGGAAAAACACACAGAGAGACACATAGGCACCAATTTTAAGCTGGTAATGAATGATTTATGAGCAAAGAGGACACAAGGACAAAAATGATTTCTTCAAGGAGAAGGAACTTAGCTACTCAATATGTAAAGAAGCTAAGAAGTTGAATGCTGGTCCAGAGCTAATACAGAAGTCAAGATTGATGCTGAAAAGAAGGGAAGGATAAGTCCTCCCTGGCAAACTCTGGGTATTATTTTATAGCAACCGCAGTGACTCATTAAGATTGACCTAAGGGGAATGGCATGGGCCCCTAGCCGATACTCAAAATTTTAAATAGATAGAAGATATATAAATAGATAGATGATAAATAAATAGAGAGGCATTTATTATATTGTACAGAGTTAGCCAGGATATGATTTGAACCAGGCAAGTCACAGGAATGGTGATGGGATTTGCAGGGTGACTAACATATCTTTAAAAAATAAAAAGGTTGATTTGATTACTATTCTCCAGCTAGAAATGTAAAATGGAGGGAAGGGGTGATACTTCATGAAGAGGATTGGGAAGTAGTAAGATGGCGGTATATACAGCTGTATTTGGCATCTGTACATGAATGTTCCCCATTCAGAAGCCAGGGGTGTCAGAGTTATCTCTATTGTTGCATGAATCAAGTGATATGTGTGATCTTGTCATTCCGTTTATACTCCTTAGGTCTCATTCTCTCATCTTTAAAGTGAAGGGCTTGGACTAGATCAATTGTGAGGTTGCTTCTTGGTCCTGATTGATGATCTGATAATTCTGTGATATTTTTACCACTTAAGCTTTCAAGTAGTATTATGGTCTATGATGTGTAGCTCTGTGCTAACTTTTCTGATTAGAATGTTAACTTCTTGAGAGCAGGGATTTACAAGCTTGTATTTATATATCCAGTGCTTAGCATAGTGTCTGATACATGCTAAGTGCTTAATAAATGCTTTTTTTTCTGGTTCATATTCATTCATTCCATAATCCCAACTCCCTCCCCTCTCCATCCACAATTATCCATATGCAGTGAGACAGAAAACAGTGAGAGATACGATCATGCCAGTGTTTGAAATATCATGAAAGATGTCCAGTGCAAACCACAATTTTATGAAGCATTCCATCTAGACAATTGTATCCTTCAGATATTTCTGGTGACCTCAAGAGCTGAAATGCCAGAATTGCTGTTAATGAGATAATCATTATAAATAATTTAGCCTAAAAATCCATGCAAGAAAACCTAAGTGGATTAAAAATATCTATTACCTGTTTTAAGAATGGGGTTGAAACCACAAGCATTTTGGCCCTGGTGTTTTAACTATACAAGAACATTTTTTGTTTGAATCAATCAGAACTGAGTATGAACAGGATCTGTACTCCTTTAATTAATCAAAATCATTGAGTGAGAGACTGGTTCACTCTCTAAATAATGTGTGTGCCTAGAAAAAGCTATCTCACAACAAAGGGAGAAATAGTAAGCTGGTTTGGAGAGGTTGGAACTAGCACATTTCTGATACACCTTTGAAGATGAACCAAGTAAAAGTCAGCTCTTTGCCCAAATTCTTTTCCCAAAGCCTGTCTAGCCACAGACACTAGAAGATAATCAGTTTTTTTTTTCTTACACAAATGAGTGCAGTAAACTGAATTTTGCTTAAAATGCAAAGAGGCCACAGGTTAAATAAATATGCATGTAAAATGTCACATGAAAAAGAAAGCTCAACTTCAGCAGAGGTGTTAGGGAGCTACTTAACTTGGGATTTGGACTAATTTTTTTTTAACTCAGGACTTTTAATCTGTAATAAAGCTGAGTAGCGTGCCAAGTACACCTTGGGCAATATTATATTCCCTCCCAGGTTAAAAAACAACTAATTAGATTCCAACACCCCCCTTATATCAAAATACAACATTCACTAGGATGACCAGTTCATTGAGTCAGCACTAAATTATGTATGTCTTGGAAAGACAGGGAAGATGACTTTGGGCCAAGAATTAAATAGAAAGTAAAGTGTGGGTCATAGTGAATCTGAGTTACTATACAACCCTCACAATGATCCCAAGCTTCTCCCTGAGAGGGCAATAAGTAAAACATTGTTGTTGCTTTTATGAATGGAGGAAATATCAGCAAATGAGCATTTCAACATAAAACAAAACAAACAAAAAAAAGATCAGATGTGTAATTCTGAAGTTTTATTGTACAAAGGTTCATATAGTGTATTTTCATTTAACAAAATAGGAGGAAAACTGTTTTGCTTTCATACCCTATTATGCCTTTCTCTCTGCTTTCTTCTCTGTATTTTAAATTGTTTCACTGATGCTTTTTCTTCTTTTTTTAATTTTTCTTTGCAATTCTATTTGTTATCCATCTATTCTCATCCAACTCTCACTCCACCAAATAAAAAAGTATTCTTTATAACAAAGAGTCAAGCAAAAACAAATTCATATATTAGTGATGTCAACAAAAACCAATGCATATGGAGAGAAGTTGGGTGCATTAAGCAGGGTACAATATATTGGCATTGAAGACATGTTTTAGAAGTAGCATAAAGCAACAGAGAACAGAAGGAAGTTCAGAATGAAACTCAGACAAACAGGACAACATTGAAAGTTACAGGGTGAATTTATTATACACTTAAAAGGAAATGTGAGCTGTTAAGTATTAAAGATAAGTAGTTTCACATAAAAATGCCATATAATATGTAACCTTCATTTGTACAGTAGAAAAAGGAAATAGTTCCATTATGTAGTAAGAGTCTGCATTAAGAAATAAACAGCCAAGTGCCATGATTCTGCCTTGCAATATTAGAAGGAAGTTCTCCAGTACATTTGCTAGGATCTTAATGGAATAATTATGGGAAGACATGGACACAACTCTGAAAGGGGATACAAGAATCTTTACAACCAAAGGAAGTGCCAACAACGAAGAGATCATGGAAATACAATAATTATCCATAAAAAGTCCTCCTCCTGTTAGTGTATCATGCTCGATCATGCCAAAGGAATGCTGGATAGGTTGGTTAGCAGATAATAGATTTAGAGGCAGAAAGATATGATTTTGAATCCTTCTTCAGGCATTCACTAGCTTTGGGACCCTGGAAAAATCACAACTTCACAGGGTCAGTTCCCCTGTCTGGAAATACATAATTTCATATATATGTATATGTGTGATGCGTATATATGTATATGTATACATGTATATATGCATACATGTGTATATGTGTATAGTGCATGTGTATATATGTGAATGCATGTATACGTATATATGTGTGTGCATACATGCATGCATGCATACGTATAATGCCTACATTGCAGGGCAATTGTGAGATTAAAATGAAATTTTATACACTAAGCCCTCTCTCAAACTTAAAGTGCTATGTAAAGGTTAGTTCTTCTTCTTCTTCTTCTTCTTCTTCTTCTTCTTCTTCTTTTTCTTCTTCTTCTTTTTCTTCTTCTTTTTCTTCATCAAAATGTAAATTCTGTTAGGACATATTAAAATAGATTGGTTTCATTTGAATGCTCAGTCATCAGAGGACCAGACTAGCAAAGGGTCCTAAGATGATCCCTATAGGGTACAAGATGATAAATCATTTGTCAAAAGCAGCTTTGGAAGAGCAGTTTAATAAGTGATGAAACAGCTACTGTCTTTAATAGCATAGGGAGGACTTTCCCTTCTCTCCCTCCTTCTCTGTCTATCTCTATTTGCCTCTTTGTTTCTATTTCTCTGTCTCTAATTATTTGTCTTAATCTATCTCAGTGGGAGTATCTCAGTCTCTCTGACTTTTTGTCTATGTCTGTATGTCTGTCTTTCTCTGTCTCTGCCTCTGTCTCTCTGTCTGTCTGGTACACACACGCACATACACACACACACACACACATACATACACACAAAATGATGGATCCTTGAAGTATTGAAGCATCCTAGGGAGATTTTTGTAAAGAGAGTGCTCATTTGCATATGCATTGCCCATATATGTGACTCTTAATCTTATTGTCCTTTGCCCCTTAAGTTGGCATCTTCTGGGAGATGACTGATGTAAGGTGAAATCCTGACTGTATATGAGCCTTATCCTATTTGCCCACGTGTCATCATTTCTCCCAGTCTGG
This sequence comes from Vombatus ursinus, assembly GCF_900497805.2. Taxonomy (NCBI): domain Eukaryota; kingdom Metazoa; phylum Chordata; class Mammalia; order Diprotodontia; family Vombatidae; genus Vombatus; species Vombatus ursinus. The sequence continues at coordinate 8,337,971 of NW_020954600.1, read as the reverse complement.
ACATTAGTGAAACCACTGAATGAAACTGTTGCAACAGCAAAGACCTGTAGGTCTTTATTAGGTGGCATCTACTGACTGAAAGGAAGAAATGCAAAGCAGAGCAATGGAGAGACTTCTGATCCCCACTATAGTTCAGGGGAAGTGAGGCAACACATTGTGTGTGAAACCTATATAACAACTCACATTATAACTGGATTGGTACAGCTTTCAGAATGATATATTATCAAATGAGATAATGTACGTGAAAGCAATTTGAAAAGTCATAAAGTGCTATACAAATGCAAGGTATTCTTACGGTAGGAAATGGAGAGATAATATAATGACAGAAAACTCATGCTAATTTCATAGTTCTATCAGATCAAAGAATAAGACCAATGTCTATGCACTGAAGAGAAAACTCAGAACAAAACAAATGGACTGATAGGAAAGAAGTATTGTTACAGAACAAATGGTGGTAATAGTTTTGAGAGTAAGGAGTGAAACGAGGTAGATGGAAAGGCAATCTGGAAAATGAACTTGGAAATATCAAAATGTCTCAAAAGTCTTTTTAGATCTGAAAATTGCTAGTAACTTTAAATTTTCATTTTTCTGACAGTGCTGTATTATCACTACATTCAGGATCAAAAGAAATCAGTGAAAAGTACATATATGAGAAATGAATTTAAAATACTTTCCAAGCTATGAATTGGGTAACCAAAGTTTTACTTCTCCAGTGGTTTCCCTACCACCATGGTGGGGGCTGGGGTGGGGAAAACTCTTTTCATATTACAAATCCTATCTCCTGAAAATTTAACAATAATGATAGTAATCCATTATTACCAATCTAATTCTTTTCTCTAAGACTGCATATTTATCATAGAAATTCTTTGATGTAGAACTAAGAGAGATTTTAGTGGTTGGCTAGTCCTTCCACCCCTTAATTTAATAGATGAGGAAACTAAGGTCCAAAGAGATTAAGTGATTGATGCAAGGTCACATAGGCAGTGAGTAGAAGACCAAGAGTTTAAACTCAGTTGTTCCAGTACCACTCTATTACCACCCAAGAGGTTTTTAAACTATGTACATGAACTTCTTTTTTTATTATTGTTATTACTTTGATAACTATTTTAGTATAATTGGTGTTCTTTGAAATCCTATGGATTTCTACATATTAAAATTTTATTCTGAGAAATCCATAGACTTCACAAAACTGTCAAGGGGGCCATGATACCAAAGGGAAAACAAAAAAGTAAGAGCCCATTTACTACACTGTGCTGTCACTTAAATTTAAGGTTTCATTGACCAATGCTCTATCAATTCAAGCCACTTTAATTCTTGAGCAACTACTCATTTAAACAAGTTGGACCATTCAAACAAAAAACAGCAATGGAATGGTGTCCAGTTAGGTACAAATCTATTATCTACCTATCTATCTATCTATCTATCTATCTATCTATCTATCTATCTATCTATCTATCT
>NW_020954600.1:8320400-8336503 GCF_900497805.2 Vombatus ursinus | reverse complement strand
TCTATCTATCTATCTATCTATCTATCTATCTATCTATCTATCTATCTGTCTGTCTGTCTGTCTGTCTGTCTGTCTGTCTGTCTGTCTGCCTGTCTGTCTATCTATCTACCTATCCATCTTTCTATCTGTCTATTTATCATCATGACCTATCATCTATATAAAGCTATACAACTTTATTTCTTTTTGTATAGGTATATACATTCATTTTCCCAACAGTGAGAACTATCCAAAGAAGAGTTGCCCACTGGAGATGTTCAAATGAAGGGCCTTATGGGGTTGATGGTACAGAGGGGATTCTTGTTCAGAACAAGTTGGATTTGATGGGCTCTAAGGTCTCTTCCAATTTTGATATGCTGTGATTTGCTGAATATTGTATAATATCAAGAAACCTTTGTGAAGAAAACTGATGTAAATAGTCATAAGCCAACCAGATCGAATAATCAAGTATTTATTAAGTATTTTTATGTGCCTAACACTGTGCTAGGCTCTGGACATATAAAGTAAAAATGAAATGTCTTCTGATCTCAAGGATTTCTCATTTTGTTTGGGGAAACAACATATACACACATATGGATGGATGGATGAATGGATGCATGTGTGTATGTGTATATATTAATATATATGAAACATACATATATATATATATAATGTTTTATGATATACACATATATATGAATGAAACTTACATCTTCCAGAATCCAGGCTACGGGCCAGGAGTCAGGAAGACCTATGCTCAAATCTGTCCTCAGGCACTTACTAGCTGTGTGACCCTGGGAAGTCACTCCACTTCTATTTGTCTTAATCTAATGGAGAAGAAAATGGCAAATCGCTTTAGAATCTTTGCCAAGAAAATCCCACGGACAGTATTTGTGTGCTAAGATCCACAAAGTCATGAAGAGTCAGACACAACTGAACAACAATAAATACATGTGCATGCATGCACACACACACACACACACACACACACTTTTTTCAACTCCTCAAGGGCAAGGATAGTCTTTTGCACTTAGAATAGTGCCTGGCCCATATTAGGCAGTTAATAAACGTTTATTGAATTGAATGAGAGGGATATGAATAGAGATAGAAATAAAAAGAGGCATAGAGAAGGAGACAAATTATAGATACAGACATATATACATACAACCACACACACACACACACACACACACACACACACACACACATAAGCTTCAAAAAGTCTGAAGGGATTGCTGTCAGAGGTCCAGTGTTGTTGGGATTGCATAATAGAATTTGCAGACAGCTAAACACAAACTTGAGGAGTGACAGGGACCCATCCCAGCAGTGAGTCAACTCCATAGCCCAGACATCAGATCCTGAAAACAAGGGCTTGATCTCCTCAATGTGCTGTACAACACTCAGAAGGAAATTTGATGTGTTGAGTGCTTTGTCACAATTACTTTAAAGCTGAGCCTACCCTTTCCAGTGACTGCAGTGGTAGAAGGGAGAATATGTCCTTTGTGTGTTGGTAAGAAATGCTTTTACTTTTGTTTTTTGCTTTATCTTCTCAGTGAATATCTCTTTGTGAAAACCGTTCATATTAATTAGATAAAAGAAATTGAGTTCCTTTAATTGCTGGAGAATAACAATATCATAAGCAAGATGTTAACTATAACCGGTGATTTATATGGAGAAAAAGACTCAGGAATGGAGGTTTGAGCCAATGGCATGAAAGACACCCTAATCCCTCAGGGATAACCTTAGAGGGTTGAAGGCAAACATAGCTGACCCTCCTCTTCTGGGGTGCCAAACTCATTGTAAAGGTAATTTTGTATGCAGATTTCCAGAGTTTACAAGGACAAAATGTATATACATATATGTTACATATATTCATATATATCCATAACGTACATGTGCATATACCTAAGTCTAACTCTATATGCAATATGTATAGAGGTGTGTGACCCCTTTAATGTGTATATTATTGCATATATATATATATATACAGAGATAAATATGTACATGCATGCATAGCTACATATTTTAATGCTTATATATTTACCTATCTACCCTGATAGAAAGTACTACCTAAAAAGAAAAAACTCTTCATTATTGTGCACAGTGCCTGAGAAATATGTTGATAGGCCTTTAATAAATGTATTTTAATTGATTTACTTAATTAGACAAATATTAAATTTATTGAGTCCCATAGTGACACCTTCTACTTTGGAAACTCTTCCTAAATTTCATTATTCATCTGCTGAACGATGTTGGGGAGAAAAATTATTTCACCTATTCAAATAGGAAATATGTAAAGTTGAGGGAGTTGAGATTGCCCTATCCAATTACAAAAGAGGTTCCCAAACTGCAATTTATAAGTGAAACTGATGCTTGAAAGATAAAAACATAATTAAATCATTGAAATCCACTTTAAAAAAAAAAAGTCTGCTTTTCTCTTTATCAGTCCTAGAAGCCTAAGCACATACAGGTTTATCTGAAGACCATTTCAGGTCCTATAATGAGGTGGTTCAACTAATACACAGACTCCAAACAAAATAGATCTTGATTTTTTTCCCCCTAATTTCAATTCATTTATAGAAAGATTTGATCGGGCAAGGCAAAGGAAATAATGTCTTTTATCCAATCTTGCTGAATTTCTGGATTCTTAGTACATTTTAGTAAGCGATTAAAATCACTGAAGAATAATTCTTGGAGGCAAAGATACACAATTGCCATAAGCAAATAAGTATTTCATAATTATGTGCCACTAGGGTCAGATAAGAAATCAGGAGAAATATGTTCTTACTACCGATAGCCTAAAATACATTGAATACTTTTGTCAGTTGATGAACTCAGAAGCATCCAGAAAAGAACAACCAAGATATCAACATTCCTCAAATCCATGCCATATCAATGTAACCTCCACACTGGGCTCCTTCCCCAAATCACACTGCAAGTTGGGGGTCTTCAAAGGGCAATAATTACTAATCTCCTTCATAGGCACTATGGATAATTATAAATGTCTTAAGTTTTTTCTCGTATAGTGACTCATGAACCACCCCCTACTTATACAACCCTATCCCCACACAAAGAACAGTATCCTCCCCATTGTTTATCAGTCAGACAGTTAGCTTTTAGACGAGGTATTTATTATGGTTAGGACAGGTATAGCAAGGAGAATTGTTACAGAAACTGTCTCTTAAAACTGGAAAACACTCTCCCCTTGCATATACAAGGTTTTGGGGGAAAGTATACTAAAATTTATCATAAAATTGAATTAAGGCAATGCATAGAGAACTCATGTGATGAGGGGTAATTTAGAGCTTAACTATTGGAGAAATTATTTAGAGCTTATATTATATTTTTTCTTTCTTCATAGGGGGGACTCATCATTACTTTAGGTATAACTTTCTCTCTCTGAGGGTCAGTGTCATTGTTGAACTCTGAAGCTATTTTTCTTAATGGATCTAGTTTTTCCTCCATGTATCAGCTTCTGATACCATTACTGCTTGCAGGATACTGCTAACAGTTCTGGTGGACATTGCTACTGGTGTGGACAGGGCTTCCAAATTTTCTGACCTTTTTAATACTCACAAGGTTATAACCTAGTCAATTCCATTTCTGGCTACTCAATCAACTTTTTTCTCTAGAGATCTTCTGCCTTATCTTCCATTTATCTCTACCCCAGATGGATTTGTTGTCTCCTACTAGTCCATTTTATTTGGTAACATGGCAATAGTGGAGAAAGAGGGGAGGTGGGTGGAGAGATGAAAAGGGAGAGGGAAAGGGAGAAGGAGAGGGAGAGGGACAGGGAGAGAGAGAGATTCCTCCCAGCAAAAGCAATTCCCTTTCTAGAACCAGAATTCTCATTTCTCAAATTTGAGTCCTCTCCTATTCAATTAACAGTCTGGCTCTAAAGTAACTGTTTATACATTAAATCCAAAAGTCTTCACTTTATATTCCATATGAAATCCAAAAGTCTTGACCTGATATTCAAATGCTTACAAAATATTTCCTATATGGCACCGTATATCTTTCTCCAATGACCTAAAGCCCCTATAACCCTTTCAAATTGATTTGGACTTATTCATATCTAATTTACATTTAATTAATTGATTCAATCAATATCTTCTGAACCTCTTGTGATTAACTGAGATCAGATACAAACCTCAACCTTACATAGGTATCAGTCAAAAGATCCAGCCATGTTAAGCCTGAAGATAAATAGCCTCAGTGAGTCAATGAGGATGCAAATGATTTGAAATTATTTGATCAAGTATTTGAAGGTCTTTCAGATAAACAGTGGAATTAGATTATTTTTCTCCTTGACCTCAATGGGGAAAAAATCTGAGCAAGTGGAAACTCAAAATATGAACGTTTAGTTTCATGTAAGAAAAAAAAAATTTTCTAATCCATTACGGCTGTTCAAAAGTTGACTGAGCTAACTAAGAAGATAATGTTCTGGGTTCCCCCTCCCTAGAGCTCTTCTGAAGAAGAAGATCCTTAAAAATCCCTTCTTACTCTAATGTGATGATCTTATTATTCTCTGTATTGTCAGGTATAATGTAAAAGACTATGACATATTTGGTATGAGTCAGGATAGAGAGCCATGTTAGTGTATTTTAGTAAGAAATTAAAATCCCTAAAAGACAATTCTAAGAGGCAAGATACACAATTAACATAAGTGAATAAGTATTTCACAATCATTTGTCAGTAGGATCAGATAAGAAATCAGGAGAAATATGGTTTTACTACCAATTGCCTCAGATACATTGAGTAGGCTTGTTGATTGATAAAGTTGAAGATCCCCTTCAAAGTGAAGATTCTGTGAGTAGACAAAGCGGATGAGGAAAAGAAGAAGAAGAAGAAGAAGAAGAAGAAGAAGAAGAAGAAGAAGAAGAAGAAGAAGAAGAAGAAGAAGAAGAAGAAGAAGAAGAAGAAGAAGAAGAAGAACAGGAACAAAAAAAAGAAGAACAAGAACAAGAAGAAGAAAGAAAGAAAGAAGGAAGGAGGATAATATGATAGTTTACTTAGACAATCCTAGAGAGTCAAAGAAACATTGTTCAAAACAGTTAACAACTTTATCAAACTTATAGGATATATAATAAATCCTTATAAATCATCAGCATTTCCATATATTGCCAATAGAAAACAAAAGGAATAGAAAGATAAATCTCATTTAAAATAACTTCAGACAGTATAAAATACTTGAGAGTCTATCTGACAAGACAACAAAGAAACTGTATGAACACAATTACAAAACATTCTTCAAACAGATGACAGATCTAAATAATTGAAGAAATATTAATTGCTCATAGGTGGACCAAGTCAACATAATAAAAATGACAATATTACCTAAATTAATTTACTCATTCAGTGTCACACCAATCACACTACTAAAGAATGACGTTTTAAGAGCTAAAAAATAATAAAATTCACCTGAAGGAACAAAAGGTTGAGAATATTAAAGGAAATCATTTTTTTTAAATGAAGGAAGGTGGCCTAGCAGTATCAGATCACAAATGATATTATAAGCAGTAATCATCAAAACAATCTGGTACCGACTAATAAATAGAATGATAGATCAGCAGAATAAATAAGTCACAAAATACATAGTGGTAAATCACCAAAGAAATCTAATGTTTAACAAACCCAAAGATCCAAACTTTTGGGGCAAGAACTTATTATGAGACAAAAAACTGCTGGGAAAATTGGAAAGATGTCTGGCAGAAACTAGGTGTAGAACAATATTTTATGCCATATACCAAGATAAGCTCAAAATGAAAACATGTTTTAGACATAAAAAGTAATATCATAAGCAAATTGGAGTATGGGAAAACACATATTAAACTTATGGATAAATTTATGGATAAAGAGTTCATGACCAGACAAAAGATTGAGAGGTTCGTGAGAGGTAAGATAGATAATTTTGATAACACAAAACTAAAAAAAAAAATTGCACAAACAAAATCAATGTAGACAAAAATTAAAAGAAAAAATTTGTTGGGGAGGGCAAATTTTATAGCAAGTTTCTCTGATAAAGATCTCATTTCTTAAATATGTATGAAATTGAGATAAATTTACTTAAAAAAATCCCCAATGGATGAAGGCTTAAAGGATATGAACAGACAGTTTTCAGAGGAAGACATCAAAACTGGAGAACAGTTTGGAACTATGGCCAAGGAGTTATAAAACTATAAATATTCTTTGACCCAGCAATACTGCTACTAGGCCTATTACACCCAGGAAGATAAAAAGGTGGGGGGAGGACCCATATGTACAAATACATATATGTGCTAGTGTATCAGTTCTTTTTTGTGGAAGAAAACAATTGGAAACTGTATGGACACCCCTCAATTGGGAAATGAATGAACAAGTTATGGTTTATAAATGTGATAGAATATTATTGTGCTATAAGAAGTGATAAATGGCATGGTTCCAGAAAAACCTAGGAAGACCTACATGAAATAATGGAAAGTGAAGTGAGTAAAAACAGGAGAACAATGTACATAAAACATCAATATTAAAACAATAATCAACTGTAAGAGACTTAGTAACTCAGATCAATAAAAATGATCCACCATACTCCAAAGGACTCATAATGAAAAATCCTATCACCTCTGGATAGATAACTGGTAAACTCAGATTGCAGATTGAAGTATATTTTCTCTTTATTTTTCTTGCTTTTTTTCTCAGACTATGATTACTTGAAAAACATATTTTGTATGACTTCATATGTATAATGGTTATCATATTTCTTTATCATTTCATTGGGTGGTGGAGACATGGAGGGAGAGAGGGAATTTGGAACATAATATAAACAATAATAATTAAAAATAATTTAACAACAAAAGAATGAGTCAGAATGGCAATAGTCACCAGTCAGTCTAGCACTGCAAAGTCTGAGTATGGAAATGATGTTCAATTTTCAGTGTGAGCATTTACTCTTCAGAAATCTACAAATTCTACAAATCAGGGCTTGACTTATTGTTTTGTTGGCTGTCTAGACCAGTGATAGAGAAAGTGATAGAGAAAATGTTAACGTAGATTAAACTTAAAAGCATGGGAAAAAAGAAAAGAAAGAAAGAAATGATTTAATAAATTCGAAAAAAAGAGGTTATCTCAACATGATGCCTTCCCTTCTTCACTGCCCACTCTATCCTCAATCCTTTACAATCAGGTATTCTTGTCAAATACTCTACTAAAAATTGCTAATTGCTCTCTCAAGACCTCCTAAACATAAAATCCAACTACCTGTTGTTGTTGTTGTTGTTTCTTTTTTTTAATCTTCATCTTGCTTGACCTCTGTAGCTACTTTTGACATAGTTATGCTCTCCAACCTACTGCATATTATGCCTTACTTTAGCTTCAGAGACAATGCACTTTAAAATTTCTCTTTCTACCTCACTACTTCTTATATATGTCCTTTGCTGCTTGTTCTGAGAATGCAGCTTATTCTATTATCATTTCAATGGATGTTTTCCCCAAAGACATGTCCATAGATCACCTTTCTTTTTTATATAATATTTTCTTTTCTATCTTAAGAAATATCCGTTGGATTAATGAATGAATGAAACTGAAATGTCATCTTCTCCTGGAGCTTCCCAACCACTTAAGATAAATTCTGTGTCCTTTTGGTCTCAAACATGAGACTTCCAACAAGTCCTCATAACTTTATGAAATGTTTCTGGTCCTTTAGTGAATTCTCAGAAATTACCATCTCATTTTTTTGGGGGGGGGTAGAGGATGGGGTAGTGATTTGAACTATTCTGTTTGCCTGTGACCTAATAGGGTTCCTTTTAACGACTCTTTTCCAAGGTAGCCACCAAATGCTTTTGGAGATGAGATTTTGAATGTTTTTGGTGTTCAGAAATTTCTAATACAGAACTTTAAATGTAAGGATTAAAAAGTAAAAAAAAAAAAGATATTCTTACTTCTTTGCTAACAGAATGAATTTTGATAGCAAATAAGAGCTAACCTCCCTCCTTCAACAAATTGGATGAGGATTTTTTTTAAGTCTCTCAACTAGATGTTTTCTCTGGCCCCTGTATTTTCAGCTGTGCCCTCTACTCAAGGTAATGTCTGTCCATGTGTTTTGTGAAATTGCAATGAAGTCTGGGTTGGGATAAATAACATCTATTCAAAGAACCCAAATAACAGCCTATTGCAAATCACTGTCCTGCTTTTCATTTGCTTTCTCTCTTCAAAGTGCTCAGTCTTGAATTCCCTGGTGATGACTGATTCCAAGACTGCTGGGGCAAAATCGCCTCATGTGTTTCTCAGAATTCTTCTACCCTGAGTCTTCAGTAATTGAAGTCTACAAGCAACATCCCAAACAATGCCATGTAAACTCACAACCTCAATTATTTTAGACTTATTCTCTAGGCTGCCTTCACTTTGTGCTAAACTATAACTTCTCATATTTAATATGAAGGAAACTTTTGTCCAAAGTCTTATATCTAGATTTATAGTCCTCAGAAACACAGGGATTAATATGTTGTTTCTCTATTCACATTTAAAAAAAGGAATTCAATAAGGTTTGAAGTAGGGACTACATGTATGATTTAATTGACATAGGGAACTACTAAATGAAAAAACCCTGATAAAGTCTTGCATCTTCTTTGTAATGCATGCTCTAAGAGAGTGCTGAGGGGTTAAGTAATGTGCTCAATGTCACACAGCTAATCTTTATGTACTACACCACATTGTCTCTTAATATTTCAAAAACAAATTAATACTACATAATTCAGGGCAGCTTCGTAATGTAGTGGAGACTGAAATCAGGAAGACTTGAGTTCAAATCCAGCCTCTTACACTTTGTGTGTGACCCCAGTCAAGTTAATTAAACTTGTTTACCTCAATTTCCTCATCTGTAAAATGAGCTGGAGAAGAGAATAGAAAACCACTCCAGTCAGTATCTTTGCCAAGAAAATCCCAAATGGGTTGGTGTTGGACAAAAGGGGTTGTGGAGCTGGATAAGACTGAAATGAGTGAACAGAAAAACTATTTAGTAATTTTATGGCTCTAGTGTGAGTTCACTGTAATGTTGGTATTAGAAGCATAAATACTGTCTACATTTAATTAATATAACCCAACAAGTACTAAATATGTGCAAGGCAGAATGCTAGGCTCTGGGGTATTAGTCAAAAGATACATTGACTTTACATCACGTCTAACTGAAATGTTATAGCCTTCAAAATACCCTTGAGACCCATCTCCTCTCCCATGGAGAAAAATCATTTCTCCCAAAGTTTGTCTTTAAAGAGGGCTCAGAACCTCTAGCTGTCTCTCCATTTTCCACTTGTTGCTCTTGCTTGGTTTTGACTCCAGAAACATGACGACCCCACACTGGGTACCCTCAGACACTCTCCCCACCCCCTTCTTTCAGTTTCCTTTTGTGTATTGTCCTTCCCGTTAGATTGTAAGCTTCTTGATGATAGAGGCTGTCTTTCCTTTCTTATTAATATCCCCAGCCCTTAGGATAGTGCTTGACATATAGTAGGCACTTGATAAATGTTTATTGATTATTGTATAATACTTATGTGTTTTAGTGTATTTTCCCACTACCTAAAATATTAACCCCATGAAGGCAGTTGACTGTGTCATACCAAAATTTCACATCTCCATCACCAATGAACATGTGCATGAACTGGTTGCATTATATATTTTGTACATTAATGAAAACATAGTGTGTTTTAGGAATGTACTGTGACCATAGAAGACTTGGGGATGAGCTATAATAACTGTATTAAAATATTTGAAAACCTGCCATGTAGAAGAAGGGTAAAATCATTTTTCTGGCTCTAGAAGGAAGTTCAAATAATGGGTGAAAATTTAAAAGACGTAAATTATATTTGATGTAAGGAAAAAGCTCCCTAACATTTAGAGATATGCTCAAAAAAAATCCCTTCCTTAAGAAACAGTAAGTTCTTTATTACTAGCAATGTTCCAAGAGACTGGAATAATAAACACTTGTTGAATACACTGTAGAAGAGGGGTCAGCAAAATACGACTGGTGGGGAAAATCTCACCTGGCACCGGGTTTTGTATTACTCGCAAGCTAAAACTTCACATTTTAAAATGAAATTTTATTGGGAATTGCTCCACATTAAAAAACAACAACAATATAAAATTGATAATCAGTTGCAGAAAACCAAAGTAATCTTGCTAGAGTTTGGCCCAGACTCTATCCAGCTCCATACTAATCTTGGCCCATGACCATTGAGGTCAGACGTATACTGTGCAAGGTCAAGTACCAGTCTGCGAAACATTTCGCTGAAGCCATTTTTGCCTAAGTGAACATTTTTGACCAAATTGACCAGGTAATTGGCATAGTGTTATCCTGGCCTTACAAAGCAGCTCAGCAAGGACATGGAAAAATACCAAGGAGTTATGATGTACACTTGGCACAGGGATAATGACTACAGATTAAATATATTTTGTTCCATTTGCACTCAAATGAGAAATTGATATGAAGAATGCATTTTGTAAAGAGAGATGACATTTTAAGAATTTTTTTAATAAACCAAGGCCTACTTTGTTTCCATTTTTAAAATCTAAGTGGTTTATACATCCCAGTGGATAAGTAAAAGTGGGTTTAAAAAGATAAAACAATTTTTGATTTTCCCAGGCTGAGTATTTAAGTTAAACTCTATAATTCATGACATCAAACAGAGAAGGAAATGTCCAGCATTGCCTTAAAAATATAACTCAAATGCTCTTGGCTTCAACCCTGCTAAGTGTCTGAATCCTGGCGGTAGAAATGAGGGACAGATGGCTGTCCAGCTTTATCGGCACCCCATTGTGACAAACAGTGACAATTTACAGGGTGATCAAACATAATTTAAAGTCTTTTAACCTCAAAAATCCACAATAGCCTGGTGATAGATCCCATCATTTCTCTTAAGGAGCAAAGAAGTACCTACCCTTTCTTCCAGTCAAATATATACACAATAGAAATCTATTTACTGTGGTCTTGTATCAACCCATTTTCAATGATACAGAGAGAACAGAAAGACTGCCCTTTCAAACACATAGTTATTGTCATTAATTGAAGAAACAGAAGCAGAAAACAAAAATGATTTTGTAGAGGTACATGGAACACCATGGTCATGTCACCATTCAGTTAAACAAGCAGTTATTAAAGGACATCTGATGGCCAATCCCTTTTCCAAGTGCTAAGAGCAAATACAAAAATTGATAGCTTATCCTCTCTCCTTCAAGTAGCTTACAGTGTAGGACACACACACACACACACACACACACACACACACACAACTTTCATCACAAATAGGCTATGATAATTATACGAAAGAAGGGTAAACAAGGGCTTATTCAGAGACCTTAGGAAGGATCCAAATTTCTTCTTCTGCAAAGCAATAGGACCAGACTAAGTCTCAAAAGTCCTTCTGAGCTTTAAGTCCTAGGAACCTAGGACCCTACTGGAGTCTTTAGGAGAGAGATTTCTAGTAGATGCAAGATTTTATGGTTTTCTTGTGGTATGTAGCCTGAATTTATATATGTATGTGCATGTATATATGTTTATAGACACACAACACACATACATATATACATATGTGTGTATATTTATATAATATAATATGTGTGTATGCATATAGTTTTATATAGAACAAAAAAGGTTTAAAAGGTTTTCAAAAATAATCCTTTCATCTAACATTTACCTACCACACATATTCCTTATTATTTGAGAGCAACCTGCTAGAATAATGAAAATGCAGCTTTTGCTATACAAGGACAGTAGAACACCACATTCAAAGGAGAATGTGCTCATATGCATGCACATTTATATACATATACAAATGCATATGCACATGCATACATACAGAATGAATGTATGATTGTCTGTAATATATATGTATACATACATACACACTTATATATGTATGTATCTATATATACACACATAAAAACCTAGAGGGACAGAGACACAGAGACACAGAGACAACAGGAACAGAAACAGAAACAAAGAAATCCATCACAAGGAGTTTAGGAAATCTCTGACCCATACAATATGACTCAATGTTGGGATTAGTAGAATCATTGCTAACATAAATAATTACATAATGACAAAAAGGATAATTGCGACTTAGCCGGTTCAAGTAAAGTCACTTGGTCTCCATGAGGTTCTGTATGTCCAGAAATGGAAGCAGTCATGAAGATGTGGCTTTATCAGTCACCAAGAGAATATACACTTTTGAGTTGTCTGTGTTTATCTGGAAAGATATTGTTGGACCCAGGAATATTTTTAAATGATTATTTCCATTCTTTTTTTGTTTCATCTACTGATAGTAAAGGAAAAGGCACTCTTCAGTTACCTCCTTACACAAGAGTTGATCAGTAGTTGGACAAATTTGCATTCTCTGGGGGGAAAAAGTCACTTCTAAAGCCAGATATGCACCCTACTACAGGTTGTCATCTGGCCATAGTGAATCACAAGTGAATGAAATAATGCCATGTAAAATAATTTCTATTACGCATCTGGAGATAAAAAAAAATGGTCATGGACTCCCAGAAATTACCTGATGGAATATGATAGAGGGGGGGAAAATAGACAACTTGAGATAGTGAATATCTTGAATTCTTAAAGTATTAAATTATTAAAGCTACGGGGCAAGAATCAACTTGTGTCTGTAAACTAGAATGAAAATATAACACTTTTACTCTCTTCTTCATTGTTATTTGATGTGTATTGAAGACATGATGGAGAATTCCAAACCGTATGGGGCAGCCTGAAATCAAAAACATCCAATGTGGAAACCCAAATCAGAGAAGGGGGCCCAGTCCTTGGCAAATGTCAGTCGCTTTCTGGTGAGGATTTTATGGAACTTTGCCCAGTTGGTGCACTATATGGAACTACTTACCTGTCTGTCTAAAATATATCCAGTGATGAATGAGTTCTATGGATTATTCTTTTCACTGCGTATCATAGGCTGCCTTCATCTACTTTTTGGGATTGAAAAGCTATGTCAATTATTTTGAATGGCTGTAGATCTCATTTAAAATTTCTGCAATGTTCTGAGTATTAGTAAATCAGCTCTATAACTTTCTGCAAATAGCATTTGGAGTATGTAAGCACCTATGAGAAACCACACTTCCATTCAGACCATACATCGGGATTGCTAAGCAAAAGGCAAGTCATTTGATGAGTATACATCTCCTTTTTTTTTTTCAATATGTCCATGATATTAATAACCAGATGATCCTCCAAAAGTGTTATCTCAGTGGTTGCATCTTGCAAGGATTTCTGTATAACTTTGACATGTGGGAAATAGCTTCTCATAGGGAGCGTTTGATGAAGTATTTTTCTTCTAAATCCAATGTTGCCATTGCTGTTGTTTTACAAATAAACAAAAATATGCAATAAAGTCTTATAACTTTTGTACCTTTTAGCTCAATTCTATGACCATAAAAAATGATTATGATAGAATATCAGTTTAGAGATTTCTTAGTCTTTCTTTTCTTGTATCTTCATGAAAAAATGTTCTTGATAAACATGCATTATCTTCATTTAAAAATATAAAGACAAAAAAGTAGGCGTATGGGTTAATAGTTGTTGATATTCTCAAAGTTGACTTTTATTAGTGTAGGGAATAACAATCAGGTTCACCTTTCCTCCAACCCCAAGAAATTTGTTATCATTCCATTTTTCAGATACCCAGGAAACTGATCTTTCACTACTTTCAAAATTCTGGTGCCTCTATAGTGGATCTCCTCTATATTTACCTGACATCATTTAGTAGTTCTTCTCATATTTGTCTGTTTTTCAAATATTCCCAACATAAGCACATCCAAGTCTGTAATGTCAGAGTTCAAAAATAACAGTTTTACTATCATCAGTAGCTAAAATAGTTTCTTATAAAACTCTCTACCATTCTTTTGTACTTCTGTCTGCTTATTACCTTTCTTAAAGTTTTATCCTTTACTACTATTGAGGTGGCTTTGTTTAAAAGATTATCATATCCAGTTTTCTGAAAATGCATTTTGATTCCCAATGCCTTGTGTTGTTTCTCTAATATTTTAGAAAGGAATTTAATTTGTATGTCTAAATGGGATTACTCTTTCCTTTTACATCTCTTTTTTGAAGATGGAGTAAGTATTTTCTCCCTGTGGCAGATTCTAGCCTTTTATTTTTTCCTTGTGCTGCTTTATTTACAAAGTTAAAGTTCCTTTTTAAAAAGTCTACTTTTATATCTGTTTATTTTTCCATTTCCAATTTTTTTTTGTCCTCAACAACTTCTTTAAGTAGGTTATATAGGTATTTTTAAACTACCTCTGATATCTTCAAATTTTTATTTTGTTCTAATTTTGTATTGCTTTTTATTGTGCTCTACCAAGTCAGTGGTCTGACAATTCAAAAAAGTTAGTTCACAAGCAGTAGTCAAATCAGTAAATAATCATTTCCTATCTGCCAAAATAAAATCAACTTCATTTATACCATTATTTGTTTCTAACCACATGATCTGTTTTCCGTTTCTTTTTTCAAATGATTAATGACATGTAAATGTGTAGTCTATGAGCTTTGGACTTATTTTTTTCCCATTTTTTTTTACTGTTTTCTTTATATGTAATTTTATATTGAGTTTTCTGCTTATTAAGAAACATGTTGCCTTGACGTGTATTATCTTATCCAAATCTTCACAAAATTGTTCCATCTCTTCACCCCCTGCAAGAGACAGTTGGTTACAATTGTTTTCCTGAGCACTTTAAATTGCAAATTCTTATTGGGAGCACTGCGATACAAGATGATCAGATGTTCCATGAAATTAGTTGACTTTTTGTCTTTGGATGAAGAGTAAATTCAATTCCATCAGCTTCCCAATTACCTCACCTACAAGAATCTTACATTTAACTGCAACCTCTATTTTAGTCCGTTGGTTTCTTTTATAATGAGAATGTAAAATTTATGTGACTCAGTTCCTCCACTATATCCACTTCTTGGTTCATGAGTAGGAATCTAATTCTTAGCATATCAATGATTAATTTCATATTTATGTTTGAATATCTAATTAAATGCTTATGTTAACTTCATTTATGTTTATATGAAATTTACTTGTATATCAACTATATATTAACTGATTTAATACATTAGGCTAACAAATTTATATTAAATAAAGTTAAATATTAAATGAATAATTTATTTTAAATTAATATTTATATTAAATATCAGATGGTCTCACAACTTTATGATTCTTAGCAACCTCTCACCTCCTTTTCTGTCACTCTGCCACTGCCATCACTTCATAAATGGAAAAAAACCTCAGAAGACAGAAAGTCATTTTGTATTTTTACTTTTTTAAATGATTCCTGTTGCAAAAGAATCAGTCATTGCCTAGGCTATTAATAATGTGCCTCCCCATACTTCACTAGGTTGTTCTTCAGAAAGTAGACATAGACTATTGATGGGACTCTAGCTGAAGCCCTTCCAGCATGGTAGAAACTGTGAGAAGTTATGTCATGCTTCTTTGACAACCAGGGTCATGGGTTCACCATAAGATCAAAGATTTAGAGCTGGAAGAGAACTTAAAAGTGGATCACAACCATCACATTTTGCAGATGAAGAAACAGTATGGACATTTTAAGTGATTTTTAAAGGGCCACATAGCTAATGTCAACCTTTCATAAAGTTTGTTCTAAGAAAGAGATAAATGATTAGGTTATATGTCTATGTTTTAATTTCTCTCAATTTGGTGACAAGCATTGTATGATATAGTCCAGAACTGGCTCGATTTGGGGGTGGGGGTGCCCAGTTTATATACCTCTTCAGCAAGGGCTTATATCACCCCACCTCCCAACAAAGAAAATACCTTTTCTATCAGATCACTCCCCTACCATACCAGACCACTCCTAGCCTTAGGCTATTTAAGAAGAATCTGTCTCCACCAAAGCCTGGGAAGCTTCCAATGCAATCTCATTTTCTGTAATGTCCTTCTGAAGAACTTTGGAGAAGGGGGCTGGTGTTGGGTGGAGCTCTGAGTCTCCAAGATAATCATTTTTCATACCACTAATGTATGAGCTAGATTTGAATCCAGGTCCTCTTAATCATGAGTTCATCACCTTATTTACTATGCTGTACTGCTTTTCTTCTTCTTCTTCTTCTTCTTCTTCTTCTTCTTCTTCTTCTTCTT
>NW_020954600.1:8317400-8320390 GCF_900497805.2 Vombatus ursinus | reverse complement strand
CTTCTTCTTCTTCTTCTTCTTCTTCTTCTTCTTCTTCTTCTTCTTCTGCTTCTTCTGCTTCTTCTGCTTCTTCTTCTTCTTTTGCACTGCCTTACTCCTAATAAAGAATCAGAATAGGACTTTTTTGAATGATGAATAACAACATACTTGAAGACAAAGCCTATTGACTAGATTATGACTATGATTAGAGTTGGGAGCCATTCCACCCATCCATCCAACTTCTATTTCACAGGGTACTCAGTGGACTGGCATGAGTGAAAACACAGAAAGAAAAATGGGAAAGTGCAGACCCAGAAGGTGATTCAAAATAGCCCTGTTTAGTGCAAAGTTAAGAACATGAAAGGGTGTACTATGAGTTAAAGCTGTGTTGGGTC
This sequence comes from Vombatus ursinus, assembly GCF_900497805.2. Taxonomy (NCBI): domain Eukaryota; kingdom Metazoa; phylum Chordata; class Mammalia; order Diprotodontia; family Vombatidae; genus Vombatus; species Vombatus ursinus. The sequence goes on along the minus strand of NW_020954600.1, from coordinate 8,320,016 downwards.
TTGAATTCCAATATCAAGAAGTTAAATTTTATTTGTTTTGAAGCCACTGAAGGATTCTGAGTGGGAAAATGGCATAAGCCAAGCAGTACTTTAGAAAGATTACCAAGGCAACTGTGTGAAGGGTAGATTTGAGTGGCGAGAGACTGGGCGGAGGTAGATGAGTTAAGATGTTATTTATTCCATTAGTCTAGAAGAGAAAAGAATGGATGTTTGAGGAAGAATAGTCACAGAGGAGATTGTCATTGATGGGCTGATGATACAGAGTCACCTTTTGTAAGGAATAGTGAGGCCAGCTCTTGTTCAGAAATTGCAGGGAAGAGAAAGAGTGAGGAACCTGTGTGGTTTAGAGGAAAAGAGCGTAGACATTTCATGGAAGTTGCTCACAGTAGTCTCATAAAGGTAGAATATGAGAACAGTTGCTGAGAATGAGCATGTGTGGGTAGAATTGTGGCCTTGAGGTTAGAAGTCTTGATTAAGTGCCACCTATGGGGGATAGATTGTGCTAAGTCCTGGAGATGGAAAGATACATGTGCAGACCTACCTAATATAAATGGAAAATAAAATCACTAGAGGAATACGGGGTACTTTGAGATCAGCTATAGATTCCATTTCTTTTCCTCTTTGTATTAGAAATACCCATCTCATTAGCTAAAACATTATTCAGTATAATGATTACTCAACAAGCCTTCAGGAGTTAGTAGTTGCCTACCCACTTTTTTTCTCTGACAATCTTTATAACATAAAATGTTTCATTCTGTTTTGTTATTTTCCTTATCCAATTGTCTGTGCATCCTCTCAACACAAACAACCCTCCCCAAAGCATTAATATTTACTTTATATGTGTTTTCCTAGAGCAAGGGTGGGGAACCTGTGGTCTCAAGGTCACAAGTGGTCCTCTAGGTCTTCAAGTGCAGGACTTTGACTGCAACCAAACTTCACAGAAGTAATCACTTTAATAAAAGGATTTGTTCTGGAAAACTTGTACTCAGGCAAAAGGCCACACCCAAGGACTTGGAAGGCCTCATGTGGCATGGAGGCCTCAGGTTCCCCACCTGTGACTCATTATTATAATAGTTACAGAGTGGGAAGGGATCTCAGAGGCCATCTTTTCCAACCTCCCCATTTTACAGATAAGAAATCTGATTGTGACTTGTTCAACATAACAAACATCAGAGGCTGGATTTGAATGTAGATTCTTTGATCCTTGAGCCAATGGTTTTAGTTGTTGTTTTTCCACTGCACTTTATCTATGTACATATTGTTATTATTTTCCCACAGTGGAATACAATGCTCCTTAAAAGTAAGAACTAATTTCTTTTTCCTTCTTTCTTTCTTTTTCTTTCTTTTTCTTTTTTTCCTTCCTTTCTTTCCTCCTTTCTTTCTTTCTTTCCTTCTTTCTTTCTCTCTATCTTTCTTTCTTTCTTTCTTTTCCTTAGCACAGTATCTGAAACATATAGGTGCTTAGAAGATACTTGTTGGATTTCATTGTTTAGGATTTTGAGTTTGTCATCTTTATTGAGTCATTTACATCATGTCAGACTCTTCAAGACTCCATTTGAGGGTTTTCTAGGCAAAGATACTAGAATGGTTTATCATTTCCTTCTCTGGCTCATTTTACAGATGAAGAACTAAGGCAATAGGGTTAAATGACTTACCCAGAGTCACACAACTAGTAAGTGTCTGAGGCTAGATTTGAACTCAGGAAGATGAGTCTTCCTGATTCAAAGCCCGGTGTTTATGTCCCCTGATTGTCTCAGGATTTTGAGTAGCAAAGGCAAAATAAGGGTATCTCCATTTTGCAAAAGAGTCGTTTATTGAATTGCATAAAGCATAGTAGTGCCCGATTTGATGCCAAAATGTGAGACTTTTATTTACACACAGAATGCAGTGCTCATAGAGCATCAAGTTACCCCAATGAGCACAGCCCAGGGGGATGCTGCAGCACCTCTCTAGATATGTTCCATGAAGGAATCAGGCTCTCTGTCATGAAGCTGAACCCTCTTGGTGGATAATACTGATCTCAGTCAAGAGGTGATTTGAGCAGGCAGATCCGCAAAGATTATTATGTTGTCTTTCAAGTGTGCATCCTTCAAAGGGGAGGTAAGAGTTGATACTGAAACTTCCAATCCCCTGTATTAAGGAAGCAAAACAAGTCATCAACCCCGCCACTCTGCCTCATTAGAGAATTAAGGAAAGCAAAGTCTCAGTGCCACAGTGAAACAATCTCATTGACTCTGAGAAGATGACTTGTTTATTAGTCTCTAGTTTCTGTCATCCTGGAGAATTATGCAGAAAGTAGCAAAAATAGTGATTGGCCTTGATTTTATGCTATATGAGGAGATAGGGGGTGATTGGCCTAAAGAAGAAAGGAAGGGCTGAGGGCACAGGATGGCTACTGTCCTTAAATATTTGAAGGGCTGAAGGGATGTTGTAGTTTACAAGGAACAAATGACTAAAAGGGTTTAAAATGTTACCTTTCCCAAGGATATTTGCATTTTAATCAGGATAAAGTCTCCATTTGGCTTAAGCCAGAAAGATCAAAGCTGTAATTATAGAACAAAGAGAAGAAATAATTTGTGCCTCTGTGTGTGTGTGTGTGTGTGTGTGTGTGTGTGT
>NW_020954600.1:8296456-8317390 GCF_900497805.2 Vombatus ursinus | reverse complement strand
TGTGTGTGTGTGTGTGTGTGTGTGTGTGTGTGTATTTTGGTAGGATTGGGGATAGCGAGAAGCTTGAATTGTCTTATTGGCCTCATGGTTTAATAGAAATATTTAGAATGGGATATCTCATTGACACTTCATACTCAATACATCCAAAATAGAACTCATTACCTTTTCCCCAAAATGTTCCTCCTGAACTTCTTTTGCTGTCAAGGGTACTATATTCATTCCAGTCATCCAGAGTCACAACTCCTTATCATTCTTAATTCTTTGCTTTCATTCTCCCTGAATTTATGGTTAGTTGTCAAATGTTACTGATTTTACCTTCACACCATCTTGTATATAATTCCCAATCTGTTTACTCATAGAGAAACCTAAGAATGTATATGCTGTCTACCCATTGAATGCAATCTTTTTTAAGGGAAAATACTGATTTGATTTTGTCTTTACATTCCCAGCACTTGTTGTAATCTCTGAAACAGAGAAGGCACGTAATAAATGTCTATCAATTGATAGAAAAAGTACTTTATAGCCAGAGGATTTTAAAGTCCCAACTCTGCCACTTGTGACCAAATGATAAGCAAGCTGCTTATTTTTTTTCCGGGTCTCAGTTTCCTCATTTACAAAATGGGGTTAGGGTGGGGATTGACTAGATCATCTCCGAAGTCCCATCTAGTTATTAATCTTTGTTCCTTTGAGAGAATCCTCAAACCCCTACTTCAAGAACTATCCAACAGATTGTGAGCACAATTGTGTTAAAAAAGAATGAGTCTTAATCTGACAGTCACTTTGATGCACATAGATAATGCTATCAACAATGTGTCATCTTTGAATAAATACGCAAGAAAATTATTGGAAACTATGATTTAAAAAAGAATAATATGTAGTTAATGTTTAAGGTCTTTCCAGTTCTAAATCCAAGGATCCTACTGAAACTTGAAATAACCTCTTATACCTATTCATAAATTTGTAGGTCGTTTATCTTGTGCAGAGAGAGAGAGGCAGCTAGAAGGTGCGGTAGATAGAGCACTGGCCCTGGATTCAGGAGGACCCGAGTTCAAATTCGGCCACAGACACATAACACTTACTAGCTATGTGACCCTGGGTAAGTCACTTAACCCTATTGACTAGCCAAAGAGAGAGAAAGAGAGAGAGAGAGAGAGGAGACCCAACTTTCAGGTTTGTCCACTTAGCAGTCATCAGATTAAACTGGGATACAGAAGAAAAGGCTAATCAATCATACAAAGGCCATAATCTACCAATAAAAAAGATTAAAGCAACCAATCAATGATGCTCAGCTTATACTTTAGCATGCTAATTGACTTCCCTCTGTTGATATGGACCTAGCAGTTCACCTACTACTTTGTCCTTTGGGTATCTGTTGCCCTTCTTACCCATATTGCCTTGAATTAGACAATGTTGATTCCTTGTTTTCTTCCCTCTTCAGTTAGACGGTTTTCATATTGGATGCATCTCACACTGCCAATGCACTTGACTGCTCATTCTTTTACATCAGGGAAGGATTATTTATAATAACTGCTCATTTTTGCTTCAGTTCATCTGAAGTTGAAAGTCCATACGTGTATCAGCATACAAATGTATAAGTATTGAACAAAGAAGGAATTTCAGCAAATCTAGAATTTCATCCCTTACATTACTTGGATAATTCAGGCAAGACAGCTTCCTTGCCAAAGTTAACCTGAAGACTACCTCATTTCTGTTTCCTTTGGAATGTGGAGACCTCACCTAGGTGCCTGAATATTCACGTTACCTAAAAGAGGCTACAACAATTCGACCATCCATTCCATTCATATACTGCTATTCAATTGGTTAGGCTGAGTTTTAACTATAACTAGTTACTTATTATCTGTTTGCTTTAGACTACGAAAAAGCTTTCCACAATCCCTAACAGTACTCTATTTACTATGTCACCCGGCAGTTTCAATTACATAATATGATCCATAGTATAATTAAAATTTAATATAATATAAAAATTAATACATTTAAAGATAGCCAACATATTTCTCTTCACTCATAACACAATGTACTTTTCTCTAGTCTAAAGTAAATATTTCAAATTATTTTCAGATATAATGGCTTTGTGTCCCTTAGCCATTCTAGTGGCCCTTCTCTGGATTTAATCTACCTTGAAAATGTCCTGTCTAAAAAGTAATGCGAAAATATGTCATTTTAGCAAAGAACTGGAAAACAATAAATACTCAATCTTTTGGGGAAAATGTTTAATACCTTGTGGTGCATGAATATAAATGAATGCTACTATATCTAAAAATGATGCATATGAAGAATTATGAGAAGTATGAGAAGATGTAAGTTAACTGATGCAGAGTAAAGTATGCTGATTAAAAAATACATAATAATAAAAGTTAAAATGGAAATAGCAACCTGAAAGAGCAAAATGGCCATCCCTCACCATCTCCCTCCTCCCCCAAGAAGATATTGGCAGCATGTTTACATCAGCAATTCAAACATACTGGACAGATGGATAAAACATATTCAAGGCTCCACAAAGAGCATAATTCCAAAACTAGACCATGCCTAAGAGAAATATCTTAAGGACACTATCAGGAGATATAAGTTTCCTCTTTGCCACATGTGATCTCTAAGCTTGTGCCTACTTTTGCCTGAACTCTGTGTATGGTTGGATAGTGCATCACAAATTTTGAAAAGGACTCTTTTGTTTCATTTAAGCTACAGTACCAATATATCCCTTTCTAAAAGTTAGTTACATGTTTCTGACAAATTGATATTCATCAGTATTCTTGGTAGGATGTACCTGAGTGGAGTCTTTTTAGCTAAATCAAGAGAAAAACAACCCTACAAAACCCCTAAGGCTACCCCTACACATCTGAGAGGAGATATAGTTGCTAAGCTTTGGGGACTTGACTTGTCAATGCAGGTGGGAAGTGTGATAGCAGTACTAGGCACTGTGCTACATATATATGGAAATATATATGACTGTGCTAATTGTTATTCTTTGTTTCTGCTGCAAACATTAGTCAATGTTATCCATTGTCAATAGAGCTAGAGAATAATATGCTAAAAGCAACCCATGAATTGTTTACTCATTTTTCCTTCTTTTTTTCTACCTGTTCTAAGCATTTTACTTTTGTTCTCTACACATTAATGACACCTTAAGATCAAGTGAGCCCCTAGATAATCATTTCAAAATTAATTCTTTGCCAGCTTCCCAAACATCTAATTGTATATTTAATTGACAAATCACTGTCATTTGGTTCTAATCTTTATGAAGCTGGTAAAAAAAGCAATCACAAAGAACACAAAAGATACATTAAAAAACTAACAAACAAAAAAAAACAAAATTTCACTTTCGCAATTCTTTATAATAATCCTAGCTATATTTCAATGTTACTATATGAGAATTTCCAGCTTATCTTCATAATATTATATTCAGTAAAATGAATGAGTCACTAATAAAATACTGAGAAAAAGCACAAATGTTTACCTGAGCACATAAGAAAATTATTTTAAAATGTACAATTTCAAACACACACATATATGTATATACATGTGTATATATATACATATATGTATATATGTGTATATATATGTGAGTGTGTCTGTGTCTGTGTGTACACATGTGTATATTCTTTGTGTATACAAAGTGTATATATTATATATACATATGTATATGTGTATGTATATATGTATATGTACACACTGATGCATTCACTTGTGCTATCTTCCTCAGTTTTTTCATCTGTAAAATGAGAAAATAATACCTATCTCTGTGTAAGGATTAAATGAAATATTTATAAAGCACCTAGCATAGGCCTGACTTATAATAAATACTTAACAAATATTTGTTTTCCTTCCTTCCTAAGCAATTAAAATCATCAAATTGAGTGAGGGAGAAAATGTTATAGGGCACTGAAACTGTAGGTCTGGTTAAAAAAAAATCCCCAGTGAAACTTTTTTTAGTAATTAAATCCAATATATTATTAATCTCATACAGAGAAGATTTCAATGACACAATAAAATAGGAATAGAGACTGGGTCCTATGATTTCAATGGTTTAGAAAACGTTCTCTACCAGTGCAGGTTGGCACCTCTTTTGTAACACATACTCTGAGTTACTTGAGGGCACCGTTAGGATAAGAAGTTTGCCTAGGATCACATAGCCAATATGTGACAGAAGCAAGATTTGAATCCAGGATATCCTGGATTTTAGGCTGGCTCTCTATCCACTAAGTCATGGTAACTTTCTGCTAATTATGGTAACTGAAATTATAAAATGCTTTAAGATTTGAAAAGTGCTTTACATACATTTTCTTGGTTATATTTGACAATGCTCATCAGGAAACTAAAGTATAGAGAAATCACATATATTTTCCATAGTCTCACAGCTAGAAAAGTGTGATAGACTAGATTTGAACCTAGGCCTTCCCAAATCCAAGCCTGTTACCTTCCTCACTGTGCCATGCTGCCTTCATTAAAATTGCAGTTTCATATATGACTAGAGAAGATTCTAACTATAGCAAACATTTCAATGGATGGGAAAATCTTCCAGCAGAAGTGATGCTACCTCTGACAATTCTTTGGAGAATCTATGCAAGTTCCTGGCTTGCCATATTTATAAATAAACATGGAATTATTTTTACAATATTTCAGCCCTGGGTGACATTTATTCCTACTTGAGATCTTGAATGAGCTCAAGGAACAGCTTTAGAGTGGAACTGCGGCCATATAAATACAAGCTCTGAGACAAACAAGCAGATTTTCTTTCTATATCTCAGGGTCGTATATTTTGCCATTGCCAAGCAGAGAAACTTTACATGTGTCGGCCAAATTTCTTTTTTTTTTTTTTCCTAATGATGACCTTATGTGCTTTTGACATTCTTTTTCCATTTGATAAAGAGAGGTACTCATCTGCTTTGTAAGAAAAAGCTGTGTGAATAATAGCTTGACACATGTTCTTAAGATCTACCCTATTATGCGAGGATAATCAAGTCTCCCTGGATTTTCATCTCTCTTTGATTTAAAGGAGAGTCTCTTACCACAGAGAATTCTAAAATCCAGCATATGCCATTCATATTGTTTGTATGTCATATGTTTCTCGAGTAATGTTTCCATTTTCACATTATTACCAAGCCATTACAAACTAAGAAGCCATATTGTATCCTTCATAAAATCAAATCAATGAGAAGTCCTCAGAAAACTAGTGAACATGATTCTTTGACTCTTTAATGCCAAAAAGGAGAAAACTGTGTCAACTTGTAAGTAAATATTTAAGTCCACTTGTTCTTTATTTAATGACTAAATCCTGAGGGCTGAGAAAAATAGTTTTCATGCGTCAAATGATGGGGTTGGTATCTTGGTCTACCTGTTAGGTGCAAAGCATTTCTATGATTCAACACATATAGCATGTTTGTGGGTTTTTTGTTTGTTTGTTTGTTTGTTTACTCAATGATACACAAAGCTGCAGAGAAATTAGTCATCTCAAGATGGCCCTAAGCAGAATAGCTGCTTTACATTGCTCTGCTTATCATTGGAAGCTTCCAATCCCTGGAGGTTGCTACATTCAAGAAGTGAATTTTATTGGGTTGAGGAAATTGTCTTTTCAGGGAACTAGGAAGTTTTTGTTAAATAGGGACTATGTACCAGAGATAGCATGCAAAAGCAAAATTGGCTTAAACATACCTTTGTTTAGGTCATGTCTTTCCACCTTGGGTTCAAGTACTAGGCATGTTCCCAGGCTTGGGATACATGTAAACAATGGGAAAAGCTGTAATGAGTCCCAAACTGGATCTATTTCACCACATTTGTGCTAGGTTATCTCTTAATTCTCTTAATTAGTAACATTCTAGGAATATCTTTCTAATTATAATTGATACTTCAGTGAATCTATGTTGCTTTTATTAAGGTCCCACTAAATATACAGATCAAAACCCATTCAAACTTTGTCTATATCTTCTCCTAAATCTGGAAAAGGAGACCCAACCAATATTATAATAGCTTTTGAGAATGTCTGGACAGCAGAGGATAAATATGTAGACCATTGGTCATTATTCTACATTACTGACCTGCTTCCTTCGCATAATACTCCCTGATGATGTCCTATTATCCTTTGATCTCATTTCACAACCATGATGGGGTATATGAAGTATTCAGGGAGGACTGTGAAGGTTTGCTGAACCCTTTTTCAATCTTGCTCATCCACCTTTGGTGTTCACCTGGCACTCAACTCCAAGAAGCTTTTCCTTGCACGTGGTCACACACTGGGAAGATTGCCTTGCCAGACAGGCTAAATCAGATTGAGGGTAACCAATGAGCTTCATATGCATCAGTGAGTTGTGGGGATGTCTACCTCGAGTAGCAATAGGTGGATAAGTATAATCTGTCCCAATGGCCACAAAGACAGCTGAAGTGGGCATAGTAGACCGCTTAGAGCTTGGTAAGACATCAAAAATGTCAAGGTCATTCACTCCATTCCAGGCCTTCACCAGTTGTCTTGACTTTTGTTGTACCACTGGACTTTGATGATTCTGGAAGAGAGAATGAAGTTGATGACTTTATGCAACTCTGCCTCACTTAAGTCCAACTCATGCACAAGTCAAGATATCACCCCATCATGTCATTGGTCCTTTTCAAAAATAAATAATGAATGACAACAACAATTGTTCTTTGATCTTACTTCACAACTACAGTGGTAGAGGTCCTAACGTTTTCTCTCTGATTGGTAATTCTTTCTTTGCAACTGGGAATGATGATGGGTATTGGTAGCTTCTTTCTAATCACAGAGTGGAAACAAGCCATAGAAATCTTCTATTCTAACTATTACCTGAAACATCTAACTTTCCCAACAAGTGGTTATTCAGCCTCTGATTGATCACATCTCTGTCTGCGTCAGTGTCCTCAATTGTAAAATGGGAATAATAATAGAACTTACAGGGTTATTGTGAGGATCAAATGAGATAATATTTGCAAAATGATTAAAGCAATGGCTGTCAAATAGTAGGCACTTAATAATTGCTTCCCCTCCCCCGCCAACATATCCTGAAGCAATCTGTCCCATTTTTGAAGATCCCTAATTGTTGGGAAGCTATTATTTATATTGAACAAAAACCTATACCTTGACATGGCTATAATTGACTCTAGTTCTGCTGTCTGTATTAATATGCCTTTGTTCATCTACATATTTAATTTGGCAAAGGGCCAACTTGACAAACATTGTTTTGCATACATACAACCCTATCTCTGCCACTAAATAGTTGCCTACAGTGTGCAGACCATTGTTCTAGGTTCTAGTTAGTTTCCTCAGCATACGGAAGAGCTAGACTCTGCCAAATTGGAGCTTACAATCTTGTCGATCTATATTCTTCCATTGCTGGTATATCACAGAAGTCCAGCTATAGAAGATTTACAAAGTACAAATTGAATGTTATATATAACTGTAACAAATATGAAAGGAAGCAGTGGAAATTTAGCAATTAAATCATCATTTCAGTGCAGAGAGCCAACCTATATAATTCAGACCAAATTACAAATCAATGTTATTCTGTGAGACAGCCTCAGGAAAGTTCTCACTTTCCTTCATTAAATACTGTGAAGAATGAGGTGAAGAAAAAGGGTCATTTTTTCTTATCTACTGGAAGATTCTCTGGGAACATTTTACACATTAGATATTTTTATATTCTCTAACAAAAAAAATATAATGGAAGATATTTCAGTTGTAAATATCCTAAGAAATTCAGAGTATTTTTCCCATTTGAACTAATCAATAAACAAATACTTATGAGGCACTTTTTATATGCTGAGAACTGGCAATTTAAAAAAAAAAAAGCAGAGTGCCTGTCCTCAAGGAGCTTACACAGATGATAGTTACAGAAGAGAAGCAAGCTCACCTTAGAGGCTAAGCTTCAAGTGACTATGAGACTAGGAAGGCCTCCTAAGGACACTGGCATTTGAGATGAGTCTTGGAAGAATCTAAGAATTATAAAAGGCTGAGGTGAGGAGTAAGAACACTCTATGCCCAGGAGATAACCAGTGCAAAAGTAGAGAGATGAGGGATAGGCTTGCACATTAGAAAGATAACAAGTGGGTTGTATTGAGGGTTTGAAGGTGGTACTAAAGACAAAAGGAGAAAGGGAGAGTAGATGATGAGGTGGAGAGAGAATCTAGTGGAAGCAATGAACATGAGCTTGGATAGGCTCCAGGAGAGAGTGGAGGACAGGACTTGGCATGCTATGGTTCATGGGGTCACAAAGAGTTGGACACGATTGAACAACTGAACAACAATAACAACAACATTGTGTGATGGAGAGTAAGGGTTGAGAAAGCTGGCAAAGTGGTAAGAGACCAGGTTGTGAAAGACTTTAAATGCTACATACAGGACCTTATATTTGATCATGGAGGTAATAGGATTTATCAACAATCACTTCCATAAGCTTTTGAGTCTTAAATTTTTCCCCCTCCCTCCTCAAGATGGTGTGCAATCTGATATAGACAGCTCTACATATACATTCCTATTAAACATATTTTCACATTAGTCATGTTGTAAGGAAGAAATAGAACCAATAGGAGGAACCACAAGAAAGAGGAAACAAAACAAAACAGAAGGAAAAAAAAAGAGCAAATAGTACGCTTCAATCTGCATTCCGACTCCATAGCTCTTTCTCTGAATGTGGATAGTATTTTCTATCATGAGACTTTTGGGGATGTCTTAGATTCTTGCATTGCCCTGGAGGTAAGAGGAGCCATGGGAATCTTTCATGATCTTCCCTTCTCCTCTGACACTGCCACCAGACTGACACAGGACCTCATCACTTCATGCCAGGATTATTGAAAACCTACCATTGATCTTCCAGTCTCCAGTCTATTCTCTACACAAGGGGTAAAATTCATCTTCCTAAAGTGCAGGCCTAAACATACCAGCCCCTTCCATATGCATTGAGGTGCAGCGGCTCCCTTTTGTCTCCAGAATCAATGATAAGATCCTCTGTTTGGCATTCAGAGCTCTTCATAACATGGTCCTGTCCTTTCCAGTCTTGCAAATCTACCTTTCCAATGTTCTTACACCATACTCCCCATTATTTACTTTCCAATGCAATGACACTGGCCCCTTGCTCCTCCTCAAACAAGATATTCCATCTCTCAACACTTGCCTTTTCACTGGCTGTTCCCTATGCCTGTAATTCTCTCTCTCCTCATCTCTGGATCCTAGCTTGCCTAATTCCCACCTACCAGGAGGTTTTACTAATCCCTCTTAATGCTAGCATCTGTCCTCTGTTGACTATGTCCAATTTTTCTTGCATATATCTTGTTTGTACATATCTGCTTGTATGCTGTCCCCCTTGTTGGACTGAACTTCTTGAGAAAAGTGATTGTCATACCTTCCTTTGTATCCTCAGTGCTTAGCACAGTGCTCAATACGGAGTAGGTGATTAATAAATGCTTAGTTACTTCAGTACACTTTATGAAAAATCACTTCGGCTGCTATGTGATGTCTACAGAGTGGGGAGAGACTTGAGGTGGGGAGACCTATTACAAATATATTTCAATAGTCCATATAATAGTTGATAAAGGCTTGAAAATAGGGTGAGGGCTGTGTAAGTGGCACCATGGGGACACATAGCAGGGATGTAAAGGTAGAAACAACATTTGGCCATAGATTGAATTGCAGTTGAGGAGAACATGAGAGACTGAATCATCCCTTCTGGTGCACAAAGTCCAGAAGGGGGAAGGTTTTAGGGGCAAGGATACTTTGTTCTCTTTCGGTTACGTTACAGGAGATGTTTATGGGATATTCATTTTCAAATGTCCTATAAGCAGTTAAATATGAAAATGGAAGTCATAGCCCTGAATGCATCGAACTGGGAACTGTTCTTGGAGAGACAATAATTTAACTCATAAGATATAGTGAGATTACCAAAGGTTCTTCACCATTTATTGTTTTGTTTTGGTGCTATGACTCCCTTTGATAAAGCCTGTGGGACACCCCTCTGCCCCAACCCTGGCCTACACACATACACACCTTTGTACGTATAATGTATGTATGTATATGTGTCTGAACACATATGTATATGTGTGTATATATACACATATGTATATACAACATGTGTGTATACATATACACACATATGGATATATGTCATGTGTGTGTGTACACACCTAAATGTGTGTATGTATTTTGCTAAGTCGTTCATCTATCATCCATTCCTCTATATGATTAATAGAGATCCTAGGTTAAGAACCCCTAATATAGCAAGAAAAGAGAAGTGAGTTCAGGGCAGATCATTGAAAGATATCTACATCTGAGGGTTATAACTAGAATTAAGATCCAACACAGGAGACTGACAAGGAGTAGTTCAGTAAGAGGAGAACCAAGAGAGAGTGGTGTCACAAAAACTCATGGAGGAAAAATTATCAAAATAGTCTCAAAGGAGTATTGAGTGGGAGACGGCGGGCAGCTGTCTCATGTGCTTCATAGAAGTCAAGAAAAATAAGTATTGAGAAAAGTCCATTAAATTTGGGAATTGAGAGATTCCTTAAGGAAAAAGCTTTACGAGTTATACATATATATGTATATATTTGTGTGTGTGTGTATAAGATATGGTAATGTGCATAGTATAATTGATTATTAATATACAATAAATTTTGATATATTTACATATTTTAATTTCTTTTTTAGTATGCAATATGGTCTTTTGCTGTAACCACATAAAATCACACATCAAATTGGGTATTAAACATACCTTTGAAGAACAATCCAGTTTTCCAAGTCTAGCCTTGATTTGTACCTATAGATTTTCAATGAGATTTTAATCAGATGAGTTCCCAAGCTCCTTGAAGCATGATTTTTTCCTATTATGGATAAATGTATAAAATATTTGCTACATATATCCTGGAAAAAAGATCACACTGAAGAATTTTATCTCCATTTGAGAATTTCTATAATTCCAGAACTATTTTTCATTGTATTATATCAATATATTTATCAGCAGTTTTCATTACCTCAATGGGAAAAAAAAAAAGATACCAAGTTCCACCAGAAGTTGTTTTTTTTATACCCCTCTTTTTAAATTTCTTTTTAAAATATATTTATTAATTTATTTTTAGTTTTCAACATTCACTTCCATAAGATTTTTAGTTCCAAATTTTCTCTCTAGCTGTCCTCTCTCCCCACCCCAAGATGGGGTGCAATTTTACCCTAACCTCTGCTTTTTTGACATGGACATTTCAGAGTCCAATGAAGATGACAAAATCTTTTGTTTTCCACTAGACTTCTGATCATAGTTTTGTTATTACTGTGAAAGAAAAGCAGAGTTTTCATAAGTAAAACTTTCCTTTTTCCAACATTCTTGACCATGACAAGCAATATTTCTTTTGTATGTAAAATTTTATTCTTTATATTTTTCCTATTATCTATAAAAAATGATTTTTAACATTTGTTTTTGTTTTAAATTTTGAGCTCCAATTTTTTTCCTGTGTCCCTCCCTCCCCTAACCCATCATTGAGAAGGCAAGCAATTTGATATAGATTATACATATGCAGTTGTGCAAAATATATTTCCCTATTATCCATATTGCAAAAGAGAACACAGACCAAAAACAAGAAAAGTTAAAAAGTAAAAAAAATAAAATAAAATATGCTTTGATCTGCATTTAGATTCCATCAGTTCTTTCTCTGGATTTGAATAGCATTTTTCATAAGTCCTTTGGAATTGTCTTAGTTCATTGCATTGCTGAAAAAGGTAAGTCATTCACAATTGATCATTGTACAAGATAAGCACTATTTCTTTCTAATAATATTTATCAGTTTCCTCTCCTCTCTCACCTGCCATAGGTAGGAAAGGAAAGGGAACGGAAGGGAAGAAAAAAATTTATAACAAATAAACATACCAAGCAAAATGTATTCCCATACTGGCCTTGTTCAAAAATATTTGTCTCTGTATATTAGCCCATCATCTCTCTGTCAGGAAGTGAGCAGCATTCTTCATCACTTGTCCTACAGATGTATTGACCATTGTATTGATAAGAATTCTTAAATCTTTCCAAATTGTTCATTTTTACGATGTTGATATTGTAATATACATTGGTCTCCTGGTTTGCAGGTGGTGGACACCCCCCCCCCCCCCACACACACACACACTTAGTTTCCAGTTTGTTACCATTACAAAGAGTTGCTATAAATATCTTCATATATATGGGACCTTTTCTTCCTTCTATGATTTCCTTGGGGTATAGGCCTAGTGGTGGTATTGTTGGGTTGAAGCTTCAAATTCTAGAAAACATCTTTCAAATTAACTCCATTGAATTGCATGCAAAATGATTTATGTCAAAAAGTTTTCTTTGGCTTTTCCAGAAACCTTGTCCTGGGACTTCAGCTTACAACGGATTCCCATTCGTAAGCAGCAACTCTTGGAATATTTAGCAAGGGGCTGATAGATAGGATACTGAGCCCCACTCAATAAATAGAGACAGCATTGCTCAAGAAGGAGGGAATAAAATATTTAATGAGAACTTGCCAGAGAAGAGATTTCCAGGGGAATATGTAACTCAGTACAAATATGTGAATCCATAAAAAATGACTTCTAAAAATTGAAGATAAAACTCTAAAGATAGAAAAACAAATATTCTTGACAATAGAGTAAAATTAGAATATAAATCAAGACTTGTCCTAGGCCTTGCTGACCATGGTTTGATTTGAAGTGCTAGAGCCCTCCCTTTTTACCTAACAGAGAACAAGCGTGGGAATAGAAGAGGAGAATGCTTTATCTGACTGCTCATCTTTCTATCAGAAGATAGACAGCTCACAATATTATAGGATTTTATATCGAGAGCTGAAAAGGATCAGTCAGTACAACTTTCATATTTTACATATTAGAAATGGAGGCTCCTTGGGAAGTTAGGTGATTTGTCCATTGCCACACAAGTAGCAGTGTTGAGATCCTATGTGTTTTCTCTGTCTGTCAAATTTTGCATGAAATGTCCTCTTTTCTTCCTAGAGTATCTTGATTAGAAGTTTTCAACCTCAGATCCACAGACTCTCAAGGGATCTAAGAATAGCTTTCAGTGGGGGGACTGTAAATTTGGGTTGTGAAAGATATATCTTTATTATAAATAATTTTTGGTCTTCTCTGTAATCTTACATAATTAATTGTATATATTTTAAAAAAAGAAACATTATTCTAAGGAGTCCATAAACCATAGCAGATTTCAGTATCACACACACACACACACACACACACACACACACACACACACACGCTCAACTAAGAAATTATGTTCTCCAACCTACTTCTCAGCTCGTGTGGAGGATGGAAGACAAAATCACAACTTTTGTATTTCAACTGCTGGTCGAGAGCATAGATATAACTGGTGTGTCTATATCTCCTTTTAGCTAACAAAGCTATTTAGATATGTTATCTCACTAGTCATGCATAATCACCCTTTGATATACAATGCATACTTCCTGAGAACAAAATTTGTCTCTCTTTAGTTTTTGTACCTCCAGAAGTCACTCAATGCTTAGTAAATGCATGCTCATTGATTTATTTGATTGATTGATGGATAGAGCTAAGTACTACAGGTCTTATTATCCCCATTTTACAGATCACAAAACATAGGCTCAAAGAACTGTGATTACACAGTTAACAAAGCCCAAGTCTGGATTGTGTGTGACTCCAAATCTCACACCTGTGCCTTTATATTACTCTCCCTTTCTTAAAGGGCAAGACAGTTTTGAATCCAGGAGATCCAATTTTGTTAACAGAAATTTGTACCCTTACTCCAGGAAATTTACTTATGGTTGTATCCCTTTCCCAATACATGTTGTTTTGGAAAGATTATCCCTAGCATTTGTATAGCGTGTTAAAGTTTGCAAATCACTCTACCTATCCATAAGCATCAGGACTTACCTAGCTGGAAAGACTTCAGGTATAGGCCACATGGTAGACTGAATAGCTGTTGTTCAAGAATCAGACTGGCTAAGTTAAGAGGACTTCATTGCCAAATTGTTAATGATTTTTTCAGTCTCAGTAACTCTTGAAGAGCAAGACCATATTATAAAGGAGTTGCTATCTTAATTGTTGGAGGGACCCTATAAACCGTTCAAATATTAAAATATTTATATTTAGATCTTATTTTGGTCAAATGCATTGCAACTCCATCCAAGGTTAATATAATCATAGAATTATAGAGCAGGAAGTTATCTTAGAGGATGGATATATAGATACATAATGTAGTCTAAATAGAAATATATATAATAGATATATACATAAATTACACATGTATGCTAAATATATATGTGTATATATATATATACATGTACATATACATATACATTATACTCATACTTATTTATACATACTTATTGGCATGTATTATCCTCCACAACGGAATGTAAGTTCCTTCAGGAATTGTTTCATTTTTGTCTTTGTCCCAATACCTAGTACAGAATAGATTTGTAATAAGTATTTATTGATTGATTTGTATTTTATTAGTTTTAATCCTCTCATATTACAGATGATGAAACTGAGGCCCAAAGTGATCAAATAAGTTGCCTCGAGACTACAAAAGTAGGAAATAGCAAAAATGGGATTATATCTCAGGTCTTTTTCTCTACTATTTCCCTATAATGTATTTTCTTCCTCATTAAAGTGCTAGGAACAGTGATGAAAGACAGCATCCCTTACAATAGTATTGCTTTCAAACTCAATGTGAACCAGGACCCCAACAATATGGTGAAAATTAAGTAGGTTGATGATGATGATGGTGATGATGATGATGATGATGGTGATTAATGCAGGCTCTTCAGGTTTAGGTGAAGAGAAGGGCCACTTTCCAAGGTGACAAGATGAAAGAGTGTTATCATTTGGACAGTATAATTACAAAGATGGTTCCTCTATAAAGCAAAAGGGGGCTGGCAATAAGTTTAATGAATTTTGCAAGTTGACATGGCTTTGGACCTGGAGTTTAAAGACTATGTTCAATTATACTACATCATAACTGTGTAACTTTGGCCAATCCAATAAATTTCTCTAAATATCAGTTTCAATCAATTGATAATCAATCAATAATCACTTATTTGAGTGCATACTAGGTGTTATGCTTACACTGTTCTAAATGCTGGGGTTAAAGAGAAAAGCTAAAATTGCTATGGGCTTAAAGAATTTACAATTTAATGAGGAAGACAACAGGTACATAAATAGATAAATACGAGATAAGAGAGAGTGTAGATATCTAGAGAGCCTTTCTTGGAAGAGAAGGCTATAAAATGGAAATAATATTTTCCTCATAGGGTCATTGTTAGGCTAAAATGAAATGATGTGTGTAATTTATTTGTAAGCCCGGAGTGACAACTCAATACTACTACCAGAAATTAGGAGACGTAGGATTTGAACCTGGTCAGCTAGGTGACCCAGTGAAAATAGCACCAGGCTCAGAATCAGGTAGACTCATCTTCCTGAGTTCAAATCTGACCTCAGACACTTATTAACTATGTAACACTGGGCAAGTCACTTAAGCCTGTTTGCCTCAGTTCCTTATATGTAAAATAAGCTGAAAAGGGAAATGGCAAATCACTCCAGTAACTTCGGCAATAAAATCCCAAATGGGGTCACAAAGAATCCAGCACAACTGAACAACAAAGGATTTGAACCTAAATGCCCTGATTACAAATTCAATGGTTTTCCAGCCATTACATAGTCTCTTCTAAATATTGGAAATCCTGAACAAAAATGAATCCCTCTATAATATCTTTGCCTCAAAATATGGTATATTTAAAAAAAAACAAGGTGCTATTTAAACATGATTATAATTATCATCAAGTCACCTGCATATTCGTCAAAGGTCATGTTTTGTTTTGTTTTTAATTTCCTAAGAAAGAGATTATTAAGCATCAACCTACGTCCATAAAAATGTAAGAAGTAAAACAAAATCAATTGCCATCTGAGGATCATATTTTTTGTCTATTATCATATATAGCTCATCTTTTTTAAAGGCTTTAACAGCCTTGCCACTAGAAAAAAAATATCTTGGATTCCAGTCTATCAATTAAAAAAACAAAGAGATCATTTATGCTTTTATTCTACTTTGTAGCTGCAGAAAGCTGCCTTTATCTTAAACTTTTGTTCAACATGCCCAGGCAAACCTTCCACTGCAGAACATAAATTTCCAAATATTTATGAAAAACAAGCTTCATGGAAGGTTGATTCCAGTCATATATCAGTTAAATTGTTATCCTTGTATTCTAGTGATTGTCACGTCAGCCAAGAATGGCTAAATGAGGTTCTGTTTGTGAAGATGTCAGGTATTCCAAGGAGCTAATGTTATTTTGAATGATTGGACTCTTACAGAGCCTATATACTTTGATTCAGTGTTCAAAACTCCTCCAAACTCCTCTCCTTCATTATATTTCATTATTTCTAGTCTCATCCAAGATTAACAGAGTTTTGAATACTTAAGCTCAAACAAGTATTCTACTTCTATTTTTCTTCTTAAGTTATTTGGACTTTTTTTTTCCAGTGAGTGTCTTGTTTATTCAAGTGAGGTATCCTAAATAGTCATCCAATATTTCCCCCATATTGTGGATTCTGAACATTTAAATAAATGAATGAATGAATGAATATGTAGATACTTGTGTGTGTTTTTCTACTCCCAGCTCTGATCCTGACTTCCAGACTTCAAAACTGTGTTTCATCTACTGTCTCACTGTAGAACTTCTCTAGAACTAACTGAACTTTCAACCTTCTTACCTCTGCCAGACCAGTCTCCTCCCAGTGGCCTCAATTTTGTGAAAGGGCCCAGTTTCCCCAGCCTTCATTTCCTCCTAACTCTGATCCTGACTTCTTGACTTCTGGACCTCAACACCATGGCCCTGCACCAGATACTTTCATCTCCTTACCCACACAAACATACTTTTTTAGCTCACTTTTATTGTGTGTGTGGGGGGGGGGGGTGACTCTTTTTTCCTTTTAGAATGTATAGGGGACAGCTAGGTGGCGCAGTGGATAGAGCACCAGCCCTGAAGTCAGGAGGACCTGAGTTCAAATACAGCCTCAGACCAAACACTTGACACTTACTAGCTATGTGACCCTGGGCAAGTCATTTAACCCCAACTGCCTAAGCAAAAAAAAAAAAAAAATGTATAGTCCTTGAGAGAGCAAGGTGTGTTTTTCTATTGACTTATATTTGTATCTCCAGAACTTAGCACAGTACCCGTCACATAGTAAATGCTTAATTCCTTTCCCCGGCACCCCCTTCTTTCTCTTCCTCCTTTCCTTCCTCTTTTCTTTCCTTCTTTCTTTCCTCCCTTCCTTCTTTTCTTCCTTCCTTATTTCTTTTCTTCCTTCCTTCTTTCCTTCCTTCCTCACTCTTTATGAATCCAAGGAGTCTCAAAAGTCTTTGAACTCAGAATTCAAACAAGCATTCATTGAGCACCTGATATGCACAAGATGCTTTATGAGGCTGTGGAGACAGGGAGACGAAATTTTAAAAGTCTCTGTTCTCTGGGATTTTACAGACTATCTCCTCTTGTGGAAATATTCAACCTTGAAATTCCACTAAGCCACTTATCTAAGTAGATCTTTCTTTCATCAGGTAACATCAAACTGTCCAACCAGGCTACCTACTCTATTCCCTTCACATGCTTACTCTTACAGTCTCTACCTCTTTTTCTGTGTTAAGTAATGAAATCATTGCTTCTGCAAAGTGTGTCAAGGTATACATCTAAGCCAACAAATTCACCCACCACCACCACCACCCCTGAGGAAACCAAAACTTCCCTGGCCACCACTCTTTTACATGTAGAATCACCCTATGCATAGAGTTTCTCCATTTAAAATGTAAGCTCTCTAAAAGCAAATGATATCTCACTTTATTGTATTTCTATCTGGCATATAGTAAGCACTAAATAAATCTTTTTTTTCTCCATTCATTCCTATAACATAATCATTCACATTATGGGAGAACCAGTCTATATATGTATTTCAGGTTGTTTCCTTGGGCACAGCTAACTGACCATGGTAAACATCTAGCTGTAAACTTTGACTTTATTAAAACCTTCTACTAACTTGAACTAGCCAAATATTCAGTCCAAATGAATTCAACTTAAATCTAGTTAAGTGCGTACCATAAGCATGTGCATGACATTGATCCAGAAACAAAGACAAAAATTAAATAATTCTTATTCTTTAAGGTATTTACATTACATAGGGTAAGGGTTGTATTTTTGGAGGGTAGGGTTCAACAAAACAAGTACACACACAAAAACATAAAGAACATTGATGGAGGAAGGACCATTTTTAACTGGTAAGAAAAAAAAAGGCTTTAGTGATGTGGCACCTGAAGAAAGCTATTATCCCAGAGAGGCAGAGATCACAAGGGATTGCACTTTTGCCATAGGGAATACCATAATTAAACACATGAAGGTGAGAAATGGAGTCCAATTTGTCTTGAATGTAGAATATGTGATGGGGAGAAGCTGGGCTGAAAAGGAAGGGGAAAAGGAGAAAGATTCTGGAGGGCCCTAAATGTCAGATGAAATATTTTATATTATTGGCAATAAGGAAAAACTAAAATGTTTGTGTTTTTTTTTGTTTTGTTTCGTTTTGTTTTAATATGAGTATGACATGATTAGACCTGTGGATTAGGATGATTGTGTGACTGCTACATGAAGGATGTATTGGAGAGACGAATGACTAGAAATAGTGAGATCGATTTGGAGAGCTTTAAATAGTCTAGGTGAGGGATGATCACTGCTTGAATGTGTGCAATGGGTAGTGACAGGAGAAAAATGGATAGAATCAGGATATGTATTAAAATCCAGTCTCAGACATTTACTAGCTATGTGACCCTAGGTAAGTCACTTAACCCTGTTTGCCTCAGTTGTTTTTTTTTCATTGTAAAGTGAGCTAGAGAAAAAAAATGAAAAACTACTCCACTATCTCTCTTTGCTAAAAACAAATAAAAATACAAACAAACAAAAAAAAACACAATGGGGTTACAAAGAGTTGGCTATAACTGAAATGGCTGAACAACAGAATCAGCAACACATGGTAAATGATTGGCTTTGTGGGTAGAGAGGAAGTAGAAAAAGTGAAGGATGATATTGAGGTTTCAAACTTGGATGACTTGAATGATAGTGATACCCTCAATTAAAATAAAAAAAAAAGTTTATAGAAGATATTTGATTGACAGTTAGAGGTATGGAGAGAACAGCCTCCTATGGGGGCCTATTGCTCTTGAGATGCATATGGAACACTTGGAAGGATATATCTAGAAAGTAGTTGATGTGTTACTTGAGTTTAGAAGGGGAGATTAGGACGGGGTAAAGATGTTTTTAATTCATCTGAAGATATTCTACTTAAATCTAGAGGAACTAATGAGACTTTCAAGAGAGTATATGAGAGAAAACAAGACATGATAAGAGCCTCCAGGATCATCAGATCTGAAAGAATGGAGGGTTGCATGGAAATGTTGACAAAAGATGGAGGGTGATCCAGCAAATAAGGCAGGGAGCAAGAGCATTAGGAGTCAAGGAAAGAGAGAAAATCTAGTAGGAGGGGCAGGACAATAGTACTTGGCCTCTAGAGAGGTTAAGGAAGATAAGAACCACAACAACAACAACAAGTCAGGAGGACCTGAGTTCAAATCCAGCCTCAGACACATAACATGTACTAGCTGTGTGACCCTGGGCAAGTCACTTAACCCCATTGCCTAGCCAAAAAAAAAAAAAAAAAGATAATTGGTAATTGGAGAGAATAGTGTTATCGCAATGGTGGAGTCTGAAGTCATATGGCAAGGGACTAACAGGTGGTGAGTAAAAAGAGATGGTAAACAGAGTCTAGGAGTATTAATAGTGAAAGGGAAGAAAAGGTAAAAGACAACACTGAAATTTTTAATTTTAAAAATCTTTTTCAGATCATCATGGACTACTTTATTTCTTTTGAAAACCTTGTTTATATTCTTTAAACACTTATCCATTTAGGAATAGCTCTCAACATTATATAGTCCTAAATATTTGTGTCAAACTCATAGAGATTATATATATCTATATATAGAGATATATAGTATATGTATATACATATATATATGTACACATGTGTATGTATGTATATATAATGTTTTCCCATTCTGTATCTTTCCTTCTTACTTTTGCTGCATTGATTTTATTTCTGCAAAGTATTTAATTTTGATATAATCAAAACTCCTCTTTTTTTTCTTTTATAATAGTCTCTACCCCAAGGCTGAATATGTTTTCCCCCTTTTCCAGTCTTGTAAAAGCTGTAAACTTCCATTTCACCCTTTTATGGTGTGATTTTGTATTCAGGCCATTAATCCATTTCAAATTTATTGTGATTTATGATATAAGATAGTGAGGATTGCCATGTTATAAGATAGTGTTTAAAAGAGACAATATAGCATCCCTATCTTCTGCCATATACCACCATAAATTACAAATGAGTAAATGATCTGAATAGTTAAAAATGATAACCATAAAAATCTAAAGGAGAAGAGAAGGTTATATCCTTCACAGATATTAAGAAAAAAAGAAATAAAGAATGTCTGTTATAAGTATTGAATGAAAAATTGATCATTGTCTATTTCTATATCTTATCTATCTAACCAACTCTCTCTAATTAGATTTTTGTCTGTTTGTCCATGTGCATACCTGTCTCCCTATTTATCTGCCTTCCTGTCTGTCTCTGTCTCTCTCTTTCCATCTCTGTCTCTCTGTCTCTTTCTATCTCTCTCTGTCTCTCTCTCTCTCTCTCTCTCAATTGATAGTTCTAATCTTGAGCTGAAGCTTTGCATGAACAATTAGCTGGTCTAAAAACTGAATAGGAGGAGAACAACAGGGTGAATGAACTTTGGAAAATTATACTATATTTTAATGACACCTCTCTCTCTCATACACACACACACACACACACACACACACACACACACACACACACACACA
>NW_020954600.1:8226224-8296446 GCF_900497805.2 Vombatus ursinus | reverse complement strand
ACACACACACACACACACACACACACACACACACACACACACACACACACATACTCCAACTTTCTCCTCAAACATTCATATTTTTAATATGGGCAGTTGGATTGCAGAGTGGAAAAAATGCCAGCCCTTGAATCAAGACCTGAGTTTCGAATCCAACCTCATACACTTATTAGTTGCGTGGCCTTGGGCAAGTTACTTAACTTATCTGCCTCACTTTCCTCAACTGTAAAATGGGGATAATAATAATGTCTACTTTCCAGGGTTATTGTGACTGTCAATTAAAATAATATTTTAAAGTGTTTAACACAGTGTCTGGCACATAGTAAGCCTGATATAAAGAAACCTATTATTGTTGTTTTATCTATTATTTATATGTAATTTAATAATAAAATAATTATATCAGTATTATTAGAATACCACAGGTTCAGAGGAATTGAGGTTGAGGATCACTCAAAAGGAATGGAAAGGTACATAGTTATCATAAGCAGATTATAACATGTTTCAAACAAGGCTTTTAAAATATACAAATTTTATTGATACAATCTTCCTAGTAGCCCACTACTTCACCCTCCCATAGTGCTATCCCATATGACAAATGGCATTTTAGAGGAAACAAATAAAAACAAAATTAAGAAGAGGGAAAAAATTATCATAACTAAGTGATGCATTGAAAAAGCAAAAATATATGCAATGTGCCACCATGGCAAGCCTGTGGACCTCCCGTCTCTGCCAATTAGTACAGAGAGGGTTTCATTTCATAGTTCTACTTTCAAACTTATCAAACAACAAATTTTGAAGAATTTGTTAAAAATTTCATCAAATAAATGTATGGGTGGGGGGAAATAAGATATGCCAGTTATGATAAGAGCCAGAGAGCCAAGAATAGTCAATACAAATCTTATATGCTCCATTGTTTTCTAAACAATGTAGGGGAAAAAATAAAAGATGAGGAAAGATAGAGGTACATTGGGTAATCCCCTTGTCAATAACTTATTAGAAGACTAGCATTGACAGATGGTCATTTATATCATTAGAGTAAGTCCTCCTTACCTACATCAATGCAATAAAGAAACATTGGAGTATGAAATAATGTGCTGGTATAAGTCAATTTTCTGTCAAGCTTGTAATCATTCTTTCTCAACAGCTCCTGGTAAATAAATAGTTGATTTTTATTTTCAAAATAATTCCCCCAAAGTAGTTTTAATTATTGGATTTATTTACAACTAGGCTTCTGTGTTTATAGTCAATTTTGAAACATTTATCTAATCTATTCCATTAATTTTCTGTTGTTGTTGTTGTTGTTGTTTTAATTGTTCTGGCATCTAATGATTTTGATAATTAATACTATACAATATTATTTTAGATCTAGTAATTTCATGCCTCCATTTTGTGTTCTGTTCCCCTTACTTTTTTTGGATATTTTTGACATTTTTGTTTATCTATAAGAATTTTGTTATTTTGCTTAATTCTATTAAGTTTGATAGTCTGAGTGTCATTGTATTAAATTGCTATGGTATATAAATTTCAATTAAAATGCTATGGTATTAAAGACTAATTTCAGTAGTGTTATTAGTTTGTTTTATTAGCATGACCCAACCACGAACATTACATACATATTCAATTTGTTATGTATTCCTTTTTATTCAATTATTCCTTTCACATTTTAATTGTAGACATTTTGTGTTGATCTTGGTAGCCTAATTCCCAAATACATGATTTCACCTGCTATTTCTTTAGGACTTTAAAATCTCTATCAATGTTTTCTGGGACTCTTCTGGTACTTATCTGTTATTTTCTTTATTGCTACATTGATCATCATAAGTGGATAATCAGTAGTCATTAGGTTGGACATATATCAGGAGCCCCTTAATCATATTCCAAAGAGAGTTCCATATAGTGGAAAGCATGCCTACTCTAAAGGACCTAGATTCAATCTTGCCCCTGAGGATCATTATCTTTGATCCTGACCAACCATTTAACTTCACTGGTCTTTAATTTAATCATCTGTAAAATGTGGGTTTGATCTAGAGGGCCTTCTAGATCTAAAATTAACATGTTAAGAGATGAAAGCAGCCTTCTTTATTATAAATTCATAACATTATTTCATGAAAAATGGTAGTACGCATGTCAATAAATTCATAGGAAAAATGAGATTATCAGTAAAAAACAAAGCAACAAACAAACAAACAAACAAAACAAAACAAATAATTATGTGAAAAAGCACCATGGTCTCAAATGTCTAAACACAAATATACAAAGTATGAATTTTAAAAAGTGAATTAGATTTCCTAACACAATGAAAGCTATGATGGGAAAAAGCAGCTTTGGGCAAACAACAGGGCAACAGAATACCTGACCTGAGGAAGCTGTACATGTATATGTGGATGTGCGTATGCACAAATGTGCTATATGAATGCAGCCTCTGCCTTTAAGGAAAAAAAAAATAGGGATAGAGGTCCAGAGTGCTTCTTGTCTTTTTCCTTCCCCTCTCCTTCCAGGCTGGTCTGTCTGTATATTGTTATCTTTCTCCCTGTTAGAATCTTTGTAGCTTATTTCTCAGCTGTTCTGAGTATAAGAAATAAAAATCATCCCTCTTGCATTCTAAGCTCCATGTCATGCCATAGAGATAATTACCTCTATTTTGAAGATGTACCAATTGTAGGGTTGGGTCAATTTCAAATGGTGAAAGCCTTGCCCTGCTAGCCTAAGCAACTCACTTCCTCAGTACAGACAGATAAAGTATCTCTGTCCCATTTTCTAAGAACTATTGTTTTGTTGGAATCTTGGATATGGAATGTCTTATTACCACACCTTCCAAGCGACTAGAACCTATCAAGCAGTGACCTGATAATGACAATATTGCCAGGAATAGCTAAACAGATTGGCACCTAACAGCGTGAATATAAAACTCGCAATCTTTTAGGCTAGTGACTCAGATCTGTTCTATTCAATAACTCCTTACAGCAGTACCTATGTAAAAAATAACCAAGGTTATATTAAACACATATTTCAAACAATGAAGGACTCAAACTCTGTCTCCCTGGTCCTTTTATATTTAAAAAAAATGACTACATTGCCATGAATTGGCCTTCACATCTTATGACCATGTCTGACTCAATGCAAGAGTCTCCCTCCCGGAGCACACTGTCACTAATATGGAAAAGTCCTGGTTCCTTTGTGGTAACCTTGATTGCTATAAGCTTTGTGGCAGCACCATTCTGAAAGAGAGAGTTTATTCAGTCCTTCTTTATAATAAGGAATTATACTTATTGTGTTATCCAGTCTACTTATTACTAAACAAACTTTGAGCACAAAATAAGTCCAATGGTAAGACAAAAGTTGGGATGACTGGCAATGGCTCAGGAGGCAGTAGATGACTTTGGTGTCTTCTATGCCTGACCAAGCTCTAAGTGCTCCACAGCACTTGCTTCAGCCACCATAGTGGCTGTTGGAACAAATTGTTCTCATCCTCCTATTCCACCAGGGGAAGCCTTCATATGCTTGGGACTAGGCGTCCCTCTAACTTATCAATGAGTTTAAAGCCTATAGGCTACCTCCTCCTTGGTTTAGCCCATCTACAGAGATTGGTTTACCCAGATGTGACCACTGCACATGCTACAGCTTCTCAGAGCCATAGGCAAGAGTTGAGTGAGAGGTGGACACCAAAGGTGGATGAGCAGTCTTGAAAAGGGCTTAGCAAGCCTCCCAGAACACCCCATAGACCCCTGTTTGTATATTTTTGTTTGCTTGTTTCTTTTTTCAGATTTTAAGTTACTTGAGATCAAGGACTATCTTTTATCTCCTTTTGTATTCTCAGCACCCAGTACAATGCCAGACTATATATAGGAGTTTCATAAATGTTCGTAGTCTGACTGACCACCATATGTTGTTGTAACTCAAATTTAAAGATCAATAACCTAATGAAGATGAAGATTCTGAGGTATGGCCTAACAATTCCTTGACCCACACTGAAATTCAAATACTTTCAGATACCTTGTCTTTCCTTGGCTTGTCTCTCTTTTCCTATCTCTACATGAAAGAAAAAATACTTTTGTGATTCTATTAAAAGCCATTTTCATGGTAATATAAATGACATTTATAAAGCCCTTTAAAGTTTAGAAAAGACTTCATATACATTATCTGTTTTGGTCCTTCAGCAGCATTATAAGGCAATAACCTTGGGCATTATTATGTCTATCTTATAGATGTTGAAACCGATGCCCAAAGAGAAGTATCTTCCCTGTGTTGAGTAGACAGCAAGCAAGGATCACAGGTGGAGGTCTTGCCAATGCTAAGACAAGTCTCTAACCACTTTATAACACCCTGCCTTTCTCCTTTTGCCACTCTAGTGCAGGCACAGTTTACATCAAGAATTAGAATAATATAGATGAGGCAATATGGTCCTTCTACATTGGATTGGCCACTGAAGGTTTGCTGCAGAGGAGGTAAAATGTTGGTGAAAGAGCCGATTTTTCAATCTCCACCTCATCAGCCTTCCAGCCACATTCATTAAGCACGAATTATTGCTTTGACATTAATAGGACTGAGAGATCCTGCCATGTACAATAAGCAGGTCTCTGACAATTTTAAAATGAATTTAATGCCTTTGGAAGTTTCATAATTTCTTGCTATTGTTGAACCATCCCTGGTGTCAAGTAAATGTCTATTCTTTCTTTGTTCAATACAAAGAGACCGGAGCACTCAGGATCGGATAGAGAGCTGCCTGGCTAATCCTGGTGTCACCTTGTTTTCACTCATAGGGGATAACTGGAGGCTGGGATAACTGCAGAAGGTCAAGATGTGCAAATGATGCCACCTCTCTGCTTCTGAAGCTGACATGCCACATTTCTAATAGTCCCCTTATCAGTCACCATAAGGCAGGTCTTTTAGTAATAAAAGTCAGCCTTCATTGGGAACTGGGAATGGTGAGAGAAGAGGATACAAATTCTAATCTCAGTTCTGTCACTTTCTATTCTCTCTGGGTCGTACTTTCTTCCTTGGTAAAATGAAGGGATTGCCTTGCCCTGGAGTCACCTGCATGGCCCTCCTCTCAATTATCAACCCTTCTTCCATCTTGGTGCCTATGGATGTAATGCATGAGTCAATCCTTTTGGAGATAAAGCCTGGATGCTGTTTCTGTGGGCATTGCAGGTCCCATCTCCTCCATCAGCCACCAGAGTTACTGAAGATGTAGGAAAAGAAAATAGGTCTTGACACCAAAGTTCTTGGCTTTGTCAGATGGTTCAACAACTGAAGTTGATACAGTTTTGTTAATGAATATGACATGAAAGATGATACATTGTTCCCCGTTTTGTCACTGACATCCATGCACTGCTGGAGCTTTCCATCTACTTAAGCTGAAATCTCTTATATGTATTGTTTCCCCCATTAGAATGTGAGCTTCTTGTGATCAGAAGCTGTCTTGTTTTTCTGTAGGTATAATCAGTGCTTAACTCAGTTCCTGACACAAAGACAAACTTTTTTTTTATTCATTCATTCGTTCATTCATAGACTATTTGATTCACAGAGTAGCAATGAGATAATATAAATAAAGGTACCTTGAAAAGTATAAAATGCTGTAAGGTATAAAGTCACATGGTGGAATGGTGCAATGTGGTAAAGGAAAGATCATGAAATTTGGAAGTCAAAAGTCATGACTCCAATTCTAGCTCAGTCCTTCATCATTAGGGATGGTTAATCAGCCAAAAACCATTTATTAAGCACTCACTATTTGCCTGATGCTATGCTAGTTTATTCAGATACAAAGATAAAATGTCCCTCACCTCAAGAATTTTACATTATATCAAGGCAATAATATTGATATAAAAAAATTACACAAAATAAATACAAGGTAATTCTGTTGGTGGTGGAAGGGTATTAACAGCCAGTTTGAGGATTGGGATCAAGAAATATAACTGACAAATAATCTCACCAACTTTTAAATACCTGGGAAAAGCAGCTCACATTGTGCAGAAACAGACGCATTACATACGTGTGGCACTAAAAATCTCATCAATACAGCAAGTTGATTTAGTCATTTTACTGTGGGGGTTACTTAGTCAAATAGCCATTACAAGGGTCAAAATAGTTATTTGCTTAAACTGACTGGACTGTCCTGCCTAGACATTTCCCTGTGATTGATAAAGCTAGAGTTTGGGTCAATAAGTCTATGTCATTATGAATAGAGCATGAGGGAGCAGAAAAAGCATTAGCTCTGAGTCAGAGATTCTAGGCTTGAATAATGACTCTGCCAATTATTATCAGTGTTCCTTGAGCAAGTCACTTTACCTCTGGGCTTCAGTTACCTTATTTGTCAATAAAAAAAAAAAAAAGAAAAGATGTTGGACCAGATGACCTCTAGGGTCCCTTCCAGATCTGAATTTACGACAAATGATCTCTCTTGGCTTCAGTTTTCTCATTTGTAAAATGAAGGTTTTGGACTAGATTACTTCTAAGGTCCCTTTGAGCTTGACTCCTGTGACCCCATAATTCCCTAGAACAATGGGTATGCTGGTAAATATTTAACAACCAGCTCTCAAAAATGTACCTGTGAAACAATTTGAAGTTTAATGTGCATCATTACCATTTTCTTCATCACCCGCTCAAGTCTAGACAATCAACAAAACAATAAATCACGCCCTGACTTGTAGCATTTGCTCATTTCAGAGTTGTAAGTGCTC
Source organism: Vombatus ursinus (assembly GCF_900497805.2). Taxonomy (NCBI): domain Eukaryota; kingdom Metazoa; phylum Chordata; class Mammalia; order Diprotodontia; family Vombatidae; genus Vombatus; species Vombatus ursinus. The sequence goes on along the minus strand of NW_020954600.1, from coordinate 8,289,766 downwards.
CTATGGAAAATTTAATTGTCAGCTTTCATTAGCCAGTACGAGCCAGTTCTGGGCAGCACACCACTGTCTAGAGCCCACAGAGTCAATGATTAATAGCAGTACCATACATGGCCATGGATCTCAAAACTTTTTTTTATTAATGAAAATGACATTAAAGATCATGCATTATTTTATCACTGGAAGCAGTGCACTGCTATACTTTTGAATCTGACTTCAGCTGAAATGTCTTAGATGTGATGTCTCACACAAACACAAAAATTCTGATTTTGCTATTGTTCGGTCATTTCAGTCACATCTGACTCATTCAGACACATCTGACTGGGGTTTTCTTGGCAAAGATACTGGAATGGTTTGCCATTTCCTTCTCTTGATCATTTTACAGATGAGGAAACAGAGACAAATAGGGTTAAGTTACTTGCCCAAGGTCACACAGCTAGTAAGTGTCTGAGGCCAAATTTGCAAGATGAGTCTTCCTGACTTTAGGCCAGGTGCTCTATGCACTGTGCCACCTCACTGTCCCCAAAGCTCTGTTCTTACGTTGAAATTCCCTGATTGGGTCCTCAATGTCTAGCACAGTGACTAGCACATAATAGGTGCTTTGTGCACATTGTTTTTATTGTTTTTGTTTTTAATAGGCATAAGCTTTTATGTTGAGCTTCCACAATTGAACAAACACACTTACCTGTAGAAGGGATGATTTGGGGAATCCGCTGAAATCATACATGCACACACACACACACACACACATATATGTATGTATGTGCGTATGTATATGTATATATATGTGTGTATATATACATATATATGTTAATGATGCACATTTAAATTGTCATTCTCAATTCTTCATCTTAACTATTAATTAAATATAGATTGAGGGTAAATACTTGAGGAAGGCTCAAACATTTCTCATGTATGTATGTATGTATATGTATATATGTATGTATGTATCCCTATTCCACAAAATTTCAAAAGGCAGATAGAACAAATCAAATTTCTTACCATAGGATTCTATCAAAAGGGATCAAGGACATTAGGATGTTCCATTATTCCCAGAAAACATCATTTCTCCCTTAATCTAAAACCAATAATTACACCAACTTGGACCACCTGATTCTTAGGTAGGCTAAAACGCAAATCCCTACATTTGGCAAGCATTCCTTTCCATCAGGTTCTAGCCCACCTTTCCAGACACTTTTTGTTTCTTTCTCCTTCAGGCACTCTACAGTTTAGCCAGATTGGCCCATTTGTTTTTCCCTATTTTATCTGTGCACCTCTGTACACATTGAACTCCATGCCTGGAATGCTGTCTTTCCTCATTCTGCCTCTTGGAATCCTGAGCTTCCTTCAAGGTCAGTAATGGGTTCTATTTCATACCAGTAGCCTTTGCTTCTTATTGTTGTTGGTTTTGTACTGTGCAAATTATCTGTATTTACATGTTGTATTTTTTCCTGCAGAATGTAGTTCCTTTATGGAAAGGGCTTTTTCATTTCCATTTTTGTGTACCTCCTTACTTGACAAAATATCTGGAATGGTTTATTGAACTAAATCAGATGCATAAGTCCTCTTTCCTTCTCCAGTAGGTCAGACTCATCTGGCCTGTATTTTCTTTCAGAATTGACATAGTTCTTTTAATGATCTCCAGGTCATTCCTGAAAGACTGGACCATATTTTTCCCTCCAACATTCTTCTGACATTGCAGTATAGAGGTGAGCCATAGCACACTGCAGTCTTCAAAGAATTGGTGTCAAGGATCACCAAAAATACATTGGAAAGGTCCATCCTGGGCATGAATAGGCTACAACACATTAAAGACAAAGAATTATGGGACTAGTCTCATAAGGAATATCAAGAAAATGTATTGGTCAAAGAAATTATGGGCCAGTCACAATAGTAAGATCAAGGGATAACTAACGGACAGACATCCTTTGAGTTCTGTTGGTAGAAAGGAGGTATCAAGAAAATTCAAGGAAAGGCCCTAACATACTGGGAGGAATTTCTGTGGTGAACTTACAGGAGGAGAAGGACAAGAATCACACAGGATGGGCAGGTATGGATCAGTTGTGATAGTCACTGATGAAGGGATACTCAAGTTCTTGAAATGACATAGTCATTAGAGAATTGGAGTACAAATTAGAAATGGGCAAAATCAGCATAAAACACACATTTAACTTATGTTAATGCTTTATATCTATTATTTTAGAATTTAAATTGCCATTCTCAATTCTACATCTTTGCTATTAATTAAATGTAGATTGAAGGTAAATACTTGGGGAAGGCTCAAACATTTGGCAAAATTTAAGAGAAGACATTCCTAGCTCTGATACTCCATTCTACCCCAATTCAATTAAAAGTAACAAGCATTTACTAAGCATAGAAAGACAAAAACAAAAATAAACTTTGCCCTCAAGGATATTGAGCTATTATGTAGGAAACATGAAAACAGGTAAATAAATGCAAACTTTTTACAAGATAAATACAGCACAATTAAAGTAATAGAGTGCCAGTGGCTAGGAGGATCTGGAAAAGCAGGAGTAGTATTTGAGTTGAACTGTGAAAAAAGCAAGGTATTTCAAATGGTAGATATGATGAAGGTGGGCATACTTGTTTGTAACAGCCTTTTGAAAAGCTGGAGATAAAAGATGAATTTAATGCACTGGGTTTTTTTGTTTGTTTGTTTTTCAGTCATGCCCACTCTCTTTGACTCCATTTGGAGTTTTCTTGACAAAAATACTGGAGTGTTTGCCATTTTCTTCTCCAGCTCATGTCACAGATGAGGAACTGAGGCAAATGGGGTTAAGTGACTTGCCTGGAGTCACACAGTTAATAAGTGTCTGAGGCCAAATTTGAACTCAGGAAGGTGAATCTTTCTAGTTCCAAGCCTAGTTCTCTATCCACTGCACCACTTAGCTGCCCTGAGTGTAATGCATAAGGAACTTTAAATAGACCAGTTGGAACAGAGAGAACATGAGAAAATTAAAGGAAGTGAACCTATCATTTCATTAGTCTAAGAACTCTCTATATGAGACAATTTCCTTTATCTTTATCCACCATCTCCTCTGAGTCTTAAAGCTGTCTATTGAACCAGGAGGATAAATCACACAGTCTGTATGTATGAGAGATGGGACCTGAACCTAAGTCTTCCTGACTCTGAAGGCTGCCTCTTTAGCCACAATGGATATTTCCTCCCATGGTACAGAGGAAAGGGAACACTGTGAGGTCATTCTACAAAGAAAAGCTGGGGTCAAACTGCAAAGAGCTTCAAATATCAAACCAAGGAGTTTGCATTTTGTCCTAGAGCCAATAGGAAGTCAACAGAGTTTCTTGAGCAAGGGAATGGCATGGCCAGTCTGGCATTTTCCCTCTCTCTCAAAACACATACATATACATATGCTGGATAATATTGTTTTGACCTATAGACCAATTTTTTCCCCTCTGTCTACCAATAGGTTCTTTATTTCTCATTTAAAGTACAACAATAATCTTCTAATAGGGACAACTATGTGGTACAGCAGACTGTGCATTGAACCTGGAATCTCAAAGACATGAATTCAAATCCCCCTCGGGTACTTACTAGCTGTGTGACCCTAGGCAAGTTACTTAATTCTCTCTCAGAGGAAATGGAGATTTCCTCATCTATAAAACAGGGATAATAATAGCATCTACTTCCCAGGATTATTTTCAGGATCAAATGAGATAATATTTGCAAAACACTATATAAATGCTAATGATTATTAATAATAGTAATAATAATGACACAAAATTCTCTCCTTCAAGTCTCTGTTCCATCAAATCCATCCTTCACACAACTGTACTGTCATAAGACATTGCCAAGAGAATAATATTTCTAAATCATAGGTCTGACTTTGCCATGTCTCTTTTCAATAAACTGTAGTGACTGTCACCTCCAAAATCAAATGTAAACTCTTGTGTTTGACATGAAAAATACTTTAGAACCTGCCCCAACCAAGCTTTGCACTCTTATTATTCATTATTCCTCTTCACACACCCTGGACTACCTTTTGCACCACCCCAAAACAATATTCTCTCTTCTGTCTCAGAGTCTTCTCATTAGCTCTGACTCATGCCTAGAAGGTATTTCTTTTTGGAATTCCTCGTTTCCTTCAAAATTAAGTTCACGAGCCACTTTCTATCTGAATCTTTTTTCCTGACCCTGCCCATTCTAGTGTCTCCTCCATTTATTTTAACATACAGGAGGTTATAAAAGTCTTAGTGAAGATCTAAGGTTAAATAACTTAAAACTACATTAAACTTTGGGAATACTCTATAATATTTATGTGTACTTATATCTCTTCCCTAGTTGGAATGAAAAATCTTTGAGGTCCAAAACTGTTGAATTTTCTGTCTTTGTGCCCCCAGGGCACATTACAACATCTGGCACAATAAATGTTTATGGATTGGTTGTGAAAGGTAGGCTCCAATATGTCTGTTGCTGTAACATTACAGCCCCAGTCTCTGATATAGTCGTATAGAATTCCTGAAATCTCCCTTGGACCACTGGCAGAAAAAAATAGTCTTCCAGAAGTGACTGAGGCAAATGCAATGGAATCCAATCCAACATGCACTTATTAAGCAATGACTATGCATAAGTGACTTTGTTCGTCAATGAGAATACACAGACAAAAATTTTTTTAAAAGTCTCTGATCTCTAGGAGCTTACACTCTAAGGTATATTATACTCATTGTACTCCTGCTCCACTTCTTGCTTTCATAATAACCGACCCTCTTACTGCTCCCCAGAAAGAATAGTCCATTTCGCACAGCTGTGCATTTACATTGGCTATCTTTATCTCTGGGCAGTTAAGGAATGCAGTGGATAGAGTGCCAGCCTTGGAGTCAGGAGGACCTGATTTCAAATCCAGCCTCAGACATTTAGTAGCTGTGTGACCCTGGGCAAGTCACTTAACCCTGTTTGTCTCAGTTTCCTCGTCCATAAAATGAACTAGAGAAGAGAATGGCAACCACTCCAAATGGGATCCAAAGAGTCGGGGACAACTAGTACAACAACAAAATCTTTATCTCTACTTCTAAGAACAGCTTTTTTTTCCATCAAAACTTTGTTTAAGAAGTATCTTCTCCATTAGGCAGCTAGGTAGTACAGTGGATAGAGTAGTGGGCCTGAAACCTGGAAGATGCCTCTTTCTGAGTTCAAATCAGGTGACCTGGAAAAAGGAAATGGTAAACCATTCCAATATCTCCATGAAGAAAACCCCAAATGGGTTGGCAAAGAGTTCACAAAAGCTGAAATGATTGAACAACCACATCTACATTAGACCTTTCCTGATTCTCCCATCTTCAAGTGCCCTTGAGTTGTGTGTGTGTGTGTGTGTGTGTGTGTGTGTGTTGCATATAGTCATTCATGAACATACTGAAAGTCCTCAGTAGAATTTTCATTTTGGTATCTTTAATGCCCTGTACAGTGCCTGGCATTACAATAACAAATGTTTGTCAATTGATTGATTGATAGACTGAACTAAACTAGTCTAAATTCTCTCTTTGACCTTAGTGCTAAACACCATCATTCTCTGAAATATTTAACCTGATAGCCTCAGCTAGTAGCACTGATCAGTTGATCCTCATGTAACCCCCCAAACCGAAAAAAAAATCTATTAGGATATTCCATAGTCCTACTGTCCAAAAAAATGCCCAGGAAACATCATATAGCATGATTCCTGAAAAAAAGGTAATTGGTGCCACTCATTTCCATGAGCCGTGTAAAACTTTCACTACTCATGAATGATCAGAGCTGAAATGTTTTACATTGTTTCCAAAGGACCATTACTCTAAAATGACTGAGTTTGCTAAGCAGTACAGACATGTAGATTTTGTAGAGTAATATTTAAAATCATTATGCAAAATGACCATTTCCATGGATTGTGTATGCAACAGTTTTATAGAGATTTCAAGAGAGATAGATTTCTACATCAGGATCAGGGACTAGAGGTGGATGCTGGATGAGGAAGCTGCTTTGACCAAGGCAGGTCAGCACCTTCTTTGCAGTTCCTATAGAGTTCCTCAAAGCACTCAGAGATTAAATGACTTGCCCAGGGTCACACAATATATGTCAGGGACTGGATTTGAATACAACTCTTTTTACTCTGAGGCCAAATGTCCATTATGCCACACGGCAAAGCACTTAATATTCAGTCATTTCTCAGTCCTGCCTGACTCTTTGTGACTCCATTTGGAGTTTTCTTGGCAAAGATACTAGAGTAGATTGTTATTTCCTTCTCCAGCTCATTTTACAGATGAGGAAACTGGGGCAAACAGGGTTAGGTGAATTGCCAAGGGTCACACAGCTAGTAAGTGTTTGAGGCCGAATTTGAGCTCCACGCCTGGCAGACTATCCATTGTGCCACCTAGCTGCCCTTCATATACATCATCTTATTTTAGCTTAACAACAATTTGAGATGGATACTATAGGTATAATTATCTTCAATTCTCTCTCTCTCTTTGCCTCTCTCTATTTGTATGTCTCTCTATCTTTCTGTCTCTCTGTTTCTACTTGCCTCTCTTTCTCTCCATTCTACAGATGAGGAAACAGAGGTAGAGAAGGCCATAGGCACGTGCTGTCAAGGACCTCACAGTAAATCTTGTCTAACCTTGTCATTTTACAGATGAGGAGACTAAGGTTCGGGAGAATTAAATGTCTTACCCATGGTCACAGAATGAATAAATGTGAAATAGGATTTGACATGAAGTCTTTGTGACTCTATTTCTACTTCTCCATGCTGCCTCTCTAACAACATCTGAAAACACCAGTTTTCTTAAGATGGGCTCACTTGGATGGCCTCCTAAATGTCCCAACCACAATCTCACATCATGAACTGTGTTTGGGGCATCTCAAACTAGGTGCCTAATAGTATCTCAAACTCAGTATGTCTTTAACAGAACTCCTTATCTTTCCCCCCAAACCTTTGCCTCTTCTCGATTTCCCTACTATTGTCGAGGCAACACCATCTTTCCAGTTACCCAGATTTATGACCTCGTGATTATCTCCCACTGCTCCCACATATCCAAGCCATTGTTCAATCTCATCAATTCATTCTACCCTCCTAATATCTCTCCTTTAGGTTTCCTTCTCTTTGCTCATACAGCTACTTCCTTGGTTCAGTCCCTTATCACCTGAAGATTAGATTATCGCAATAGTCTTCAAATGCTCTTCCTGCCTCAAGTCTCTCTCTACTCCAAACCATCCTCTACTTAACTGCTAAATGATTTTCCTAGAGCACAGGTCTGACCATAGCATCCTCTTTCTTAAATAAACTCCAATAAGTTCCCTATCATCTCAATGATCAAATATAAAGTCCTGTGTTTGACTTTTAAAGCTCTCTTCAATCTGCCCCTTTCCCATCTTCCCAGTCTTCTTACTTATTCTTGACTTCTCTCCATGAGCTTTACAATTTAGTCACCCTGGAAGGGGCTTAAGAGAACATCAACTCTCCACCTTCAGTAGAGTGACTGTCTGGTTATTGTATGTGTTTGGAATTTTCTCCGTCCTCATCTTGGCTTCTTAGCTTCTCTAGTTTCCTTTAAGACTTAGTTCAAATCCTGCCATTGGCAAAAGCTCTCTTTCCTAGGCCCCATAGCTACTAATTCTTCCTCCTCCTCTTTGCATATCTTAAATCTATTCTACATACATCTTGTATGTACCTAATAATTCGTGTGTTGTCTCCCCCTCCAAATTTCAGTCAGGCAACAAGCTTTTCTTACTAGAAGAGCAGGATGGTTTTCAAAGAGGCAGAGGCACTAGGTTGCCAACATTCACTGGATTATGGAAAAAGCAAGTGAGTTCAAGAAAATATCTACTTGTGCTTCATTAACTATGCTAAAGCCTTTCAATGTGTGGATCACAACAAAATGTGACAAGTCCTCAGAGAGATGAGTACCAGATCATCTTACTTGTCTCCCGAGGAACTTGTATGGGGGCCAAAAAGCAACAATTAGAACTGAACATGAAACAATGGACTGAAAAAGGAGTGCCACAGGGCTATATATTGTCACGTTATTTATTTAACTTATATTAAGAACACGTGATGAGAAATGCCAGAATGGTTGAACCAAAAGCTGGAATCAAGGTTGCCAAGAGAAATACCAACAATCTCAGATATGCAGATGATACTACTGTAATGGCAGAATATGCAGAGGAATTAAGAAGCCTCTTGACGAGGGTGAAAGAAGAGAGTATAAAATCTGTCTTGAAGCTTAATATAAAAAAAAAATCCTAAGATCTTAGCAACTGGCCCTATCACTTCCTGGAAAATAGAGGGAGAAGAAATGCAAGTAGTGTCAGATTCATATTCTTGGGCTCAAAGATCACTGCAGATGGTGACTGAAGCTATGAAATTAAGATTCCTTTGAAGAAAAGTTATGGAAAATCTGAACAACATATTAAAGAGCAGAGATATCATCTTGTCAACAAAGGCCCCATGTAGTCAAAGCTATGTTTTGGGTTTTTTTTTTTTTGTTTGGGGTGTGTGTGTGTGTGTGTGTGTGTGTGTGTGTGTGTGTGTGTATTTCCAATAGCAACGTATTGCCTTATGAGTTGGATTGTAAGTAAAGCTGAGCACCACAGAATCGATGTTTTCAGATTCTGATGCTGGAGAAGACTTTTAAGAGTCCCTTGTACAGCAAGGAGGTCAAATCAGTCAATACTTAAAGAAATGAATTCAGGTTATTCACTGGAAGGTCAAATAATGGAGCTAAACCGTAAATATTTTAATCATATGATGTTCTAGAAGATGGGACTCATTGAGGATAAAAAAAAAACTGATTTTGGGAAAGATTGAAGGCAAAAGGAAAAGGAGATGGCTGATGATGAAATGGATAGATGGTATAATGGAAACAAGGAACATGGCCTCACACAGACTTTGAGAGATAGTGGAGGATAGAAGGGCCTAGTGTGCTATGGCCCATAGGGTCATGAAGAGTTGGACCGAATGACCGAATGACTGAACAACAAAAATAGAAATCAAATAAAATCATCTTCATTGACTGCTCTTGTGAATTTTAGCAAAATAGTTCTTTCTAGGCCTCAGTTTCCTCCGTTGTAAAACAAAGGACCTGAATTAAGAAAATTCCCTTCCAACTTGGACATTTTCTGTTCTAAGCTTTCTTTCATTCTGAGATTGTGTTCTGTATTTTAACAAAGAGGCAGGATCAAGCAAAACTGTAGTTGATCTGCATGTTGAATGAGTTTGACAATGCATACATCATTGAGTAACTCAGTTTATCCCCTGTCTAAGGAGAAGGTGGGGGGCTTCCTAGTCAATCTTCTGAAGTCGTGGTTGATCATTGCACTGATCACACTTGTCAAGCTAGTCATTGTTATTCTCCTTTACATTGTTATGGCCATTGCTTAATAGGTCTCTGGTTCCTACTTGCTCAAGTGTCTCTGAATTCTTCATATCCATTGTTATTTTGTGGCACAGTAATATTTCATCATATCCATGTACCAACATTGCTTCTACTATTCCCCAGTCAATTGGAAGACACTTTCCTTCTAATTCTTTACTCTTTCAAAGAGTGCTTTTTGTTGGTTTTGGCACGCATGCCAACTACTCCTTTGTTTTTGACCTCTTTGAGGTATTTGCCCCTGGGGGCAAAGGGTGTGTAGTTTAGTGACCTTGCTGTTATAATTACTATTTATTTTTCTCCAAAACATCTGGACCAAGTCACAGCTTCATCAACAGAAAATGGGTGTGCACTTTGCCCACATTATGCTTACAAACACAGCCTTTCTTCTTTCATTGCACACTGTAAATATACCTTTATTATAGGCAATTTGATGAAGCCAAGTTCAATCCCTCCTCCAAAAAGAAAAAAAAAAGAATTAGAAAGCGGAGGCCGGTGCCTTTCACTCCCTCTAGTAGTCAAATGGCTAAATTTTCATCTTCAGCCATGTAAAATTCAATGGATGAAATGTGCCTGTCTGTCAAAGACCAACCTGGGATGTCAGAACAATTTTTAAGAGATATACTTGACATTGTGAGAGCTCATTGATATTCGAGTCAGTTAATAAAATAATAGTTATGCTAATTCCCCTACCAAAAAATGGCATTGCTAATTAGTCTCCCAAATCATTCCACTTTAAATATAAAAATGTATGTACACCTTTAGTACAGAAACTGCAGAAGGGAAAGATCATTAGCTGATGACTCCAACATATGGTTGAAGTAGCAACAATATGTTACATGCTTCCCATCTTGGCTAGAACAGTGAAGACCAAAGGATCAGCCAATGCATAATTGTTTTTGTTTGATTTTTTTAAGAAATGCTAAATGGATTAAGATTCAGTGAAAGGTATTTGATTGGCAGGTTTAGAGAAGGAGGTTTTCTATGCTCTCCAATGCAGCTTGACAACAGTTTCCATCTCTCCTCTCTCTCTCTCTCTCTCTCTCTCACACACACACACACACACACACACACACACACACAGAGTTTTGTCTAATCAAAACTAGAAGGGACTTAAAAGGCACTCTAGTCCAATGATCTTATTATCTAGATAAGGAAACTAGGGTCCAGAAAAATGATGAGATTTGCCCAAGATGGTACATGTAGTTTGTATCAAAGGCAAGATATGAACCCCTATCTTCTGCCTTCATAGTCTGTGCTCAATGTGATCAGAGACTGAGAGCTAGAAAGAACTTTCCTAATCATTTTGAAGAGAAAAAAAAAACTGGGAGAGATTTAGTGACTTGCCCCACAATAAGGCAGATAGTAAGCATCAAAGACAAGATTTGAACCCATGTCCTCTGACTCCAGAGTAAGTCAGTGATCAATAAGAACATAGATATAAAACTATGAGGAACTCTAGAGGTCTTTGAGACCAATAGTCTCATTTTATGAATGAGAATATTAAAGTCCAATGAAATCAAATTGGGTATGCAAGGTTGCACGGTACCATGCAATTTAGAGCCAGAAGGGATTGTAGAGAACATCTCCTTCCACAACTTCATTTTACAGGTAAGGAAACCAAGTCAATAAGAGGTTCAGTAGCTTTCCATCTCAATGAAGTTGATTGTTAAAACAAATATAAGTAAAATGATTGCATAAAATTACTTTAGGACAAGGAAAAAAAAATATCAACTAGAAACCCAAGTCTGGAAATAGGACAAGGTTCACAAAGTTGTCTCCTTTTCAGTGATTTCCACAACAAGGCTAGCCACATAATCGTGGGAATGTATCCTTCATTTCATTTAAAAGTGGCAGGTCAAACAGAGTCTTTACTAAATTAATCAATCACTAAATCATTTAAATTACATCATCTTCCCCACTTACAAAGGGAATGGATTCTCTCTCTCTCTCTCTCTCTCTCTCTCTCTCTCTCTCTCTCTCTCTCTCTCTCTGTCTGTCTCCCTCCCTCCCTTACTTCCTCTCATCCATAATATTACCTTTGTCCCTTGGGTTCTCTCTGCCTTTCAGAGCATGACAGCTTCATCAGTGCTTCTCACATGATACTTTTTTTTCTTGCCTTCTTTTTCAGAGATGAATCTCACTAACCTTTCATTGGAAGTGAAACCCCATGGGTTCTTAGCTACCAAGATATGCCAGGCTAAATGAATCTAGTGACCCCCTTTGGAGTCAGAAAGACTCCACTTCTGTCTTTATCTTTAAGTCATAAATATTAGGAAATGATACATAAGCTCTGGAGACACAACAGGAATGAGGGATGAGATTTTAGGGATAATGATGGAGGAAGAGTGAGATAAGATTATTGGTGAATAACAAAGGGAAATTGTAAACTAGGGCATAATTTAGAAGTAAATGCCAAACACTGGTGTGAAAGTTCATGTACTATTTCAGTGTCTATAGTTCATATTGTTGGAATGATCTTGACTAACCAATGCCTAAAATTTAATTTTCCTCCACTATTATCTGACTATAGCAATTTGAACGCAGAGCTTTCTTTTTACATAACCCTTTATGCACTATGCTCACTCCTGCTTCCATATTGTTTCTCAGGCTATTCCCCTCTGCTAGATCTAAATATGAAGTAGCCATTCTTTAAAGCCTCCTCATTTTGGAAGCTTTTCCAATAATAATTGGAATTATTAAAACTATAATGATGTATGTGGGCTGTATGTTAAAAATAAATTTGACTCAGTAGAGTAAAACAGAGCCTTAAAGTGTCTACTCCAATTGGTATCTCCCAAAATCATATTAAATTTTTACAAGATTCCTTGATGATGAAATAACAGGGAAAAAAGTTTGACGACCCTGTAATTATCAATATCAAGCAAGGTATAGTAAAAGTGAGAGGTAGCAGAGAGACAACCCAGGTCCTACACAGATGCCTATGGAATGTTAAAAGGCCTCCAGCAAGTGGATTAGAACCTCTGTGGAAGACACAGAGAACTACCTCACAGCATTAGAAGATGCAGATGGATACTGATCTATACCCAACATTAAAAAGATCAAAGAATCATTGCTTTGGGGAGGGTTAAAAATTGAACTAGGAAGAGGTAAAATTCATAAGATTAAAAGCAGAAGAATGTATTTTAGTCAATGGACAGAGTATATAAGTCCTGAAACTGTCATCCAACTTGACATTCAAGGCTCTAGAGAGGTATAAGAGAACAGAACATTTAGGGGGAATTTAGTGAAATAATACCGGCATGCCTCAAGGAACATTTTAATTCAACTTCCAATCAATCAATCAGTATTTATTATGCAACTGCTAGTAACTAGGTATTGTACTAACATAAAGTTAAAAAAAACAAAAAAACAAAACCTGCTCATTCTCTACTGGGGAGACAATATATACAAATAGAAATATATGCATAATGCATGTATACATGATAAACACAAAATAAATAGAAGGTAAGGAGAGTACTAATAATTCAATGGATCAATAAATTAAATTCAAGTAATATTTGCTAAATGTTTTATAAGGGAAAGGAACTTTGCTAGGTGCTGGGGACAGAACAAATAATACTTAAAAATCCCTTGCTATCAAGGAACTTACTTTCTCCTAGGTATATGGTATGTACAGAATAAATAAATAGGAGGTTATTTGAGAATGGGAAGAACAGTAAGAACTGGGAAGATTATGTTTTCCCATAGGAAATGCTACTTGATCCCTGAATGTAGATAAGGATTATAAAAGGTCAGAGATAGGAACAAGTCCATATGAGGTGGGGAGGATTTGACAAACTTATGCAAAACCATGGCATTGAGAGACATAATGTTGAGTTCAGAGTATAATTCAGTAGTTCAATTTAGATAGAACAAAACATTGTACACATATATATGTGATATAGAAAGGTAGCTTGAATCAAGTTTGCAGAGAGTTTTCAATGTCAGACTGAAGAGACTGAGAAATGTTCAATTTTTTGTTTGTATTTTTTTTTCCTAAAGAGAATAAGGAAGCAATGACATTTTTGAGGGGTAGAATAGAGTAATTTTATCAGATCCTTCACCTTACTAAGAAATTTGGCTGTAGTGTAGACAGTGAGTTAGAAAGGGGAGTTAACAGAAGCAAAGTAACAAAATGGAAACCTATTACTATAATCTAGCAATTGGAAGAATGGAGAAGGAAATGGCAAACCGCTCTGGTATCTTTGCCAAGAAAACTTCATTAACAGTATGGTCTGTGGAGGTCACATTGGCTTTATCAGGCTGCCCAAGGAGTCCATGACACAACTAGATTAAGAACCCCTGCTCTAGGTCTTCTCTTTTATTCCGTGCTCTAACGTCTCTTAGATTTGTAGCTGGAAGGGTTTTCATATCCTGAGTCAGTTTCATGGATGATGAGCCACTCCTGCTCATGGAAGGATTCTCTAGCCTCTGTATTTAGGGACCCGGAAGAAGCAGTCTCTTAGGCTGTACTTTATGCCTAAAAATCCTGGGTGCCTTGACTTTCTCTCTCTGCTCAGACAAACTTAGCAGAGACTCTAGCTCAGAAGTACTGCTCTTGTCCTTTGATAAAAAATTCCTGACCTAAGCCAGATAATTACTTCTGTTCCCCCTTGAGATGGCAGCATTCTTTTTGGACTAGGTTGAGCTTGGTTTTAAAAAAGAGATATACTCCAGTTAAGTGGGATATCCCAACCTCCACATCCTCGTTCTAATTCAAATCTTGTTTTTAGTGTAGTTTCATTAGCCTATGTCCTTGGCCAGCTTGTTTGAAAGCTACATTTTCTTTCTCAATACAGTTCACTGTTTTCTGTAATATCCCCCAGATCCTGACTTAATATTTTTTTTTCTCTTCATAAATTTCCTTCTCTTTCAGATCTCACATAAGAGTTTTAGTGGCCCACCCTTACAACCTACCAGACAAGGAAGGTGAAGGAAATCTTTTCCTCTCATTACTCAAGTTATAAAAGTTGTAGTATTAGTCAAATAGGCTTTCTAAGTCTCTTCACCCTGCTCCCAAGGGGAGATAAAAATATTTTCCCAAGGACAAGGTTCTCTATTTTGCCTATATTTTTTTTAAAGATAAACCTTTATTCTCCCTTTTCTCCCAACTAAGTTTTATCCCAACCAAGTTTACACTATGTCCCTGATCAAATGTTATCTTGAGGATTTTTACAATGATCAGTTTAGTGACTCAGCATATTTTCAAGCATATTCCCCCAAATAGTCATCTCCCCGAACATGAAAAATCAATCAATTTCCATTTTGCCAATTATACCACAGTTTTGTCCCCCAGACCTTTCCCTTTTTTCTCATCAAAAGGGTAAAGGATAATGTAAGTAAAGAGACTTTCCAAAGATATATCTCTTTTTAAAATCTAAAAAGCTCTGGCTGTCATTCACTGATACCTCCATCGAAGCCCATTATATTAATTAAACCCCATCCTTTTCCTGGAGGCATATAGTTATTATTTCATTCTGTACTCCTAAATGTTCTGTTCCCTCATCCTTATCTGGATCCATGTGTACACAGTTGAAAAATATGATCAGGGATGAAATCCTATTCTTGCTTTCAAGCTCCAAGGCACTTGGGGGGGGGGGGAATTTTCCTCAAGGTGAGGTTTACTAGTAGTCCTTCCAACCACAAAGAAAACTTGACCAAGGATTTTTGTTTCTATGATCTATTTTGATTCCCGGAACAACAATGTGAAATAGTTAGCACACCTATTATGCCATGTATTTGCTATTTATTATGTCACATTATACCTGAGGAAAATGAGACCTAGAGAAAAGTCCCATGGCTTTTTGATGGTAGAGCCAAAGAAATTCAACTCTAGTCCTTCCACATCTATATCAGATGGTTCTTCTACTCTAAGGCGTGTTAAACTTTTTCCACTGGCAACCCCTTTTAACCTGAGAAATTTTTACATGACCTTGGCTATATGAAATAGGTATATAAATTAAATATTTACTGATAATAAATCATAAAGAAATTTATTTTTTAAAAATTCCTTGCTATACATATAATTTTACCATTTATTAAAGATGAAAGCAAATTTGCATACTAATGATACAGATGTGCTTGTTTATTTTTACATAAAGTATCACATATCGGCACAATATTTAATGCTGCTGGATATAAAGCACCTTCAACATTTTTCAGAGTTGATCGATATTTTGATTTTATACTCGTCCATGCTGAAAACCTACTTCGCATAAATGTGTAGTACAAAATGGCAGAACTAAGTTTAGGGCCATTTCAGAAATTGTTGGAAATGCTGTCCTAATCCAAAGCCAAAATTCACTTAATGATTTTGTATGTACAGTGAAAACACTGCATTTCATAACATACAATAGTCTCAAATCTGAGCGAGGTGCTTCTGGTAGCATTCTTTGGAATTGTATGGTGTGACGGCATGTGTAGTACAAAGTGCGCATGTTTTGTGTTCAGAACCGAGTCTGCAGTGAAGTTGAGTGATACAACACAGGCAAGTGCTGTCAGAAACACCTCGGATTCATTACAGGTTTGATTTTGAATTAATTTTTTTGTTATTGAGCATTAATAAAGCTTTTACTGTTGCCAAATTTTTAGAACTCCCACATTCAGTTATGAGACCCCATATGGGGTCATGACCCATATGGGTGTTTAAGAAGTGCTATTCTACTCTACCCTATTCAGTAGTGCTTCCAACCTGTATTCTCCCACCCTATACTTACTGTGTTTCATATTATACAATTAAATCAAGACTCTCTTTTATCTCTTACTTCAGGTTTCACAAACTGGTTTATTATTATAACTGCCCTATGAGGCATCATTATGTGCAGTTTAGAAAGCAGAAAACCAAGACCAAAATCTAAGGGTACATGTTCCCTCCCCTAATACAAAGTGAGATTCTTCAGATAGACTATTTTATATTTCTCTTTGTTTGCCCCACTTAACATCATGCCTGATACATAGGAGGCACTTAAGAAGAGTTTGTTGATTGAATGATCCATTGGATTTGAATCAAATGTAACATTGGACATCATTCAGTCCAGCCGTACCTTTTCAGGGATAAGGAAACTATAGTTCAGAATTACCCAAAGTCATACAGCTGCTAGGTCCCAGAAAATAACTTGAATCAATATTTTGTCTGTGTTCAACATTCTATTGATCACACTATGTTATAAGTTATATCTTGGTCTGGGTAATAATAATGATAATAATAGTAATAAATTCAAGGTTTGCAAAGTACTTTATAAATATTACCATATTTTATCCTCACAACAACCTTAGGAGACAAGTGATATTATTTTTCTATTTTGCAAATAAATAAACAGGTAAGTAGAGAGAAAATGACTTGATAAAGATCTCGCAACTGTTAAGGGCCTGAATGAGGATTTGAACTTATCTCCCTGATGTCATATCCAGCACTCTACTCGCTGTATCAGCTAGACACGTCTTGTTCACTTACATGCATCCATCCTTACATTTATTTATTTATCCATATTTAGTAAAAGCCTAGCATGAAGTGTTGTACTAGGTTCTAGGGATATGGATCCAAAAAAGAGATATTCCCTGCTGTCAGATAGTACATATTCTGCTTTGGTGAGGCAGGAGGGGTGGCAGTGAAAATGTGTACACCAATAAATACAGAATATCCATTTAAAAAACACGTAATCAAATGGGGAAGGTAATGACTAAGAGAATCAAGAATCCACGTTTCTCATGGATAGAAATAATATCATTTGCCCCATACCAGTCAAAGGCATAGGTTAGGCATTCAACAAATACTTAGTTGACTGATTTTTAGGAAACAAAAATATGAAGGCATAATAGAGTTCTGATATATTTGTCATATCCCAACAGCTTACTTCGCAGGTGATACTTGGCAGCATCTTGTGTATGATACTAGGAAGCTTCCAAATAACGTGTATAGGGGCTTATCTTGGATAAAACTGGGCCCTTTGTATTTGAGGAACCTTCAGAGAAATTCTATACCTTCAATTTTCATTTTTGGTTGCCCTAGTTTACAGGTTCCTGGAGAAAATGAGGGATAAAAAGATGTTTTTTTAGGCTGAAATTGTACAATTAGTTTTCTGGTAAGTGTTCTCTCAACAGTTTCATTGGAGATGATTTTGCAAATACTGGCATTTGTTGGTTAATTAAACATTTAAATGCTGATAGTTGTTTTATTAATTCATCTTTATTGATTTCGGTTGAATGTGAGAGATATGGAATCTGCATCAGTGGAATTCTGGTACTTAGTTGAGAAATGTTCATTTTTTTTCCTTTTTTTTGTTTGCATTTAAACAGATTTATACTACTTACCTTGCTGTGAGATCCATGTGTCTTTTAAGATGCTTTACAAGTGTAAGGTTTGTCTGCATGTATAAAAATAAAAAAGAAATCAATCTTTAGTGCATATTAGCTTTTTTTCTTGAAAGACTAACTCTTCTGGGTTTATCTGACCATTTTTTCTGTTTTTGCTAACTCAACCTATTTGTCTTGTCATTTGAATTTGTAATTCCGTTTGGATTGCCCTAGCAGTTCCAGGGGAAAATTTTGAACTGTCTTTGGAATAAGGACCCATGGAATGACCTATAATATGGGGACTCACTGAGAAATTTTGGTGCCTACTGCATACAACGGCACACAGAAAATTTTGTCTAGGTGGCATTTGTATGGTCTTATCCAAAACTGAGGGAATTGTGTGGAAGAGTTTTTCCTCAGGATGGTTGGCTTCTGAATAGAGGAGAGCAGGTAAAGGGGTAATATCCAGCTCATCTCATGTCCTTAATCACTGTGTGGAGAGTTTCACATGCTCTGAGATTGGGATAGGAACTCAGATTTTCTGAGAAAAAGGAAATTTTGTTTTCTTTTCCTTAATAATCATACAATGACTGTATCTATTCTGTGAACATGGAACAGGGTGGAGGGAGCCTAGTGGAAGAAAGAGAAGGTAAAGTGTCTCTACCATTGGGATGGACAGCGGTTTGAAAGCAGCAAGCCTAGTAAGTTTGTTTTTCACTTCAGAGTGAGGGCTTGTCTTCCATTCCACCTTAGTTGATTGGAATATGTGTAGAACTCTATGTGTTCTGGGAAGCTCTGAAGGCACCAGGTTTCTTTCTGACCTTGTAAACCATTTTTTTTTTTTTTGCTATTTCTTTGCTTTGTTTTTGTTTATTTGTTTTGGGGTCGAGAAAGGTCATTCAAGCACCACGTCAGGAATTTGAGTACTAAGCAAGCAGTGATGCATGGTAAAGTTTGTTATATCCCTTTCTTTTCGACTCTACGAAACTTTGCATTGAGACACAATCATGATTCTCTTCTAAACATGCTGAACTGTATTAAGATTGTGCCATTTTGACTGTTGGCATTCCTGAGTGGCACTGGGGAAGTATGTAAAAAGATAATCCTCCTGCTTTTCCAGAGAACACAAACAACGGTTTGATTGACTGAGGACATGGGCATGTCTTCAAAATGTACTCCTGCCTATTTGCTGAAGATGGGAAAAATTTTAAACTAGGAGAAAGATAATGGGAAGTCATCTTGTTCAACTGATACAGCCTCTTCACATAGAGGATGCTAAGAAGATTGCTCCTAGGAGATTCATGACATGTAAGGGAAATATCTCAGAGAGACTGTGGAATATACATAGTCTTTCCATACCTGGTTCTTGTCGCCTAACTATGTGTGAAGAGGCATCTCTTTGGCTTATTTTGCAGGCATTTGAAAAGGCATTTTGCCATCAACCACTGATTCTTTGCCTTTTCATTCTTTTGGTTTAATTCAATGACTCCTCTCATGGTGTCTGGTGGGAAATCATGTGGTAAGAGGAAGGCTTCCTACCAATTGAAGCTACATGATTATAAGAAACAGGGCTTAAACCTTGGCTTTTATGTTTCTTCTATCTATTCTAGGTGAAAGGACTGAAGTCTCTGACTTTGGTAAATACAAAGGTCAGGAAAGCAAACCACAGAAATCCAGGAGTTGGAATCCAGGATGAATTTTGCAGCCAGCACAGTATCAATGCCTCCAGGGGTAAAGTGTGATTTTCAAAAGTATTTTTCTGGACCCCAGCCCATCAGAAAAACTCACCAAGAAGTCATACTGCATCTGGACATAATCTTGGTTGGGACTAATGCTATAAAGGAACTGAGTTAAATCATGTACCTAATTCCCCCTACTTCTACCCACAGAGAACAAGGTGATATTGGTGAGATCATGCCCTCAAAGTGTTGCTGTTCACTATTTAGTTGTTTTTCAATCCTGTCTGATTCTTCACAACCCTTTTGGAGTTTTCTTGGCAAAGATACTGGAGTGGTTTCCCATATCCTTCTCCAGCTCATTTTACAGATGAAGAAACTGAGGCAAACAGGGTTAAGTGACTTGCACAGGGTCACATAGCTAGTAAGTGTCTGAGGCCAGATTTACACTTCAGGTCTTCCTGATTCCAGGCCCAGCGTTCTATCCACTGCACCACCTAGTTGCCTCCTTGAAGTGTTGAGGGAAAGGTTTTTACTTTGTTCTAACTATACTATGAAATTAAATAGTTCTTTATAAAAGTGAACTGATGTTAAATGGAACCGAGGTGCTAGTTACAAGTATACCTAACAATGAAGGTAACACAGACAGTGGATACTCAAGTCAACGACTAGTAGAGAAGAGATACTCCAATCCTGCAAGGTGCCTGTGGAGGCCCTGGGTGTTAATGCTGCAGGCCAGCCATTGTATTTTTCTTTCACATCTTTCTTTTGTTGTATTCAGTTTCCTACAGGTGAAATCTCTCTTTTCTCTTTCCAGTCCACAACACATAGAACACTTTTTTTTTTAAAGAAAATTTCATTTCAAGTCTCCTTGTTGCATTTAATCAAACTTTCCAGGAAGAGCCTTGTTTAGGCCTCATTTTCCTTGTAGGATGTAATAACAGTTCTTTCATATCAAAAAAGCTAAAGATTCTTTTGTAGCACTTATGGGGAAAACCACGATGGCTATGTTCTCATTTTCATTCTGCTTGGAAAGTTAATACTTTTATATCCCATTTTTCTTTTTTTGGGACCTTTTCATGAGAAATCTATACTATGTTTCCAATGAATTAAGTAAACATTAGCCCCATTTAAAGAAATGAAGATGTGAGTGAAGTGGTCTATTCTCTTATGTATGTGCCTTTAGAGCCCAGCACAGAACACACTGGAGAAATTGTCACTATCCCACGGTTCCACAGACTCCCAGAAGCTTGGTATTTGGGGTCCTAGAAGGGTGGGGATATTTCATTTTTGTCTTTGGATACCTACATCTAATATGGTATCTTTTGTGTCAGAGTAGCTGAATAAGTAGTTATTGAATTAAATTAAATTAAATTAAATTATATTAAGCATATTTGAAGGGACCTCAGATGCATTCTAGTCCAAGTCTTGCTTGAACAGGAATCACTTACATCCATTTATTAAGCATCAACTATGTGCCAGGTGCTATGTCAGGTGCTAAGGATACACAAATAAAAAGGAGATATTCCCGCCTTTACGGAGCTTACATACTACCTGAAACAAGGAGCTGTGCATACATGTTCATATGCACACATACATATTTGTGTGTATGTGCACACATCTATATCACATATATACATTTTCAACTTATTGCTGCTCATCCTTTGTTTTTGAAGAGTACGAAAAAAATGGTATCTTGACTGGTGAGTGAATTGGATTTAAGTAAGGCAGAGTTACACGTCAGCCTCTCTTCCAGAGTGATCAGAGCCCGATGGCAAGACAAGAGTCAAGATGACCAGTGATGGCCCAGGATGTAGTGGATAATCTTGGCCTCTTTGATGTCTGACAGCTCTAAGAGCTCCACAGAGCCTGGCCATTGGAATAAATTGTTTAATTCACTCATTTCACCTGGGAGGGAAATTTTCACATGTTTGGGGTAGACATCCCCCTAACTCACCAACAGGTTGAGGCCTGTTAGTTACCTTCAAACTGGTTTAGCCCATCTGCCAAGATGGACTTACTAGGGTATGGCTGCTGCACATGCTACAGTTTCTTGGAGACACAGGTGAGACTTGGGTGACAGATAGACACCAAAGGTAGATGAGCAGCCCTGAAAAGGGCTCAGCAAGCCCTCCCACTAGAGGTGCTGGTCCCCCTAGAATACCTGATAAATCCCATATTCAACATACGTACTGAATAAATACAAGAAAATTTTGAGGGAGAAGGCAACAGCATCTGGGAGGGGAAGAGAGATTCGTAAACGGTTTCTTGTCCAAGCACCTGAGCTGAGTTTGTTTTTTTTAAGAAAACTCAGATTCTAAGAGGCAGAGATGAGGTGAGCCTGAATTATAGGCATAGGAAATTTGTTTTGTTTTGCTTCATCTTGTTTAAATCATAACACGCCTAAATATTCTCTGTGGTAGCCACCCATTTCTCCTTTCCTATCATCTGAACAGAAACTTAATCCCTCATCCATATGTTGGCCCTTCAAACACTTGAAGACAGCTCTCACATGCCACCCCAGCTCTCCCCAAGTTTTCTCTACTGCAAATAAAACATCTTTAACTCTTTCAAATATTCTTCAGATGGGAAGATGACAAGGCCCTTCACTATTCTGGCTACATGAGCCCAAGCACATTTCTCTCTATATATGGGGAAGATATCATACATTCAGCTCTGAAATCTGAACATGATTTTTTAAATGGATTATAAATTGACTGTGTGGGTGATTATCTTGAAGTTATGTGACTGATGTGGCATTGGCAGTCTGCCTGATGTTTTCCTTTAGCACCAGTAGGCTGTGATTTTTTTTTCACTCTAACCATTTATAAGAAAAAGATACCTCATTACAGGATTTCTACAAAAACACTCTTACATATGTCCTTGGGGGAGAGGGGCTACCAATTTCAAAGTGCTGAAAGCAAGTCATCACTCAAGTTCCCAACTGGATTTGTGCCATGCATTTTTAATTTGGCAGAAAGAAAAAAAGATTCACTGATGCATAGAAATTTTGATATTACAAATTTGAAAGCATAAGTCGCCGTTACTAATATAGTTACAATTGCTAAATGGCTACATTCTCTCCAGGAAGGGGGCTCTAAATCCTTGACCTTCTTATTGTCACGCATACTCAGAGAACAACGGTTATCAAATCACAGTAAAAAAAAAATTAGATGAAATAAATTTTACTCACCTCATATGATGTTAGTAACTTAGATGGAAATCACCGAGAGCGTTCCACATGAGCATTTCTAGTGTATCAATTATAGTAGTGCCTGCATGATCAGAGATACTGGATAACTCAATAAAGCAGGAGAGAACACTGAGTCCTATGTAAGAGCAAATAGAAATTCTCCAATCTTTGGAAATTAGTTAGATACACAAACTAGCTCCTGAAGCTTTCACCTCCATTTTTTACAATCAACTAATTACTTGCTTTTAAGTGCAGATGATAAGTTAATTACTGGATAGAAAAGAGAATTTGAGCCAAATACATTATGCTTATTCTTAAAAACAAACAAAAATGTAACCATAAAACATTCATCAGAAAGTTTGCTAGAACACCTGAGTTTGCAAATAGATTCTCACCAATAGGAAATGGATAAACAAAATGTGGTCCACAAATATAATGGAATAGTATCATCTCCAAATAAACGTGACTATGGATGATTCAGAAAATCAGGGGAAGATGGCAATGCAAAGTTAGCCAAACCAAGTGGGGGTTGAGGGAGAAGTGTGCCCGATCACTACAACAGTGGAAATGAAAATAACAACAACAAACAACAAAAAGAGGAAAAGCTTAATGTGGTTACAATGACCAAACTTGGTAACAAAGAAGATTTAAAGAAAATGTATCTTCCTCCGTTCTGTTCCAAAGGGAGAGATATGAGAGTGGAACATTGCACAAACTATTAGTTTTTGTTGATACGTTGGTTAATTTTACTGACTTTTTTTCCTTCTATCTTTTTGTTTTTAACATTCTATTATGTTCTATAGACACTAAAGGGGAGGGTGGATATATTTAGAAAGTCAAGTGATAGAAAGAAACAAAAAATATTTCAATATTTTTAAATCAGAGTTATTATTTAACATTTAATGCTATTTGTGAGGGAGGAATGTATCTGGTAAATTAGAGTCAAGAATTTTGCAGCCTACTCTTTACTTAAAAGAACCTTAATCCAAAAGAAAAAAAAAAGAAATGTTTGTTTCAGTTTTCCTCCTCTGATCAGAGATTGAACCAATGTTCTCAGCAATAGGGGCTGTTGACTTCATTGTTATAGCACACTCTCAAGTGACTTGATGTCGATTGGCACTTGCTCTGAAATTTAGAGCTTCAGATGGCTGACTAAAGTAAGAGATGTCAAGTTATCTGCCCATGATCACATAGTCAGTATGTATCAAAAGTAGGAGCTAATCATCTTACCCTTTTCTCCAACCACCAAGTCAGAAAGGAAATTAATCTAACTTCAAACTGTACTCCACATTGAGGCCACTAGAAGGAGTTGCTAAGGCGAGTGGGCCACTATGATTTGTTCCCTCTCTTAAAAAAAAAAAAGTGTGATATTCTAAGGCCACTGGATAAATGTTCATCAACCCTCAGTCACAATCCCTGAGGATTTTACTCTCCCTAAGAAAACATTCATTATAGGGTATGGGATTTGGATTTTATTTGGACAGAATAATGGCTTAAGATAGGCACAAAACTTTAACCACACATGTTTACTTAACTTTATGACCTAAGGAAAAGGAATCTTAGGGAAGCTGTGGACTTTCTATTATGGAGGTTCTCAAGCTAAATTTGGATGATCACTTTTGAGGGATGTTGTAGTGGGAAATATTTGTCCTAGTCTAAATGAAATGTGGTGGTCACTGAGGTCCCTCTCATCCCTGAGATCCTATGATACTGATAGAACAAGACTAAGAAAAGAATACGACAGAAGCAAGTTACAACTTCCATGATATCCATGATATCCATTGTTGTTTCTTTATTTGCTTGCTTGTTTGTTTGTTTAAACCATGCTTCTGGTTTCATTAACATTGGGATATCCCAGTGAGGAAATTCTCTCTGCCAATGAAGATGTAAATCTACTCTAAAAGATCTAGCCCTGGAACCTATTGCTGCTATTTTTATTCTGGTCATGCCACTAGTTTTATGTTTCTCTCTCCCAAGGAATTGTCCTATCACCCTTTCTAGCTTCTCTCTTCACACTATCTCACTTGGTGATATATTTCACTCTGATAGGTTCAATTATCATTTCTGTGCAGATGGTGCCCAAATGTATACAGACAGCCTTAATCTATTTCCTGAACTCCAGACCCACATCATAAACTGACTTTGGATATCTCAACTTGCATATGCCAAAGATATTTAAAACACAACATGCACAAGACCAGACTCATCTTTCCCAAAGAATCTCCTTACTTCTGATCTTTCCTATTACTTTAGGGAAAATCATTACTCTTTCATTGACCCAAGCTACTAAATTTGGTGTCATCTTTCATCCCTCACTCATAATTATCCCACGTAATCAAACACATACTAAATCTTTTTTCCTTCTACCTTCAAAATATCTCTCCTATATGTCAACTTATTTTTACCCGTATGACCAAAACCCCCATTTGAACCTTCATCACCTCTCATTTAGACAACTACAATACTCTTTTAATTGGTCTCCCACCTTGTTTCTCCTCCCTCCAATCCATATTCCACTTCGCTATCAAAATGATTTTCCTAAAATGTAGGTTTATAATTTTATTCATTGCCCACCCTCTTCTCAATAAACTTCAGTGGTTCCCCTAATACTATTAACTATAAAATAGAAAGTCATCTGATTGTCATTCAAAGCTATTCAGAATCTGACTGCTTCCTACATTTCTAGTCTTTTTATAATATCCCCCCTCTACACACTCAATGATCCAGCTACATTGGCCTGCTTATACACAAAACATTCTGAGCCCTTGTATTTACTGTAGCATACGTCTGGAATACTTTCTTTCCTCACCTCTACCACTCGGTTTCCCTTACTTCATTCAAGATTCAGCTCAAATAACATTTTCTATTCTTGGTCCCTCTAGCTATTTGTACTTCCCTTCAAGTTGTCTTCTCCCTCTCTCTCTCTCTCTCTCTCTCTCTCTCTCTCTCTCTCTCTCTCTCCCTCCCTCCCTCCCCCTCCCTTCCTCCTCCCCTCCCTCCCTCTCTCTGAAAAAAGAAAAATTATCAATGCCTTACTATACACGAAACACAGTCCTAATGACAAGGAGACAAATAGAAAAACAAGATGGCCTCTGTTCTCAAGAGCTCACATTCTAATGGGAAAGAAACACATATGGAAGGTTTCAGAGACAAGTCACATGGAAAGGTCCCATGGTCCTTAGGGTAAAGGGACAAAACAGAAGGCAATGCTTCATCTTTGATGTCATTTTCACTGATAAAAATCATATTTTATGATGTTGAATCATTTGACAGTGCCATGAACTTTGGTGGAAAGAACTTTTATTTCCTAGCTTATTGGCAACTATGGCTATAGGGCCTGTAGGAGCCAAGGAGCAGACTCTATCAGTGTCTTTGTGTCTTTGTCTCTGTGTCCATCTCTCTTTCTTTTCCCCCATATATGCGCAAATATGTAGAAATAGAGTTATATAGATAGATAAATAGATTGTATATATGAATGCATGCATGTATGTTTATATGTATGCATGTACCTATTTATTGCATGTTATATGTGAGCTTCATGAAGATAAGAACTTTTTCCCCATGACCTCCTCTGTAACCTCAGTGCCTTTGCACAATGCTTGACATACTGTAAACACTTACTAAATACTTTTGACTGATTGAATATATACTCATTTATGTAAATGCTGTATACTCTGATAGAATATAAGCTTCTTGTTGGCAGGAATTTTAATTTGTGTCTTTAAGTCCTGTATCTAGCACTTTATCTGGTGAATAGTAGATTTTTAATAAGTGAGGTAAATAATAAATAGAATATTTAAGCTAATTAAATATAATATTCACACCAAAATGCCTTTTTTTTCCCTTTCTTGCAAAAGGAGACATTAAACTTCACCAGTGATCCCAGTGAAATAGAATCCAAGAACCATTCCACAGGGAGAGTAATCACAGTGCTTCCCACAGCAGAACCTTTCCACAGAGGGGCAGGGGATATATTCTCTACTAAACACAAATCCTGCTTGTGTTCTCTCCACAATAGTAACCATTTCTTTCATTGCGCTTGATAGATTGGGCTTCAAAGCTGTCAGAAACATCCCTTAGTGAAAATAATATTTCTTTAATCTCCCAAGAGCATCTTCATCAGATTTCGTCCTTGTTCGTCTAACAGATGGTGTCTATGGCAAGTGAATTTTATCCATATGAATAAATATATATGAATTTCAGGGACGAAACTTGGTGGCAGAATGATCAATCTGATCTGTCAGTGAACAGAGGAGTCAACCCGTTCATGACTTCCTAACAAGTCCCCTCCACCCCTTTTCCAGTTTGTTTCGATATCCTTATAAATATTGGGGCTGAAGCATTTGCTCCCTCTTCCTAACAAATGGCAGGATGCTACTGGGTGATATTATCTGCTTGGACACTTATGTTCTATATTTAATTTTGGTCCACTTTGGGATGCTGTTGTGCTGAATATATCCTTTGTACTGCACTCCCCATTCATGTCTAAGTGCTTATTTCCAAAACACAGGCATCCAGGGTAGAATTTCTGTAACGACGACTTGACCACTTTATTCAAGTCACTGTTCATCAATTCCTGCTTAATGGATGGAAGAAATACAGAAAAAGGCA
This sequence comes from Vombatus ursinus, assembly GCF_900497805.2. Classification (NCBI taxonomy): domain Eukaryota; kingdom Metazoa; phylum Chordata; class Mammalia; order Diprotodontia; family Vombatidae; genus Vombatus; species Vombatus ursinus. Next base: position 8,262,619 of record NW_020954600.1, on the reverse strand, counting down.
AAACAAAAATATATCCAAGGTTAATGGTCACTAGTAAATTTAAGTTTATCATATGATAAGTGCCTGGAATATGATCACTAAAATAAAAATAAAGGTAATGGGATATTAACTGTGTTGCCAATTAGAGAAGGGAGAATAATCACAGTGCTTCCCATAGGAGAAAAATAATCTGCTTTCTTGTCTCCCCCCCTCATCTCCACAGGTGCTGCAATTCATCTTAAAGAAAGTTGGGGAAAAAATATCTCAACCACTTTACCAAACACCTATCCATACCAAACTTATTGCAAGTTCTAAATGAGTCACTGATACAAATTAGTAGTTAATATTTATCTAAAACTTTAAAAATGTTTTTATCATTCAATTGTTCTAACAATCCTGTTAGGTAGACACTATAGGTATTTTAGACTAAATTTATGATTTCATTGATATAAATAATTCTTATCAGCAAACTTTATCAATAAAGAGAAACTTAATCATTGATTATTATTAAAATTGAAGTCAATCAAAACTATCCCAAAAACTACTGATTTGCATCCCTACTGATTAGAATAATCTACAAGCTTCTGTAGGGCATCTTTGATGAATGTTTGAGAAAGGATACCCTACTCCCTGTCCATAATTTCCATGGTCTTCACTTGTCTCACTGAGAAACACGTATCATCTAGCTGCCCCAATTAGAACACGCTGGTGAAACATTTTCGGTTCTGGATTATCCATACTGCTTGATACTTTGGTTTGCAGGGGTAAATTACTGCTCAGATTTGTAAGGTTTTGGCTGTTGCCTTGGTTCCAGGGATGGAGCTGCTATCCTGATTGCATACTTCCCTCATCACCCCTCCACCATGTTCCCACCATCATTTATCTCCCCAAACTGAGATTTTTCTTGTGGGAGTTTAAACTCAATAATAAAGACCCAGTGCTTTAAATATCCCCTCCACATATTATGTGATCCAATGTTGCTGGCCTCCTTACTGTCCTTCACACAAGACACTCCATGTCCCAATTCCATTTCCTTGGCTCCCCTGCCCTTGTGTCTGAAATATTCTCCCCTTTTATCTCTTGCCTCCTGACTTCCCTGGCTTCCTTCAATTCTGAACTGAAGTCTCACCTTCTCCAAGACCTTGCCAGTCATCCATAATCTTAGTGCCTTCCCTTTGTGATTAACCCATTTGAGCCTGTGTGTATTTTGTTTATACATAGTTCTATGCATGCTATCACTCCCCCCCCCCCCATTAGATTATATACTTCTTGAAAGTTGAGAGAGAGATAGAGAGTATACGTGTGTGTGGTTTTTTTTTGGGGGGGAAGGTTTCTTTATATCTCCAGCGCTTAGCACACAGAGTCAGCACACAGTAGACACTTAAAATATTCTAGCTAACTGACTGAATGACTAGTATGATTCTTCTGGGAAATCTCCTGTAAGTCCACAAACTACTGAATTGTATTAAGAGTACATCTGTGAAGAAAAATGAAATCATGCCAGAATAAAAAAAAGTATGATGATAAGAAGAGTAACAAACTTTAATTTTCAAAGATTTACTTCGTTGATAAGCATGAAGCTCCCATTATTTCTGTGTTTGGAATCCAACCGCTGTATAATTTAACAACACTTGATGATTGTCATTCAATGAAGATCATTAAGTAAATAATGACTGTCACTTGTATTTCAAGTAAAGTAGAGACTGTCATGCTGAATAAAGCTGGGAGCTAATGAAAGGGAGAAAAAATAGAATTACCCTTTATCTGAACTCTGATCCACGTATTTAGAAGAAAAGGAAAACAAGGGAGAATATTCTCTCCATTAATGTGCATGTGATTGGTAGGAGAAATAAGGAACAAGGGAAGGTAGGGAGATGGTTAAAAGGAACAGCCCCTTATTCAGCCTCTGCCTCCTCCTCACTGCGGGTTGAAGAAGAAAACAAGATCCCCACTCTCTGAATCCACACCTTTCCAATATATTCACTCAAATACCCAAGATCACTTGCCAAGATCCTACAAATTCCTCAGATCTATATTAAGGATTCAAAGATGATTGAACATTTGGAAAACCAGAATCATAATTAGCCATATAGATAAAAAATAAATGACAAAGCTTATTACCTCATTAGATATAGAAACATAGATATTACAATATTATTTGCTTTTCCTGCTTGGAGAAGACCAATGGCATCAGGAAGGTGATGTCTTGACTTGCAAGTGAACTGGATTTAAGAGAGGCAGGGCTGTGCAAAGTCACCAGCCTCTCTTACTCTTAAGAGCCACCTGGGTCTAGTGGCGATTGGACACGGCCCCAGATACATTGGGAATCCTTGGCCCTTTTAAGCTAAAGTATTTCCCAGGTCTCAGTCTGAGGTAATACCCATTCAGTGATTATGGCTAGGTAAGGAATGAGGCAAAGAATGGCTTCTTTTATCTACTAAAAACATGTGTGTGTGTGTGTGTGTGTGTGTGTGTGTGTAGGAGAGGAACATGCTCAGGGTTTCTGGCCAAAACAGAGACTGTTACTATTTACACACACTCTGAGCCATCAAAACTCAAGCAGTGACCAAGTGAGGTTTGGGCTGGGACCTATTGTTGGCCAATCAGTGAAAACCGGAGTGATTTGAGTTTAAGGCATGGTCATGTAGCTCTATTTGAATCCCAATGTGCTTTAATAAAGTGTGGATTTCCAATGCTGTATTTAAAGAAATCATAAATGAAACTAAATGGGACAAAAGAGTTAATTGTCCCAGTATATGTGTGTACATATATGTGTGTATATATGTGTGTATAGATAGATAGAAGCTTTTAATCATACTTAGATGTAGAAATCACAAGTATGACTGAAAGCACATACATAAAACCAAAACTAGCACTATTTGCAAATGAAAAAGGCTGAAGTTTTTTTTTTCCATTGTATACAAATGGAAAGTAAACATGTCCTCTTTCTTATACATGAGAAAAATTTATTAGAGAAGAAGTGTTGGAAAAGGGAAAGCAAAATTGACCTATTCATAGATTATATGTTTTGCACATTATTCCCCTTGAAAGGAACAAAAGTATTACTTAGTAGCTTCAATGAAGTAACAACATACAAAATATAAAAATCATTAGAAATTTGTATCCTTAAATAATTTGGTGGATCTGTGATTTCTTCATTTGGGGAGTTTCATCTTATGATGCAGATTGAACACAAACACTCCTGCTCATCCTCTATGGCTTCTTTCCCTGTTTCCTCCAAAGTTTGTGTACCCAACATGCTGGAGGCTTTCTTCATTTTCAACATCACAAGGGTGCCAAGGGAGTACTCTGATTGGTCACCCGTAATTTCTCACTCTCGAATGTGACCAGCCTTTTTCTCCTCCTGTCACACAATGCTTTGATGGTGTCCGTGAATTCTATTCTGCAGAGTTGCTCTAATTATATGTTGCATCTTTCTCACACCCATCATGTGCCTCTAGATTTTGCTCTCTGAGTGATAGTCGTCTTTCGGTTTTCAGAAGCCGTGGTTTTGTACATCTTACTGACTTGTAGAACACCAGTAAAATGTCAGGATTCAAAAGATGGGTCTTTTCTTTCATGGGAAGTTTTGCATCTGTAAGAAAGCTTTGTAATTTCTCTAAAGCATTCCACCTTCTTCTACTACTTCTTCTTCTTTTCAACTCCCAGTTCTTCTCATTTTTTCATCTACAGTAGGGTTCCCTAAGTCCTTTGTGACATGGATCCCTTTGGCATTTCATTAAAAACTATGGACCCTTTCTCAAAATAATTTTTCAAAAATAATTGAAATGAATTATTTTAATGATTTTTAGCATTTATATAGCATATTTCTTAACATTTGTAAAGCACTTTAAAAATATCATCTTACTTTATCTTCACAACAGCCCTAGGAGGAGGGTGCTGGTGTTATCTTCATTTTACAGATGAGGAAATTGAGGCAGACAGAAGTTAAATGACTTGGCCAGGGTCACACTACGAATAAATGTCTGAGATAAGATTAGAATTTAAATTTTCCTGACTCCAGGTCCTGTGATCTATCCACTAAATCACCTGGCTGCCTCTAATTCATTAGGATATGTTAAATTTCAACTAGAAGTTGAAGAAAAATATTTGCGGGTATGCAATGTGTTTGTGTGTATGTATATAAAACAGACAGGCTAGATCAAAGGGTGTACAGAGCCCCCAAAGGGTCTCTGGATAGATTTTAGAGTGTCTGTGGACTTGAAAGGGAAAAGAGAAAGGTAGAAACAGATATATGTATACATATCCATGTGTAGATTTATGGATATATATATATGTGTGTGTCTGTGTATGTATGTATGTATTTCTGCATGTATGTAATTTTTTTTCCTCCTTTCCCTTCCAAGTTCACTGACACATTGGAATCTATCAAGAGACTGCTTGAGACTCCATATACCCTTTTATATATCCTGTTTGTTCCAGATATTGTTAGATAAACATTCTATCATGTCCACCCAAATGAAAGTTCAAATTTTGGTAATAATTATTTTTTTCATGCATCCCATCCTTTTAACGGCAGAGAGTGGGAAAGAAGGGCCACATTGCTTTCCAAAAATCACTTCTGTATTCCAGAAGGTTCTACCATGTCTTGAGACTTGATACATTAAGCCAAATTTCAGCTACAAACTGGAGTACCTGAAGAATCTTACCATCCATAAGAAGTCCTTCCTTGACCTTGACTTAAATGCAGGATCACTTTTGTCAGTGGTAAATACTTTTATTGCACCTACATCTCCCTGTTGTATATGCCTTAGCATAGTACCTAGAATAGAGTAGGCTATTAATATACAATTATTGACTGACTCAAGTTATTTTTATCATCAGATGGTAATTAAACAGGGATGTTTCTGCTGTTACATCTTTCAAGGAACAATCCAAATGAGAGATGTCTTACTATCATCTTTAAATTCAGAAAGCTACAAAATCTTAACAAAAATCAGTAGGAAAAAAAAGGGAAATTTCATTCAAAACAAGTCCAAGATATGTCAAGTAACAGGAATTCAATCTCTCAAGACATACTTGGTAATAATCCGAAACACTCTTTATGGAATTAAAGAATTTAATAATTGGAGAGATATCTATTTTTCAGGATTGGGCCTTAACAATATAATAAAAAATGATGGAATTACTTAAATAAATTTATAGGTTTATGACTTTACAGATGAAATTACTATTTTAGAACTTTATCACAGGACACCAGACTTAGAGCTGGAAAGGACTTGAGAGGCCATTTAATTTAACCCACTCACTTTACAGTGAGGAAACTGAGGCCTAAGAATATTTATCCACAACTTGGCATCTTTGCAATAGCTGTTTGCCAAACCTGGAATCTATTTCCTCTTTAATTCATCTCTTAGAATCCCTCCTCTCTTTCCAAAACTCAACTTTATGCCACCTTCTTCATGAGGTCTTTCCTAACCATTTTCCCTCTTCTAAATGTACTCCCCCCCCAAAAAAAAAAAAAAAACAACACAACACTTTGGCTCTATTTTGAATATATTATTTATGTGCCTATATGTGCATATAATATTTGTCCTTGTACAGACTGTAAGTTCCTTGAAGCCAGGTATTCTTCTACTTCTACATTTGTATCTCCAGAACATAGCATATTATCTTACAAATATAAGGCATTTAATAAGTGTTTGCTAATCTTTTGGTTAATTCCATAACTCTTAGGCGCTAATATCAATAGAAGAATACAAGTGGGAAAAAATGGGCTATGGCTTCAGTGAGAAGTTTGAGGTCACTAAAAGAAATGAAATCTCCCTAACATAATCCAGCCTGTTATGCTATTCAATTCTGCATGCATTTCAATGTTGATTTGTAGTGTCTATTTTGTTGTTCTGTCATTGTCACATATGATTCTTCATGACCCCATAGACCATAACATATCAGACCCTTCTATCCTTCACTATCTCTCGAAGTCTGTCCAAGTTCATCTTCCTTGTTTCCACAATACTATCTTCCCATCTCGTCCTCTGCCACCCCGTTTTCCTTTTGCCCTCAATCTTTCCAAACATCAGTTGGGATCAGTTTTAATGACTCCCATCTTCTAGAATATTACATGGTCAGAGTATTTAAGCTTCAGCTTCAGTATTTGACCTAGCAGTGAATAACCTGAATTAATTTCTTTAAGTAATGACTGATATGATCTCCTTGCTGTCCAAGGGACTTTCAAAAGTTTTCTCCAGGACTAGATTTTGAAAGTGTCAGTTCTGAGGCTCTCAGCTTTTCTTATAGTCCAACTCTCACAGTCATGCAATGCTACTGGAAAAACCATAGCTTTGACTAGATAGACCTTTGTTAGCAAGGTAATGTCTCTGTTTTTTAGTATGCTGTCCAACTTTGTCATAACTTTCCTTCTAACGAGCAAGAGTTCTTTGTTGTTGTTGTTTTTTTTAAATTCATGGCTGCAGCTGCTGTCTGTAGTGATATTTGACCCCAAGAATATAAAATCTGACACTACTTCCATTTCTTCTCCCTCTATTTTCTAGGAAGTAATGGACCCAGTTGCCAAGATCTTAGGTTGTTTTTGGTTTGAGTTTTTTCTTTTGGTTTTTTTTTTTGTTTGTTTGTTTGTTTTTTTTTATGTCAAACTTCAAGCTCATTTTACACTGTCCACTTTCACCTGCACCAAGAGGCTTTTTAATTCCTCTTTACCTTCCGCCATCAGAGTGGTATCATCTGCATATCTGAGATTGCTGATCTTTCTCCCAGCAATCTTAATTCTGGCTTTTGATTCATCCAGCCTGGCATTTCATATGATGCACTCTGCATGTAAGTTAAATAAGGTGACAATGCACAGCCTCTTCATATTCCTTTTACAATGTTAAACTAATCAGTTGTTCCATGTTCAGTTTTAACTGTTGCTTCTTGTTCCACATACATGTAACACATGAGACAAGCAAGATGATCTGGTTCTCCCATCTCTTTGAGGACTTGTCACATTTTGTTGCAATCCACACAGTCAAAGGTATTAGTATAGTCAATGAAGCAGAAGTAAATGTTTTTTTTTGTTTTGTTTTATTTTTCTGTAGTATCTAACCAAGATATAGATATTGATGGACAGGCTCTATGAGTAATCTATCCAACTACCTGTCATAATCTGGACAATTGGATTTTTTTTCATATTTTTTTTCATATTTGAATAGGTAAGCCAAAATGTTTTGAGAAATAAAATAATAATTAATAATAATAATTATATAGTGCTTTATTATTTGCAAAGTGCTTAATATCTGTTAATTTATTTGATCCTATCAATAACCCTGTGTCATAAGGGTTAACGTTATCCACATTCTACAGATGACGAAACTAAGGTTGAGAGGATTTAAGTGACTTGCACCATCACACAGTTATAAGGCAGGGTTCAGACTCAAGTCTGCACTACTCCAAACCCATTCCTTCTGCATCCAAAGGGCCACATAACTGCTTCTAAATAAGATTATAGATCTTATTTAAAAATCTGTTAGTTTGATTGGGGTTGACTCAATCATCAAAAGGTTGTCCATCAATTTCTCTTGCATTTGGACCTGTGAAGGACATCCTCCATAACCATGAGAAAAAACAAAACAAAAACAAAAACAAAAACAAAAACTTGGATGAGCATATGTGTCCCTAGTTCATGCCTCACTTGATATAGTTGGAGGAGCATACAACAGAATCATCTCTAAATACATCTTTCAAAGAATCTCATATGATTTTGATACATGCATGAGAGGTATTTTTTGTTAATGTTTTCCTCTACCAAATAAAATCTTCTTTAATAAGCAAAAAATGTTAGGCCCTGTATGAGCTCATATTCTCCATATTTTCCTTCAACTCATGACTCTAAAGATGTGACCTATAGAATATTGTTGGTGAAAGCCTGCCTTTTTCCTATGCATACTTTCATCAAGGATGTCCTTGAGAATATGTAGACTATTCTCATCAAAATCTTATAAAGAAAACCAGGCATATATGTAAATAGTTTTTGGCTTATTCTTGGTTGCTTTTCATTAGTAATAATGTATTATCCTCCCACACCCTTGACAAATTTTATTCTTCAAGACCCTTTAAAGATTCAACCTCTTATTGTCCTCAAAACTGTGTTACCTTCAACAGGGACATCTTTTGTAGATAATTGGCTTAGTCTAACTTTTCCTCATCTTTTTTTTTTTTGATCTTGTCTCTACATTCTCATCTACATCCTTAAACATTCATGGAACTATGATGTTAATACCCAAGTGCAGTTATTTCACTGTCACTGTTTATGAAAATTTAATTAAAATAAATTATAGAATTCTTCCATTTTTTTCGATCAATATGGGGATACTTATTTCAGGTTCATTTCTAGATGTGCTAAAGATGACTTAGCTATATCTCTCATTCGGTCATTCAGTTTTCTTTAAATGCTTTTTTTCTCCATCACTGATTTTTTTTGCTTTATATAGCTGCATTGCTGATAATCTTCCATTATGTTATCACAATCTGCAGGATTTTCCAAAGGAGTAAATATCCTAAAACAAGGTTGCCTTTGGTGATCTGTCTCTTCATTCTGTGAGGATCAAATGTTTATTGACTCAGGTGGTATCTAGACTCTTCTGTTTTCCTCATTGAAGCAATTAATTTTCATCAGGGAAACTTCTTGAGGAAAGTTATCATCTTGCCGATATCTGTTCAATCATCTATTTCCCAGCTTTTGGTATCAACAGCTTTTAAAATTGATCAAATTGGATTTTTTAAAAAATGTCATGCCATGTATTTTTTTCTCATTTTAATTCTTTCTTCAAGTTTCATAGTAATTTTGATCCCTGCTCTAACAAGTCAATGATCTGATTTTTCACAGGGAGCTGATTTGGGAATGACTCCCTCATCAGTAACAAGTTGTTTCCTGTCTGTTAAAACATAATCAGTTCATTTTTTATTATGTTAATTGGTGTTTGTCATGTCTACTGTCTGCCAATTTTTCCTCAAAAAATGTATCAATGAAGTACAGGCCTGAGGTTTCTGTAGTACGTGAGTCTTTGGCCTTTCAGCTTCATGCTCCTAAACTATATATTGCAAAATATCTTTTTTTGTCATCCTCCACTATACCCATCTTGCATTGTAGTTACTAGCTATCCAACTCTATATTTACTTAATCTGGCAGATTTTTAATTGAGTTCTTCATTGAACTTAGCAACCTTCTCATCCTCTGCAATATATGTTGGTGTTTAATCTGTAATTATTTCTATGGTAGTCTCTTGATGGATGTTTAACATGAGCACTGTGATAGGACATGGCCAGATGTTCCATGAATACTATTTCTTTTTACCTTTGGACACACAATTAAAAATAATTCCTTGATTTGTTGCTGCAATGAGAGTGTATGAGTCACGTCTCCATTTTATCTTCTGATTGATTAATATGATTGATATGACTCAGTTCCTCCAGTAGGATGCCCACTAATTGGTCCTTAGATAAGAATCTCAAATTTAGAGTATCAACAGCTAGCTTAATGTTTATACATAATTTTAAAAACTATATGTTTCTTAGCACTCTATCCCATCCCTTTTCTTTCACCTTGCCAATGACACAACAGAACTGGAAAGAGGAAAATAGCCCTGGGGACCATTTTGTATTTTTCTTTATTTTATTACTATGGTCAAGGAATGTATTACCAAGTGGCTAACCTACTGGTGGTTAGTCTCTACATATTTGGCTAAAACTTATCAGAAATCAGAGACTGTCTCTTTCTAGGAACATACTTGCAGCCTTTTCAGTAGAGTAGAACCTGCTAGAACTTGGAGTCTCTTGAGTTCCATGACCGACAACAATCCAGGGTCACCTTCACACAATGAGAAGGTATCAAAGCAATTTGCACCACCTATAACTGAGGCAATATGACCATAGAGGAAAGAGAGATGGCCTCCTGGCCAGAAAGACCTGACTTCAAGATCTGCCTCTGACAGGTAGTGGCTATATGACCTTATACAAGGCATATATCCTCTAAGTACTTCAGGCAACTTTCTAAGACAGTAAGTTGCAGAGAAGGTGCCAACCTACATTGGGAAAGTGAGTTTCCTCATCTGGGAATTAGTTATACTGACAAAATTACAGATTCAATCTATTCCAATTTCAATCTTTTATTAAAACCTCAATATCTATTGCAACAGTTTGAGGATATCACAAAATTAGATAGAATAGGTACTCATCAGTTGTGGCATTGACTGTCCAAATTGTATTATCAATTGATCAAATGAGAAAATATTTGAAAAGTATTTAGCCCAGTGCCTGGAACAAAGTAGGCTCTATGTAAATGCTTTGTCCCTACCCTTATTCCATATTAATGTTATGAATAGATAATTATACTATAAGAAAGGCTGAATATGAGTAATTTCGTGAAACATGGACATGACTGCATGAACTAATTCAAAGAAATTCAGAAAAGCACCCTCTACAATAAGTCAAGGTGTCCCAAAACTCTGAGTGCAGTTTTAAGCTAAATACTACACTAAGGCTTTTGGAACAACCTCTATGAAGGAAAATTCTAAAAGGTACCTAAAATCAGATAAAATGCAAATGTGAATATTTACAGAGAACAGACAATGAAAATTACCCCATTCTCAATAACAACAAATGGAGAAGGTTGCATGTGCTGGCAGATGTGGTCATTAGGCCAATCAGTTTAGATTAATTGTATTCCCTTTGTTAGAAGGGAAGGCTCTAAGAGAGGATGAAGTTTATAAGAAAATGGTGATGTAAAGAAATAAAATCCACCAACTAAACTTTTTGTATTAAATTAATCACACGGGATGAAAAGTTGTGGCACAATTATAATCAATGACCATAGAAGAAGTACTCACAATGATAAAATCACAGGTCCACATAAGTGTTTAAATAGGAAGGGTGACGAACCACTAGTGATTTAGAAATACAGCAACCATCCAGTGATTACATTAATACATGACTAAAAGAAGATTCCAAATTAGCTGTTGAAATGAAAGTTAATTTGGTTCAAGGACACCGTGCAGTGTTCATAATTGGGAAGACAAAAGGATGAAAAATTCAGTTTTGACAATGGATTGTTGCATTCAAGAGATAAATAATGAGCAGTTAGAAAGTTTATTCCAGCATAAAATAAGTCAGACAAATCTCCAAACCTAGAACTTAAGGTTTTTATCTCTTTGTGCATTTTTTCCATCTGATTTTGGCATTATTGCAATCCAAGAATGCCACGAAATTCAATATAAGACATTTGGGTTGCACCAGAGCTGTTGTAGTTATTGTTGTCAGTCATTCAGTTGTATCTGACTCTTTATGAGCCCGTGGATCATACTGTCTTGTTTTGTTTGTTTTGATTTGTTTTTGTTTAGTGAGGCAATTGGGGTTAAGTGACTTGCCCAGAGTCACACAGCTAGTGAGTGTTATGTGTCTGAGGCTGGATTTGAACTTCAGGGTCAGTGCTCTATCCACTGCACCACCTACCTGCCCTCAAAGCTGATCTATTTTTTTTTTTAGGCAGTTGGGGTTAAGTGACTTGCCCAGGGTCACAGAGCTAGTAAGTGTCCAAGACCAGATTGGGACTCAGGTCTTGCCCTTGGGAGTTCTGGATTCTAATGGGAGAGTTACTACGTCCATAGGTAAATGCAAAATACTTAGAAAGCGGAGACATCATCATCAGTGTCATGGACATGGAACTTTAAGAGTCAGCATGGTGTAGTGGATAGAGGGATGCTAGGAAGACCTGGTTTCCAGTTCTGCTTCTTTTACATGAGAGGCTATGTCTTCACAGGCAAGTTAATCAGCTTTTCAGTGGTCCCAGGCAAATCTCTAAAAATGTAAAAGTAGGTTGTTGTTCAGTTGTATCTGACACTTCATGACCCCATTTGGGATTTTCTTGGCAAAGATACTGGAGTGGTTTGCCATTTCCTTCTCCGGCTCATTTTAGAGACGAAGCACTGAGGCTAACAGGATTGTGACTTGCCCAGGGTCACACAGCTAGTAAGTGTCAGAGGCAAGATTTGAACTCAGAAAGATGTCTTCCTGATTTCAGGCCTGGCACTCTATCCACTGTGCCACCTAGCTGCCTGTAAGTGACAGACTAATGGCTTATCTATACCCAAGGAGGAAGTTTCCATATCATAGAATTATTCAGAAATGTAAAATAGAAGGGCTTATCCAGTTATAAACCTCACTGGGTCCTTGTGAAGCTCAAATGGCATAGTAATATAATATGTAGCACATGTCATTTCAGAGAGTTCTTTTGGCAATTTCCATTCATGCTGATGATTTGGGTCCTCCAGAGAAAGATTAGCTACGCTTCTATTTCCCACCTTTACATCCTAGGGGTGTAACTGAGAGTCCAATGGGTTTCTGTCTACTGCCCTCAGCTAGATTCCCAATTCCTGTGTGTTTTCAATTGCATTTGGCAGTCATAATCAGTATTTCTCTTACATTATCCTTTGGCCCAGTAATTAGCGTTCTCAATATCATTTAGGCATTTAACATAATTTGTTATATGTCTCTAAAACATGGAGAAGATATAGTAAATGCAGAAGTATGAACTGGAGGAGCACGCACCCCTCTAGTACCACAGTACTTGAGGCTGAAACTTCAAGTGGGTGCAACAAAACATTTGCACCACCAAATTCACATCCTTGAAGCAGAGCTAATGGATAAGTCACTACCTTGTCTGAGGGACATGACATCCTGCTACCGTCTTCACCCACTGGTGGTTAGATCTCACAGACTGTTCCTTGGGGCTTGGTTGCCAGAAAGCTGTGCTATGAACTCCAGTTCTTGGACCTTTTCTAATCTCACAAGGTTATGATCATGTCCCTTCCATATGCAACTCTCATTCATATAAAACAGGAAAGAATAAATGTAGAGGCAAAAAAGCAGAGGCTCTGTGTCCACAGTCATAGGTTAGTTTTGGGGGTGGGGAGGTGATAGGTAGCTAGTAAAAGGAGGCCACTGGAAGCTTACAACCTCTTTCCCCACCCAGGGACTTGTCATAGTCCTTGCCTCCTTTCCTTTCCCATGAAAGAGTAGAAGCTTGGGTAGATAAGGTCAATCAATGGGCCCCTCTTCATCATACAATAAGCAGACAGAAAAGTGACAAAATGTTTATATATGATTTGAAATCCTTATGGGAGATTACATTGGACAAAGTATGCCAAGCATATTCATGAGGACTGGGCTTTCATTGCCTAATTCCCTATTACATATATATGTATACATATACATATACATACACACACACACACACACACACACATACACACATACCTCAATATAGTGATATCATTTTGGTCCTCCTGGAGTACAAAGGATAACCACTAGAGAGCCAGTACTGAATAATGGATAGAAAGCTGCCTTGAAGTCAGGAAGACTGGAGTTCAAGACCTGCTTCTGCCATATAATGGAAAATCTCTAAGTTCTCTGAGCAGGTAACTAAGATAATAAATTTCAAAGATGGCACCAAACTACATTGGTAGGAGGAGTTTCCTCACCTGGGTATTTCCTGTACCAATAAAATGACAATTCCATTCCCTATTTGTCAGGACCTGGGTTAGATAGATGTCTAGGGATAAAAAGACAGTCATGAAAATTATTCCTTCATTGCCCTGGTCCCCAATGCACCTCTCTCCTCAGCACTGGAACTATGAATCATGAACAGATCAACTCAGCCTTTGTTCCTGGATGAGATGTGTTAGTTTATTCTCCTAGGGTCCCGTCAAAAATCTCTGTAACTTAATGGACCAAAGTTCCCTTCCTGGTTACCCCTAATTTTTGTATATTAGTCCCCTCATAAATAGGTATGCTCTTTGAAAGGAGGAACTATCTTTGGATCTTGAACTTGTTACCCCAGTACTTAGCACAGTGATTGCTGCATGTTAAGTCTTTAATAAATAAATTTTCATACACTGTTTACACTTAGAGTTTGGGATACAGCCTACCATCCTACAACCTAGTACGGTGTTAAAAAAAAAATAAAAAAACAGCCCAGTCAGAGGAACTGGACTCAGATCTTGGAGCTACACTTTGTGACCTTAATGGTCCTCAGTTTCCTCATTAATATAATTAGGTGGTTGGAGTAGGTAACATCTAAGGTTCCTTATAGTTCTAAATCTATGATGGTATAATACACCATGAGCCTTAAAAATGTGTTTGTTGAATTGTATATTTCAGCTGGCATGTGAGCACGTTGGTCATTGGCATTCATCAAGATCATCAAAGTCTGGAGTATGCAGCATTTGGCTTTTGACAGATACACACACAGACACACACATACCAGACATGACATAAAACATATGGATGCCAAAGCTCACCCATGATTCAGTATATTTAACTTATGGGGCTCTGGAGGATCTTTCAAAGAAAGTTCATTTTACTTCTTGCTCTTTCAGACTTTTCTTTATTTATACTTTGTTTTCCAGCCAGGCTCAGGGGAAGGAAAGATGAAGCCAGACCAAAGCTGGCACAGAATTGGGCTTGGATTCTCATGTGCTTCTTCTCCCCTCAGTGTGCCCCATAAACAGCTGCTTCCCAGGTTAAATTAATTTTAGTCCATTCCGATGGAGCAAACAGAAAACAAGCCTTTCTATTCAACTCTTTTCCTAAATGGAGGGGCCATTTTTTTTCCTTCCCCCACACAATCACCTCCAGTGGTCTAATGAGGGAAAAGTACCAAGCTGGCATTGGGTTGCCTGGCAACATTCTTTGTCTTACATACTGTCAGACAATGATTTTTCTGTTTTCATCCCCTCCTCTTTGTTTTAATAGGATAAAGGCCTCTGCTGTAATAAATGCAATCTCACCAGTCCCACGTTTCTGGTTTTGCTTCATTAGAATGAATAAATTTCTTAAAAGGATGTATGTCCTAATAATGGAACGGCCTCATACTTAATTATGTGGTACCATTATTTTTGAAGACACACTGTTGCTGACAAATAAAGTGGTTTCCTGCTTCATGAGGTAATTAATAGTGTTGTTTATTGTTCTATAAGTTCTCTCTTTTGTCAGACATAATTTGTTAAGTAAATTAGACACTGAAATGCATATGGGCTTACCAGATACCAAATAATAAAGCATTATCAAGGATTTAATGATACAGAAATAGCTCTGGGAAAAAATAGTGCTCTGATGCAAACAGTTGCCATGGTAACACCTCAAAACCACCTCTACTTTCTCTTTAAAGTATATATATATATATATATATGTATATATATATGTATGTATATACATAGATGCATATGTAATATATACTTATATATGTCAATATGATATATCCATAAATGTATATGGCATAAACTGCAAATTTTATTAAGGTTAAAAATCCTAAGCTACACCAGATTTGCCAATATTATACTTAGTCCAATAGTCTTCCATTTTAGGAGAACTTGAATTATACTCCCATCTGCTGTGGATTTCTAGGATTCAGTTGCTTCTGAGCTGGTACACTAGCATGGACCTGCCATAGAAGGCAGGAGAAAAAAAAAAGTTAGTGAAGCCCTGTGGCTCAAAGCTCATAAAAAAGAGCTCATTTACTGACAATGAGATGTGGTTAAAAGTGACCACTCAGTAGACGGCTGAAGGGGACTATGGGTACAGAATGTTGCATATGCTGCTTGATGCTATTTTTCCTGTTGATTTTGTTTAGTTATTTTTTCCATTACAGAAGATGATTCAAGGAATCAGGAAAAGACCTGTGTAAGTCAGGGATCAATATGACATTTTAAAAAAGCATGTTCTTATTATGAAAATTTTCATCATACATCAACAGTTAACGCTGACTACATATCTATAATATATAAGTAGAGAGATCTTTCTATATAGTCCTAATATATTATGTACAATACATACGCAAATTCATATGTTGGCACATAAACTACACATATATATGTATGCACATATGTGTGCATGTGCATATTTATGTGGACTTTGCACACATATATGCCTTATATATACATATATATGTATGTAAAACTAAATCCATTATTTCATGTGGATAAGGACCTACCAGGGAGAAAACTCCCTTTATCAATGCAGATCAACAAACTCAAAGTCATAGACAGTTGCATGAGGCGTTAAGAGGTAGAGTGACTTGACCAAGGTCATTCAGCCACTGTATGTGAAAAATAGGACTTACAGCCGGATCTTTCTGACTTCAAAGCTATCTCTCTACAGGAAAAAGAAAATGGAGTATCTATTTGCAAGGAATTAATTTAAAATAGTATGTTTAACCCTCCAAGCAGACTTTAGGAATTTGCTACATAGAATAATTATGGAACAAGAGAGCTATCTCATGATTAAAAATGACCATTTATGATTACCCGCATTTTTTTTTAATATAGAGGTTACACTACTGCTGAAATGTCCTCAGATGAGAACCTAAACAGAATGTTGTATTCAGCCTTGGGCACTGTATTTTATGAGAAGTAAAGGAATGATCTGAGAGGAGTGTCTAGAGGGGTCATGATGAAGATTAAGGCAATAACATTTAAGAATCAGTAAAGAAAATGGAGATGTTCGCTGTTTAAAAGAGAATTCAAGGTATTGGTACAGCTATCTTCAAATAGTTAAAAGGCTGTCCTATGGGAGGAGGGGGGGAATACACACACACACACACACACACACACACACACATGTATATATATATATTTATATATATGTTGTTCTCCTTGTCCTCAAGTGGTAGAACTAGAACCAAAGGTTGCAATTAGAGAAAAGTCAGTTCTGCCACGAGAATGGATCACTCCAGACATACAGACATACTCCAGACATCTGTTAAATTTTCGTCTGTTGCCATCCTTGTAATTCAACCCAGTTCTAAGATCATTTGACTTAACTGGATCTCATGCTCAGAATTCTTCAGGTCTATTTCCTCAACTGATTCCATATTTTGTGAGGTTATACTATGTGGAAATTATTCCCATCCTCCTCCATTATTTTTCTTCAAATGAGGCTATACTTCAAACCTACGTTCTTGACCAGATCTCTTCTGACTGAGGCCATTTGTGGGATTTTATTTTGTCTACTACTTTTGGATCTCATTTTGTATCTGTTAAACTTTTTACACAAAATAATAATGAAGTTAATGTTTTTAGTGTTGTCAGTACCTAGCCTAATTAGTTCTTTTTTTTTCCTATTCTGGAATTTTTAATTCATTGAAATGCATTAATTTTGAGATCCTGTAATTGCATGCAGTATTTTAATCTCATCTTTAACCATAGTTTTCTAATTAAGTAATGATTTTGACTTTTGGGCCGACCTGTCAATGATACAACTGCCCACATGCATATGATTCATAATTAACTACCACATCTGGGGTCAGTTTAACTAAAGTTTAAGAACTGATGAGAAATCTGGTATATGTAGTTCAGAGGTATGAGCATTTCTTCTCATGTCTGAGAACTCCTTAAGATCATCATAGTCGTTGAGCTGAAAGATGGACTTCAATTCTTAAACACCAGAGTCTGCTAGTAATAGAATGAGAAAAAGAATTTGGGACTGTTAAGAGTTGAGCAGCACCAAGAGCAGCATTGGTGAGACAGTGTTGCCAGCCCAGGCCAGGACTTAGAAAGCTAAGCCAGAAATAATCAGAGGCACAGGGGCACCAGCTAAACGGAGAAACTAAACATGAGAAACTGAAAGGGGATTGATCTGGGGCAAATAAGGCAGCTGTGAAGTTGAGCCGTTGAGTTCTGTGAACATCTCAGGACAGATAACTCAGGTTGAAAATATCAATGGCATTCCCCCAAAGGTTTTCTCTTTACCCAACTTCCTCACTCCATGCTTCTTCAGTGATAGACTGTAACGTATTTTATTTGCTTCTTTTGACCTATTTCCTACATTCAGATACTGCCTCAAAGATAAGGATGCCAGAGATTATTAACTAGCGATGGTGATGATGATGATGATGGTGATGATGATGATGATGATGATGATGGAGAGATGGATAGATGGACAGACAGATATATAGATAGATGATGGTTGGATAGAGATGATAGAGATTAATAGATGGATAGATAGAATTACAGATATGGGATAGATAGGATAGATAGATAATAGATGATAGATGGATGAAGGATAAATGCATAGATATTATAGATGACAGAGATACAAGGATATATGATGGATAAATAGATAGATATGATAGATATAAAAGAAGACGGATCTATCTATCAATCAATAGATAGATGGATAGATAGACTGAGAGATAACAGTTATTAAGATTTATTCTTTGTCAGATATTGTGTTAATCACCAAGAGGCAAGCAGTCCTTACTGTCAAGCTACTTAGACTCTGATGGTGAAAAATATGTAAGACAAGGGAGTCAGAGGAATGTAAGCATGCAATGCTTATGTATGTGTGTATACACACACACACACACACACACATATATATACACATATATATGTATTACATATATAAGCACTATAGAGCGGGCAAGGCAAAAATTGTCAGGGAGATAGGAGACTCAACAAAACAAGGCAAGAGCTAACCTATCAAACTCATAGAGTCCAGGGTCAGAGTCCAGATAATTGGTAGGGAACTGACCACTAGAGTGGGCACAATATAGCACAGAACAGGGAGGAAGCGTTTATACATCTTGGCCATAACAATGTAGGAAAAGCTGACCTGTCAGAGGTAAGAAACCCAGCAGAAAAATCTATGTTACCAGTAAATATGTACAAAACTTTAAATTATGACAGAGATTCAAATCTCTGGTGGAATATAAGGAATTTCCCTCACTGGGGGCACTGAACCATTGTTATGGCACTAACAACTTTACATCTTACATAAATTACATGAAGCAGAAATAAAAGGGTCATAAGGATCTGAAGGCTGTTCTATTGTCTCTTGACTGAAACTGAGCTAGCTGTAGTAGTAGGGTATGACTAATTAAACCTCTAGTATCTGATGTGAGAAAGGGAAAAGAACAGGGTATAAATAGGTGAGACCCAAGGAAGAAAGGGAGGCAGAGATGGAAAGAGGGAGGGAGGAAGAAGGAAAGGAAAGAAAGGAAGAAGGGAAGGAAGAAAAAGAGAAAGGGAGAAAGGGAGGGAGAGATGGAAAAAGGGAGAGAAAAAGAAGGAAGGGAAGGGAAGGAAAGAAGGAAGAAGGGAAAGAAGAAAGGAAGAAGGGAGGGAGAAAGAAAAAGAGGGAAGGAGAGAGTGAGGAAGGAAGGAAGGAAATAAACATTTATTGAGTACCTTCTACGTGCCAGGCTCTGTGTAAGTGTTTATTCATCTCATTTAATCCTTCTGATAACCCTGCGAGCTAACTGCTATTATTATCTTCATTTTACAGCTAAGCAAACTGAGGCAGAGATGAAGTGACCTACCCAGGGTCACACAGATAGTAAGCATCTGAAAATATATTTGAACTCTGGTCTCCCTGACTCCAAGCCCAGGCACTCTTTCCATTACATCACCGAGCTGCCACCAAAGCCCAAGTACTTGACCCACCGCCGCCCAGTAGGCTTACCTTAGCCATTTCTTGTCTGATAAAGACCAAATTAATTTATTGTGTCTGTGATTCTGTTGATTGCTCACCACATTAGCAGTAACTGACTCTCTACCAATGATTTTCTAGTGTCAAGCCTCTGAGTAACAGGCAAGTCCTTGGCTGATTTCACTTCTCATTCCCTAACTACATTTTCCAGAACATTTTCATCATCCCATCATGCCATCTACTACACATTGAAGTCACTGAACATCAGGTTCTAAATTTGTAACCACTCCCCCAGAAGTGTTGCCATGGAGATTTGGTGAAGCAGGAATAGTAGCACATAGACATTGCCTTGAGTTTCCCAAATTTCTGGGGCTTTTGACCTTGGAAGGAACTTCCTAGCACAGAGAAGAAATGTAGCTAAGAAGCCACAAGGAGAGGCTGAGCTGAAAGCAGAAGTGGTTCCGC
The DNA here is from genome assembly GCF_900497805.2 of Vombatus ursinus. Lineage (NCBI taxonomy): Eukaryota > Metazoa > Chordata > Mammalia > Diprotodontia > Vombatidae > Vombatus > Vombatus ursinus. The sequence continues at coordinate 8,242,735 of NW_020954600.1, read as the reverse complement.
ATTCTTTTCCTGTTAAGCCAGGAGGGAGTTATGGCCCTGGAGGTTATCTGATCGGTAAACAGCAAGGACAATGCTTGGAGTGCATAACTGTTGGCCCAATGGAGCACGCAGAAAAGCAGAGAGACATTTGATTGGGTAGGCCAGTCAGAAAGCACTCAAGATGCCTTAAGCAGAGAGTTGACTAGGGATCTTGAAAATACGAAAGTCCAGTCTGCCAAGGGAAAAATCACAAGTCCCCTTCATGTGTGTGACTTCACTTCCTATTTCCCTTCAGACCAGTGGGAGGAAGTGAGGACGGTGGTAAGGGAGAAAGGATAGTGGTGATGGAGAAAGGACAGTTTCAATCCCTTGGCTGGAACCATCAAGACCTTCAGATAGAAGCTTCTTCCTTACCGGCTTGTAAGCAGTTAAAATACATGACCATTTAGCTTGCTTTGTAAACTATCAGTACGTGGCCAGAGATGGAGAGAGAGGAAGCTGACCCAAAAGGGGAAGATTTTCTTCAATTCAGGCTGAGGTGAGCAATGGGATGATTAGAGAGAAAACGGTTGCAATTTTAGTAATCACTGACATAGCTGTAAACAGACCACTTAAAACCCAGAGAGCAATTTGATGAGGAAGTGAGTCAGTAACAGTGAAAGGTAGAGGTTGGTATAATTGTTCAAACAATTGCAGATACTATAAGCAACACACACACTAAAGCTCCATTAGGCAGCTGGTGGTACAGTGAATAAAGCAGAGCCCTGGGAGTGAGGAGGACCTGAGTTCAAATCCTGTCAAACAGTAGGTCAACCCAAGCCAAATCACTTAACCTCTGAGGGTTTCAGTTTCATCATCTGTAAAATGAGGATAAAAAATAGTATTTACCACATAAGGTTGCTGTGTGGATCAAATAAAATAAGTAAAACCTCTTGACTCATAGTTGTATTATTGAGTCTTTTCAGTCAATTCTGACTCTTCATGAACCCATTTGGGGTTTTCTTGGCAGAGATACTGGGGTGATTTGCCGTTGCCTTCTCCAGCTCATTTTACAGATGGAAAACTGAGACAAACAAGATTAAGTGACTTCCCCAAGTTCACACAACTGGTAAGTGTCAGAGGCCAGATTTGAACTTGAAGATGAGTCTTCCTCACTCCAGGCCAAGTGCTCTATGCACTATGGTGCCACCTTGCTGCCCAACTCATAGTAGAGGCTATTTTAAATGCTTATTCCCTTTCCTTCCCCTTCCTCATCTGACCACATGGTATTTTAGTGTACATCATCTTATCAGAATCTTCATAGAAAGTTTCACTTTCTTTTGTGCAGCCACTGTGTGGAGTGAGATGGTTCTAGTGACTCTATTGTCTGTAGGATAACACAGATTCCCCACGTTAGCATTTAAAGCCTTCTACATAACCTGACACCAGCCTGCTCTTTGAAGCTTAGTACACATTCCTATGCTTCACGAATGTGGTTGCCTCAGCAATCCTGAGAGACAGGTGCTGTTATTATCTCGAATTTAGTAGTTGAGGAAACTGAGCCAACAGGGTTGAAGTGACTTGTCCAGGATCACACAGCTAGTGAATGTCTAAAGCTGGGTTTGAATTCCTGGTCTTCCTGACTCCAGGTCCAGCTGTCTGTGCACCATACCACCAGCTGCCCCACAGATTCAACTTAAAAGTGTGTATCAACACTTTTTTTTTCATTTTTTTCTCTTTCCTGGAAGCCGATTGTTAAACATTTTTCAGCTTACTCCTACTTGGAAAACACTCTCTTTTCTCCTCTACCCCATGAATCGTTGGCACCTTCAACACTCATACCAAATGCCTCGTCTTATATAAGGTCTTTGTTGATTTCCCTTAATCTGACCACTTGCCAGTTCCCTCACATATCTGCATCAGAAAATGCTATATTATATATTTACTTTGTGGGTATAAGCTCTCTCTCTCTCTCTCTCTCTCTCTCTCACACACACACACACACACACACACACACACACAGAGGCATTTATTTATTTATTCATTTGTTTGTTTATATCCTCTGTCCTCTCCTCCTTACAGCTCCCACCCACCCATGTGATCTCCTTGAAGGGAGGGGTTTTTTGAATCCCATATGCCTATTACGGTCCTGAACAAATGGTAGGCACTTTATAAGTTCTTATTAAATATCAGAGTCTAGAGGAAAGAGCTCTGGTTTTAGGTCCAAATCCCATTTTTGCTATGTAAAACCTGGGATACCTTGTAGAATTCATTTCATCACTTTCTATCTCAAAGTTTTCCTCTGAGGCAGTTTGGTAGTACACAAAGTTAACAGAATCCTGGGCCTGGAGTCAAGAAGACCTGGGTTAAAATTTGGCCTCAGACATCTACTGTGACCCTGGGCAAGTCCCTCAACCTGTCTGCCTCCATTTCCTCATCTGTAAAATGAGGATAATAATAGCACTACCTCCCAGGGTTATTGTGAGGATCAAATGAGGTAATATGTGTAAAATGCCTAGAACATAGTAGGCACTTAGTAATTCACTTTCCCTTTCTCTTACATGGAGTGACTTAAACAATGTTAATCTCTTATGTCTTATTCTTCTTAAATAGTATAGAATTAGTGATCACTCAAATGAGTACAGCGTATCTTTACAAGTAAAATTTTCACATTAATTAGACACAGATATGATGTAGCAGTTTGAGTCACAAAACTTTTTTTTTTTAAATTTCCATTGAATGTCTACTTGGTTGTGGCTTCTGTAACAGAGTTGAGCATCATCCCTACTGGCTGATTTTAGAATCTAAATAAACAAGACAATGCCTAGAAACCATTAATCCTAATAGACTTTCCGTGAACACATTTAGCAAGGATTTGGAAATGAGTGATGGTGAGGTGCTTAATGATACACATTTATCATTTGAAAAAAAAACATTTCAGGTATGTGTAGGATCTCTACGTCATAAAAATTATTGGTTGGCCTTCCTCACCACCACATTTTTGGGGGTTCCAGTCTCATAACAATTTGTGGAAACAGACATTGTTTAGTGAAAGAAAGAAACTGATCATACCTAAATTGACATGGAGATTACTGGTACAAAGAGAAAGCCATGGCAAGGAGTTGAGAATGCTCATGATGTGTTTTCCCATCTCAAACCTAGATGTTACAACCAGCTCTGCCCCAGATGCTAACACCTGACTTTCTAAGACCCAGTAATGGCTGCCTGACTGGCCTGCTCCATACTTCTCCTCTCTCATATCCCCTAGGGACCTGTGACCCTCACACTTCTTTCACAGCCTCCCCCCTTCCCAAACAAACAAACATGCATACTGACATGTGAAATACCTAGCATCAGCAACAAAGTTGACCAGCTGATTCTCAAGACCGTCACCTTAACCCATAGTAAAGATAGCCCTGCCTTAAACTATTCTGCCCTCGATTCCATCTGTGAACAATGGAATCTTCTATGCTACAGTGGAAATATCGCTGTATATCCACAGCTACTTATTAATGTGTGACCTTAAAGAAATTCACTTCTTTGGGCCTCTTCCTATATACAATGACAAAGTCAGAAAAGATTCAAGCTAAGATCCTTTCCAGCCCTAAATCTAAGATCCAAGCCATCTAGCTGAACGTAAGCTTTTTGAGGATAGGGGTATTTTGCTTTATTTTAGCATAATGTATCATATTGTTATCTTGCAGTGGGCACCTAATAAATGTTTGTTGAATTAGAATGAATAACTGGTTGCATTTATAAAAATAATAGGTTGCATTTAAAGAGAGCCTTAAGGGTTGCAAAGCACTTTATACATGGCACCTCTTTTGATCTTCAAAACAACATGGTGAAGAAGGTACTATTCTTAACCCCATTTTGCAGATGAGGAAACTGAGGCTGAAAGATGTCAAGTGATTTGCCCAGGGCTATAGAGCTACTAAATGTTTAAGCCAGGATTTGATCTGGGTTTTCCTGACTCTAATTCTTGTAGTCTATATGCGGTAGCATCTAGCTGTCTGATTGAACTGAATATCAGATCTCTTCTCATATTCCTTCTGTCTTCTGTTACTCACCAAAACCTAGCTTCCTCATAAAGGTACCATATCACTTGGCAACCTCTCCAAAGCTGGCCATCTCCTTGACACACAGGACCAGGAAAAGGACTCAGAATCTTCCCTGGTCCCCACTGTTATTTCTGACTCATCCTCTGCCACCCTTATTCAGCAACCACTTCTCTCTTTTAAAGTTAACTCCATCATTGGGACATTATTGCTGTTATTATCTATCTATTATCGAAATATTCCAGATTAGAGGAATGATACTTGGTGGACAAAGCAGTTAACTTGGATTCAGAGAGTATGAGTTCAATCCTACCTTAGACATTTACGAGCTGTTCGACCCTAGGCAATTCGCTGCAGCTCCTTGGGTCTCATTAATATATCTCTAAAATAAGGGTGTTGAACTCGACCAATTTTAAGGTTCTTCACACTCTAAAGCCATGATGAGCCTAGATGCTGAAGGCATCAAGAAACTTTCACAAAGGTCATTCTCCCTACTCCTCAATTGGTTCAATACCTGGCTCACAGTCTTCTTCTCACCTCAATTTTCATCTGTTTTGAATACTCTAACTATCTAGTTACTCAATCTTATCAACTGCTATGACCGATGTCTCTAATGAACCTCAATTCAACAAAGCGGTGGCAATTTTCAGATTTTTGGATTCCCACCTGTCTCATTCATTGAATCTGTCCCAAGTGCCAGAGGTCCTAATTAAAACACAACAAATCTCAACAATTCAATACGGTCTTTCTTGTCCAAATCCTCCATCAGTAACAATATTTCCCTTTATATTTGGAATACCCATTGGTTTTCATTTCTTTATTCACCCATCATGATAGTTATATATCATATAATAAGATAAAATGAGGTAACATTTGTTAAGCACTTCACAAAACTTAAAATGCTAAATAAAAGTTATTAATGTTATCATAGTTGTTGTTTACCCCTAACATTAAAAGGAATTTTTTTTCAAGATTTTTTTTATGTAAGATGCTCTTTTCCTTGGCAGTTACAAGGAGTTGCCCTAACATTACACCCTTCACCTTAAATGAGGAAACAGTAATAAAGAAAGCAAAGACAGAAAGACCAACCGGACTAGACCAAGTATGGACAAAGGAGGTCCATGCTGGGAGTGCCAACATTTTGAGGGAGTCAATTGCTAAGGCATCTAAAAGAGGGGACGATGTTAAAAACTTACTGGAAAAATCCCAAAATTTATCACTACCCACACCCTTACCCCTAAAAATGTGAACAAGAGAATGTCAACAACTACTAATCCACAGATTTCCTTTCCCATCTCTTTAAACATATTTTTATAAGAATAATCTCTATACTCATTTAAGGCTTCCTTGATGAAGATAGGAGAAGAAAACAGGTTTTCATAAATGATGTTCTGAAACAGATCAAATATTTATTGTTGTGATTCTTCATTTTTTTGTCTGTTTTTCTGTATGTTTTGTTTTGTTTTGTTTTTTTAATTGTGTCTAACTCTTTGTGACCCCATTTGGAGTTTTCTTTGAAAAGATACTGGAGTGATTTGCCATTTCCTTTTCTAGCTCATTTCATAGATGAGGAAATGAGGTAAACAGGGTTAAGTGACTGCTCAAGGTCATACATCTAGTAAGTGTCTGAAGCCAAATTTGAACTCAGGATAACTCCAGGCCCAATGTTCTATCCACTACACTACCTAGCTACCTGATCAAATATTTATGATCACCCAATTGAGTAAAAAGTTTAGAGGATTTAATATCCTCTAAAGCAGTGCTTACTGCTGGTTAACTCTGAAAAAAAATTTGAATCAGGAGAGCACAATGCCTCCTTAAGGGTTAGGAGACACCGTCTACCACAAATGTAGTAAAACAGTATGAGATTTTTGGAAGATGTCACAATCTTGACATCAAATTTTAATGACATTGTGATTATTCATTGCACAAAGCATATTTTTTGCAAAGTAATTGGGGTTAAGTGACTTGCCCAGAGTCACACAGCTAGTGAGTGTTATGTGACTGAGGCTGGATTTGAATTTAGGCCCTTAACTCCAAGGCCGGCGCTCTATCTACTGCACCACCTAGCTGCCCCATCTGTGATTTCATTTGTATTAAGAACTTCTGGATAAGGAGCCTCCTTCAACTAATGCAAGTTGACAACTTCTTTGTATCTTATAGTCTTAGAAATTGTGCTTCTTTTTGAATCTCCAGGGCTTAGCACAATACCTAGCACATAGTAGGTGCTTATTAAATGTTTGGTGATTGATTGACAGTGAAAGGTTAAATGACTCTTCTTAACCTATTAGAATGTGTCAAGGATAGGACTTGAGCTCTGGCTCATACGGACTCACCTATTAATAGGAGGGAGCCTTGCGAACAACAATGTCCCCCAGGCCACTGAACCAGTAGTTATTATTGAGAGGAGAAATCATCGGGAAGGAGTTTATGTTCCCCATTCACTGCCAACAATAGCTGTTTACCCACTACCACCAATGGATAGATAAGAACAAGAGCTCTGGGGATAGCAACACCCCCCATCCTTAACCCCCAACCATGGTAATTTTTTCTGGCCTCACTGCCATCATTGAGGATGACCAGTCCTATAGGGAAGAGAACATCCATCCCTATCAACTGCCAACAAATTGCCACCCATTGGGCAAGCTGGCCAACCAGCTGAGATAGCAAGTACCCTGAGGGGGAGACAGGAGGTAGAATATGGTAGGTGCTATCCACACAACCGTCACCATGATCTCTCCTCAGTGTCTAATGGAGAGAATCCAAACCCTGAACCCTAGAGTTTTTAGCGTGCCATTGCTTCCAGCCCAGTGCCCTCAACCATTATGCTAGTAAATACAGTCAATGGAGATGCAGTCTAGCACTTGCTCCTACAAGTTCTACAGCCATAGCTATTGAAGACCTAGTGGAAAAAAAAAAGTCTTTTCCACCAAAGTCCTTGGTTCAACATCAGAACCTGATATGATTTTACCAGTGGTGATGATATTTTAAAAGATGCATCATCATCAGTTTTGTTGCTGCACCTTAAGGATCACGGGACCTGTCTGCTTGACTTACCACTGAAACCATCCAGATGTGTCTCCCCCATCAGAATATGAGCTCCTTGAAAGCAGGGCTGCCTGACTGTTCTACTTGTATTCCCAGAGATTTGACAGTGTTTTTGCACACAATAAGTGCATGCCAAATGCAATATGTATTCATTCACATAGAATATGAAATGGGGAGTTTGTATGTTCACCATAGGGGTTTGCAACTGTCAAGGAAGATGCCCTTAGCCCCAGAATATTGCCAAGCTTACTGAGTTTAATTATCTCAAAAAAATCTGACCGGACTATTCACATAGGAAAAACCAAGTGGATGAAGAACACCAGTTTTCCAGATTATTCTAGGTAGTTGGACCATGAGCCATAAAATCAAGGAATCATAAAGACAAGAACTAGAATTGGTCTAATCTCTCTCCCTCAGTTCCTAATAATAAATGAATAAATGTTGTTTGAAGTTGTAGGATCTCTTTAAAGCATTCTTATGTCTTTAGTCTCCTTAGGTCATAACCATATATATTTGGATAGCTCTGTAGAAATGCAGAATGATGAAGTGAAAAGAATGAAATATTTATAGTTGGAGAAAAAGGATTTGAAGCCCCTTCTTCCGTTTCCTAACTCACCTTCCATTTTCTTACCCATAAAGCAAAGGCTGAACTAGGCACCTTCTAAAACCACTCCCAGATCTAAATCTATAATCTTATGATTCTGTTACTTCCACACCCTCGTTTTAGATCTCTCTATATTTATAAAGGAATATATTTCACCCCTTGAAAATACCCTGCTTTTCTTGTGTATGAAGGGAGAAATCCAGGCTAAAGTATTTGCAATACAGGCAGACATTCAACAAAGAAAATTCAATTCTCCCACATTATCTACATTTTTGGCAAGAAAAAAAAATGTGCTAACTAGAGAAATGTGAGTTAAATAGCTCTATGGAGAATTAATTTTAACATCATTGAAAAAGATATGCTAAACTGAGAGAGATGGGGAGGGGTGCGGGGGAGGGGGGAAGGACTAGAGCTAGAGCTTAAGGTGTCTTATTCAAAGCTTCGTCATCCTAGCTACCTCTAATGTTCTCAACTTGTGGAGTTTAGAGGCTATAAGGCATATACATGGAACACAAAATAGCAATGAAGAAATTTTACTTTGGAAAGAGTAATGGAATCAGTGTCTTAGGACCTGAATGCAAATTTTGCCACTACCATTTATTTTTGCATGACTTTAGACTTTCTCCCTCAACGCACACTTTCTCCCAATTTCTATTCCTCCTCTCTATGCATGTAGCCACCTTACTAGCTCAATCAAGCAAGAGAAGGTGGAGTAGAGGCTTAATTTTTATGGCTTCTAGTTTTCTTGGTAAAATGAGAGGGCTGGAATAGATTATTGCCACTCCCAGCTATGGAGCAATAATAATAATAATAATAATAATAATAATAATAATAATAATAATATCTCATTTTATATAGTATGTTTTAGTTTAATGAAGAACTTTTTTATAAATTATTCCATTTGATCCTAACAATAATCCTATGAAATCAGAGTTATTATCCCCTTTTGACTGATAGAAAAACTGAAGCTTAGAATGATTTACTTATGCAGGATTGCATAGCTAGTAAGTACAGTAAGATTCAAATACAGATCTTGGTGACACTAAATTTAGGACACTTATACTTCAAGAAAACTCAGTGGGGAGGCAAAATGATATAGTAAAAAAGTGCTGGGATGTGAAATTAAATCAGAATTCTGATATTTACAATCTGTGTTAATGGGACCAAGTGTCCTTGTCATAAAATGAGGGGGTTGAATTAGATCACCTCTTAGGTCTCTTCCCGATTTTATATATATAATATATATATATATAATTACATTATTATAATTATATAATATAATAATATTTAATTATATATGATGTTTATAATATCATATATAATATTAGGGAGTTGGAAATAGCATTTCATAGTGGATAGAATGCTGAACTCAAAGTCTGGAAGACCAGAGTTTCAAGCACTACCTCAAACATATATGAGATATATGACAATTGACAAGTCACCTCTCCTCTCTGTGCCTCACTTTCCCATCTGTAAAATAAATATATTGAATTCAATGGCTTCCAAGGTTTCTTTCAGCTTTAAATCTATGGTCTTATATACTCTGAGGTCTGAGGATATATGACTATTGATCAGGGGATCAGAGATGACTTTAATAAATAGAGGAAGAGAGTTGTTTCCAGGAACAGGAAATAAAGAAAGCAAAAGAACTGAGGCAGAGAAATGGAGGTTGATTTGTTTGTTTGTTAGTTTGTTTATTTATTCATGTATTTGTGTTTGTCTACTTGTTTAGGTAGGGGAGTGAGGTGGAGGGGACAACAAAAGGGACCAAATCCTGTGTTTCATGGACATGCCAGAAAACCTAGATACAAATTCCATTGATCCATCAAATCATGGCAGCGTGAGTATTTCAGGTGTAAGTATCAATATTACTATTACCAAAAATATAATACTGCAAAGATTTTGGATTCCTGGGTGCTATGTAAATTAGCTGTGTTCAGAAATATTCTCTATTGTCCTTTTTTATAGATCTCTCCACATTATCAACTACTTGCTGGATATCTCTACTTGGATGTCTCACAGATATCCCAAATTCAACATGTCAAAAACAGAACTCATTATCTTTCCCCCTAAATCTACATTTCCTTCAGATTTCCCTGTTTCTCTTGAGGACTCCACCAACTTTCTCATCTCTCTATTTTGTAACTTTGGGTTCACATTCAATTCTTCATTCTTCCTCATTCTCCATATCCAACCCAGTAAGAAATTTTGTGGGCCTTGAAGAACAATCTACCTAACATTTGTTTCTTCTCTGTACTCCTGCCACTACCTTCCTAGTTCAATGAAGAGAGGTGGTGGAATAGATGCTAAATTCAATGTTTCAATCAATAAACAATAAGCACAATGAGAATCCTGTATCCTCTACACCTTTCTGTCATTGTATGATAGTGAAGATGGGGTGTATGGGGTGTTCAGGAAGGAGTAGCACCTCCAGCGTGAGGGCTCATCAAGGCCTTTTCAGAGCTGCTTATTAACTTCTGACATCCACCTATCACTGAACTCTCTCCTTTGGCTCCAAGAAGCAATAGCATGTGTAGTAGACATACCCTGGTAAAACTGATCTAAACCAGGGTGAGGGTAACTGATGGGACTCAAATCTGTCAATGAGTTCGAGGTATGCCTTCCCCAGTCACGTGGGGACTTACCCCAGATGGAATGGACATATGAAAATAATTTGTCCCATTGGCCATGCAGGCAACTGAAGCAGGCATTGTGGAGCGCTTAGAGCTTGATTAGGCATCAAAGATGTCAAGATCACGCACTGCATCCTAAGCTATCCCTAGTCATCCTGACTTTTGTCTTGTCACAGGACTTCAATGATTCAGGAAGAGAGATTGAGTTTAATTGACTTTGTCCAACTATGCCTCACTTAAATACAATTCACATGCAAATCAAGACATCATTGGTCCTCTCCAAAATAAAAGATGAACAACAGTAAAGATGTAATCTGCTATGGAATAATACTTAGAAAAGTCTTCCTGTACTGTAATGAAAACCTTATTGATGATTCTTGGCATTGACGATACTTAATCAATGTTTGTTGATTGATTGATGTCCTAGTAAGATGGTAGATGACTATGTAATTATATATATATATATATATATATGTATTAGGTATTTAGCTCTGCAGTTGGAGCAGTTGTGTGGCACCAGGGGTAGATTGCCAGGCTGAAGTGTCATCTTCCTGAATTCAAATCTGGCCTCAGACACTTGCTCCTGTGTGACCCTGGGCAAGTCACTTAACCCTGTTTGCCTCACTTTCCTCAACTATAAAATTAGATGGGGAAGGAAACAGCAAACCATTCCAGTGTCTTTGTCATGAAAACTCCAAATGTAGTCATACACGACTGAACAATAACAAAAAGTTCAGCAATTGCTGATATTCTCTTGGTTACCTTCTAATAATAATGGTTATAATAATAATAACAATAATATAAAGCCTGATAACATTTTATGGTTTGCAAAGCTATTACCTCATAACAATCTATACAGATAGGATTTTACATATAGAATCATCTATTTATAATTAGAATAAGAAGGGACCTCAGAGATTACCTAGTCCAACTGGTGAATATACTGCCAGCCAATGAGTGTCAGTGCCTTGTCCAAGGTTACAAAGATGTTAGACAGGTGGTAGATAGATAGACAGATAGATAGATAGATAGATAGATAGATAGATAGATAGATAGATAGATAGATAGATGGATGGATGGATGGAAGGAAAGACAAATAGAGAGATAGAGGGAGAAAAATATTTATTAAGCAATTATTATGTGATAGACATTGTGTTAAGCATTGGAAATATGGAAAAAAGACAGTCTCTGACCTCAAAAATAACTACTACTACTACTAATAATAATAATAATAATAATAAATAATTGATTGGTTGGTTGGTGGTTGTCCTTCATTCTCAAAGAGTTCCAGAATGGCATCAATATGGTGGAGTCAAGGTACAATGTGTCCAATTGTGACTGACAGGACCAGTACAGGCTCAGATGGTTCTACAACAGTGCGGGCTCAGATAGTCCATATTGACATTTGGAGTGGAGACATCTAAATTTGAGCATTTCACTTTTCTTTTGAGTTAGCACAATTCTGCTTCACTCATAGAGCATCACACCTTCTTTGATGTAGGCAGGCCATGCTGGGCGGTCCTTTATCAGTGTCTCCCATATTATGCAATCAATTCCAAAGTTCTTCAGATAGATCTTGAGAGTGTCCTTGTATTTCTTCCTCTGACCTCGATGTATCACTTGACTTGTGTGAGTTCTCCATAAAATAGTCTTTTAGGCAAATGTAATATAGGTTTGGCATTCAAATAATGTGGCCAGCTCATCAGAGTTGCACTCTCTTCAGTAGCGTTTGAATTCTTGGTAGTTTGGTTCAAGAAAGGACCTCAGAATCCCTTACCTTATCTTGCCAAGTGATATAGTCTAATATCTCTTCTCACCCACCCTTTCCTTCAGAGCCTCCCAAACACTGAACTAGTTCTGACAATGCATGTGTCAACTTCATCATCTATGTGTACATCCCTGAAAAATATACTGCTAAGTGAATTCATCCACAGTATTCAAATTTCTTCATTTGTTGTAACTGGCAGTTCCACGTATGGATAGTGTGGTGCTGGTGAGAACCTATTTTTTTCTTGGTGTAATTTGTTAAACCAAAATTAGCACAAGCAACAGAGAATCAATCCATAATTTGTTACATCTCAGCTTCAGAGACTGCATTGGGCACACAATCATCTGCAAACAAAAAAATCATGCAATAACTCTCCCTCCACTTTAGTCTTAAGGTGTAGCCTTTTCAAGTAAATAATTTACCATGAGTGTGGTAGCTGACCTTGATGTTGTGTTTGTCCTCACTGAAGGCGTCTGACAACATTGCTGAAAACATCATCCTAAAAAGCATGGGAGTAAGTACACAACCTTGCTTCACTCCATGGGTGACTGAGATAGCATGAGAGCATCATCCATTATCCAGAACCTGGGCAAGCATTCCATCATGAAATTGACATACAATATTGATGAACTTCTCCAGGCAATCAAATTTTGATATAATTTTCCACAAGCCCACATGACTGACAGTATCAAAGGCCTGGGTCAAATTGATGAATGTTGTGTATATACCTCTGTTGTGCGCCTGGCATTTCTCCTGAAATTGTCAGGCAGCAAACACCCTATCGATCGTTCCTCAAGCCCTTTCTGAAGCCATACTGGCTCTCAGCTAGAGGACCATTTTCAGGTGAAAGGTCAGCCTATTAAAGTGAACTCTGGCAAGAATCTTGCCATCAATGACTAAGAGAATAACATCCCACCCACAAACCCTGATTGTCAAAGGACAATCTATTTCCTTTACCTTTATAAAGATGGACAATGGAGGTAGCTTGAACTCCTAGAGGGAAACTTCTTCTTGCCATGCAACCCAGACAATTTCAGTCAGCTTTTGCATGATCAGTGCACCCCCTGCCTGGTAAATCCCAGTTGGAATAGAATCAGCACCAGACGCTTTGCCACATGAGAGGAGCCTAATGGCATTCAATATCTCCTCCTCAGTTGAAAATTCAACTAAAGAGAGATTGACTTCTACTTGAGGTATACATTCAATAGCTTCAACTTTTATTGATTACAATCTGTTGAGACCACTATGGAAGTGTTCAGCCCATTTCTCCAGGATCATATGCTTATCACTAATCAATGTGGTGCCATCAGCTCTGAGTAGTTGAGATGTACCATAGGACTTTGGTCCATAAATAGCCTTCAGGGCATCATAAAAGAACTTTGGATTGTTACTATCAATGTAAAACTGAATTTCATCTGCCTTCTACTGAGCCAAGAAATTTGTATCTCTCTAATCTTTGCTTGCACTTTACTTTTTTTTTTCTTTTAATAAGGCAATTGGGGTTAAGTGACTTGCCCAGAGTCACACAGCTAGTGATTGTTATGCATCTGAGGCCAGATTTGAACTCAGGTCCTCCTGACTCCAGGGCTGGTGCTCTATTCACTGCGCCACCTAACTGCCCCCACTTTACTTTTGATTGAGTTGAACCTTGCTTTCTTAGAGATGGATGAACTATCTTCCTGGTAAACCTTGTGGACTTCTTGCTTTTCATTTAGTAGCTTCTGAATTTCCCTATCATTTTCATCAAACCAATCTTAATGTTGGAGAGTATTATGGCCCATATTAGTAAATGCAGTTCTGTACACCAAACCTCTGAAAGTTGCTCACTCCTTTTCTGCTCCACTGTTGCCAGACACGTTAGCTAAGCATTCCCTCCAAGTTAGCAATGAACTTTTCCCCCTCAGAGAAGGGGTCTAATTTGTTGACACAAAGTCTTCTGGTAAAGGGCAGTCATCTTACCTTGGGGCTGCTGCCTTTGTTGAATGCAAATATTTAGCTTGGAGAGGATAAGCCTATGACCAGTCCAGAACTTTGTGTCACACTCAGCTTCACCATTCTTATATCCTGTATGCCTGTTCTCCATACAAAGACATAGTCTATTAAATGCCAATGTTTGCTGTCAGGATATATCCATGAAGTTTTATTGCATTTGGGTAAATGGAAGACAGTGTTGGTTTTGAGAAAGTCAGTGAGACACAAAAATCTTCAGTAGTAAGTGACCATTGCTGTTGCAGTTTCTGAGTCTATTCCAAGCTATGTCTGGTAGTGTGTGCCTACTCTTGCATTAAAGTCACCCAAAAGGGGGTGGAACAAGATGGCAGAGTGAAAGCAGTGACTTGCTTGAGCTCTCCCCCAAAGACCTCCAAATACCTGTAAAAAATGGCACTAACCAAATTCTAGAGCGGCAGAACCCATAAAAAGATGGAGTGAAACAAATTTCCAGCCCAAGACAACCCTGATGGTTGATTGGAAAAGTCTATCACACCTGGCTGGGAAAGGAACGTAGTCCAGTGTGAGTGTGTGTGCAAAGACCAGGCCTCAGCAAGGCTGGAGCAGACCTCAGAGGACTGAATCATAAGCAGCTGTGGTGGTATCCAAACTTCTCAAGCCCAAAATGTCAAAGACAACTTAGAAGGTCAGTAGGAAAGGTCAGTGATTGTAGTGAGAAAGAGGCTTTGTCCCAGACCCAGGACCAGCACAGCCCCAGGGTGGCAGCTGCTTTTGGAGTTCTCAGCCCACAGATGCATGTGGGTTCCAGTAGCTGATCAGAGGGGGATTGCAGGGCTACCTGCTGGTGCTAAGGGAGAATTCTCCTGCTTTGCCCATGTTTGGATCTGAGTTGCAGTCCTGGGTGGTGGTCCTGGGGCAGGGAGGAACACTGGCGTGATGGAGCTTGTGGCGGCTGTGGAAAGGGAATCGTCCTCACAGTCCCAAGGCAGAAAAGAGCACTTATGGTCACTCATAGACCAGAGCACAGGCCAAGAAAGGAGTAAACACCTCGCCTTTGATCATACCACCTTGGAAAAATTGAAAATTTACAGATCCCTAGAAGTATCTCTGAAAACAGCTGCACCAAACCCCAGAAGCTTGGGACAGTACATTCTCCACACTGGAAGCAGACCCCTACCTTAACAAAGAGTTTAATAGTCAAGTAACTGGCTGGAAATATGAGCAAACAGTACAAAAAAAGTCAGACCATAGAATCTTTCTTTGGTGACAAAGAAGATCAAAACATACAACCAGAAGAAGACAACAAAGTCAAAACTCCTACATCCTCCAAAAAAAAAAATATGAATCAGTCCCAGACCATGGAAGAGCTCAAAAAGTACTTTGAGAGGCAAGTAAGAGAAGTAGAGGAAAAACTGAGAGAGATGCAAGAAAATCATGAAAAACAAGTCAACAGCTTGCTAAAGAAGACTCAAAAAAATACTGAAGAAAATAACACCTTAAAAAATAGCCTAGCCCAAATGAGAAAAGAGGTCCAAAAAGCCAAGAAGGAGAAAAATGCCTTAAAAAGCAGAGTTGGCCAAATGGAAAAGGAAGTTCAAAAGCTCACTGAAGAAAATACTTCCTTAAAAATTATGATGGAGCAATTGGAAGCTAGTGACTTTATAAGAAATCAGGACATTGTAAAACAAAACCAAAAGAATGAAAAAAAAATAGAAGACAATGTGAAATATCTCATTGGAAAAAGAACTGAACTGGAAAATAGATCCAGGAGAGAGAATTTAAAAATTATTGGACTATCTGAAAGCCATGATCAAAAAAAAGAGCCTAGACATCATCTTTCAAAACATTATCAAGGAAAACTGCCCTGATATTATAGAACCAGAGGGTAAAACAGAAATGGAAAGAATCCAATGATCACCCCCTGAAAGAGATACCCAAAGGAAAAATCCTAGGAATATTGTAGCCCAATTTCAAAGTTCCCAGGTCAAGGAGAAAATATTGTAAGCATCTAGAAAGAAACAATTCAAGTATTGTGGAAACACAATTAGGATAACACAGGATTTAGCAGCTTCTACATTAAGGGACGAGAGGGCTTGGAATATGATATTCCAGAGACCAAAGGAGATAGGATTACAGACAAGAATCACTCCCCAGCAAAACTGAGTATAATCCTTTAGGGTGAAAAATGGACATTCAGTGAAATAGAGGCCTTTCAAGCATTCTTGATGAAAGACCAGAGCTGAACAGAAAATTTGACTTTCAAATACAAGACTCAAGAGAAGCATGAAGAGGTAAACAGGAAAGAGAAATCATAAGGGACTTGTTAAGGTTGAACTGTTTACATTCCTACATGGACAGATGATATTTGTAACTCATGAGACCTTTGTCAGTATTAGTGTAGTTGGAGAGGAAAAGATAGATAGATAGATAGATAGATAGATAGATAGATAGATAGATAGATAGATAGATAGATAGATAGATAGATAGATAGA
>NW_020954600.1:8155816-8226214 GCF_900497805.2 Vombatus ursinus | reverse complement strand
AGATAGATAGATAGATAGATAGATAGATAGATAGATAGATAGATAGAGGGCACAGGGTGAGTTGAAGATGAAGGGGTGATATCTGGAGAATAAAATTAAGGGGTGAGGGAAGATTATACTGAGAGAAGGAGAAAGGGAGAGGTAGAATGGGGTAAATTATCTCATATAAAACACTTAAGAAAAGGCTTTTACAGTGGAGAGGAAGTGGGGGAAGGTGAGAGGGAATGAGTGAATCTTATTTTTATTGGATTTGGCTTAAGGAGGGAATAACATACACATTCAATTGGGTATGGAAATCTATCTTATCCTACAGGAAAATAGGGGGGAAGAGGATAAGAGAGGGGGATGATATAAGGGAGGGCCAATCGGGGGAGGGGGTAATCAGAAGCAAACACTTTTGAGGAGGGACGGGGTCAAAGAGAGAATAGAATAAATAGGGGGTAGGATAGGATGAAGGGAAATATAGTTAGTTTTCCACAATATGATTATTATGGAAGTGTTTTGCATGACTACACATGTCTAACCTGTATCGAGTTGCTTGCCTTCTCAATGAGGGTGGTTGTGGAGGGAGGAAGGGAGAAAATTTGGAACCCAAAGTTTTAAAAACAAATGTTAAAAATTATTTTCACATGCAGCTGGGAAATAAGATATACAGGCAGTGGGCTATAGAAATCTATCCTGCCCTACAGGAAAATAGAAGGGGGAGGAGATAAGAGAAGGGGGGGAATAGAAGGGAGGACAGATTAGGGGAAGGGGTATTCAGAATGCATGCCACCTTGATGTGGAGGGAGGGACGAGATGGTGGAGAAAATTTGGAACTCAAAATCATGTGGAAGTGAATGTTAAAAAATAAAAATTCATAAATTCATAAATAAAAAAGATAAAGTCACCCACAATTATAAGCTTGTCCTCTTTCAGCACATTGATGATGAGAGTCTCCCGGTCTTCACAAAATTGTTCTTTGACTTCATCAGGGTTTGTCATGGTGGGAGCATAGGCACCGATGATGGTAGCACGGCACTTTCCTGCAAGTTTCAATCACATTGTCATGAGTCTGTCGTTAACCTCTTTTGGTAGGTATACAAGCTTGTTGACTCAATTAATTTTGATTACAAAACCTACGCCAGCTTCACAGAGCTCCCCTTCACTGTGGCCACTCCAGAAAAATGTGTATCCAGCTCTGACTTCAGTAAGCTGGCCCTCATTTGCCAGCCTTGTTTCACTCAGGGCTGCCATTTGGAATGCAATACCTGCTGAGTTCTCTTGAAACTAGAGCTATCTATTAGTTCTTCAGGTCCATTGACTTTTGTGTTGTCCATAAGCATACACATATTCCATGTACTGACGGTGAGTGAAATCATCTTTACAAAAGTTTTGTTTCTTTTTTTTTCTACCACAGGGTGGGATCCCTGCCGACCACAGTAATCAGGCCATGGTTGGGTGAAGCAGACACATTTCTAGGTCACCTTTTCTAGCCCCTTCCTCACATCAGGGGATGAGCAGTACGATCCTTCAAAAAGGCCACTCAGACACCCAGGGGACTTCCGAGTCATACTGCTGTTTTAGTCCGGTGAGAAAATGACCCTATGGCCTGGGCTACGTGTGTGCAAGGGTTGTGATTATGGTGTATTTGCACCTGCTGCTTTATCACTTCCCTATCAAAGTCCACAGGACTTTGAGACAGGTAAAAATGGTGAAATGATATGGGTGATGTCTTTTGATTTGCTCATAAATTGGATTTAAATGAGGCAGAGTTGCACGTTGGTTACCCTTTGTCTTCCAGGGTCATCAGAGTCTAGTGGCAAGATGTAGTCAAGACAACTGGTATTGGCTCGGGATGCAGTGGATGACTTCGGCATCATCAACGTCTGACCAAACTCTAAGCACTCCACAATGTCTGCTTCGGCCACCTTCATAGACCTGGGAACAAATTGCTCTCATCAGCCCATTCCACCAGGGAAAGTCTTCACATGCCTTGGGATGGACACTCCCCCTGACTCATTAAAGGGTCTGAGACTCCTCAGTTACGCACAACCTGGTTTATATCATCTGCCAAAACAGGTAACGATGTGTGGCTGCAGCACATGCTACAGCTTCTTGGAGCCACAAGTGAAAGTTGGGTGAATCAGGTGGACACCAAAGGTAGAAAGCAGCCCTTGCACCAGAAGTGCCAGACTTCCCTGAAAACACCTTATACCCCAATAATAGCTATCAATTCTATATGTCTTTCACATGTTAATTCACTCAATATACAAGAAAATTACATTCTAATTACCTTCTAGTTACGTGTACATTCTACACCTAGAAGGGAGTTGAAAAGAGAGAAAAGGGAGAGACCCAAATGTAGAGAAATAGTCTCGAGTCATGAGTTTGGCTAGGGTTGAAAAGAGTATGGCAAGTATAGGTCATTCCTCAAATTAAAGTTAGAGAAGAATTCACCAATCACAGAAAGAGACTGTAGGGGTAGAAGTGTTACCAGAAATATATGAAGGTCTATGGAGCAGAGGTGGAAATGTGTTAAGTAGCAGTAGTCACAATGTGAACTCAAGTCTCTTTGCTGCTAATATGTGAATGCTTTCAGTCATCTCTAACTCTTTCCTGACCCCATTTGGGGTTTTCTTGACAAAGATACTGGAATGGTTTGCCATTTCCTTCTCCAGCTCATTTTACATTTGAGGAAACTGAGGCAAATAGGGTTAAGTGATTTGCCCAAGGTCACACAGCTGGTAAGTATATAAGGCTGGATTTGAACTCATGAAGATGAGTCTTCCTGATTCCAAGCCCTATTCTCTATCCACTGTAACACTTAGCTGCCCAAATGTGTGAATAGCCTATAACAAATAAAGGAACAGATATGACAAATCTGTTCTACAAGGAAACTGGGTTCAATCTTTGATTCTACAACACTATGTAACCTTGAGCCAGACTTTTCTTCCCTTTGAGGATTAATTTTTTTATCTGTGAAATGAAGGTACTGGACTAGATAATATCATAATAATAACATTTATATAGTACTTTAAGGTTTTCAAAGCACTTTATAAATATTATCTCATTTGATATTAACAAAATTCTGTGAGCTAAATGTTATTATTATCCCCACTTTCCAGACAAGGAAACAGAGACAGACAAACATTAGGTGACTTGCTCATGGTCATACAGCTAGTAAGTGTCTGCGATTAGATTTGACCTAACATCCCAATTCTATCCACTGGGCCACCTAGCTGCCTATTTAAGGTCCCTGGTTGAACTAGTCTAAAGCAATGTTTAATATGAGCCCATAAACTCTATGATCTCTTCTAGCTATGACATTCTGTGATCTTAGAGGTAATTGTCTATTAAAATGCTTTTAAAATATTTTTTTAAAAGCAGAGAGCAATTTTTTTCTCCATAAGAAAGTTCTGCATCGAATATGGCTTGTCCAAGGATAAGCGCTCATCATCACAGGTGCTGCCCACACCTGGAAATTAACAAACTCCCACAGGTGCTGGCATGCTGAATCCACTTGAAAGAAGTTACAGACCCGGGATCAGCAGCACGAATCGCTGAAGCAAAGTGATCCTGAAAGGGAGAGGAGTTGGAACAAAAACCCCTTTCCTTTGAGCGTGCATCTCTTCCTCTGGCAGTCGGCTTGCAGTCCTCCCTCGCTGTGGCGCTGTTACATTGAGGGCTGCAGTTCAGTCTTCGGTACACTGTGTTCTATAATGGTAGTCCTTGACTCTTCTGAACCTTCTGAACCTTCCTGAAGTTTCCTTTATTTGTTGCTGTTATTTTCCCCCCTCTTTCAAGTTGAAAAGATTTTATTTGTAAAGAGAAAGGGAGAAAGGGGGAGGAAAAAAAGATTGTCCTCCATTAAGGAGAAGTGAGGTAGATAACCTCCGTTCTGCAATCTAGATGAAATTGAACTGTGTGTCTGTGTGGTACACGATGTCCTTCAGCAATGTGTCCTCATCGCAGGGCTCACTGCCCTGGCTGTTCTAGGTTTCTAAGGACTGACCACAGCTAGGCTGTCTCTGTCACCAGATTTCCATTTCTGACTTAGTGACCACGAGATTAAATTTCACCTTACCCCAGACACTCATTCATTCCAGTGATGATTAGCACAAACTGCTCTCAGTGGCTCATCATGACTCTTAATTAACCTACTTTTTTTTTTAATTCTTCTAATAAAGAGGTACTTGCTACATGTGTCTGGGTATAGAGGTCATAAGCATTAACACGCCCATATAGGGAGCTGGACCCTCTATGTCTGGAATCCTGAAGGCTACACTAATAAAAAAACATATTTGTAGTAAGAGCTGACTTCTCACATCTGTCTCCTCCACCTTTACTCATACCACCCCTACCCTAGTTCAGTTACTAGAAATCTATTGTTCAGATTACTATGACAGTCTTCTAATTCATCTTCCCACCTCTGACTAGAGGTTGTCCAAACGCCTCCAGACAGCTGCCAAACAGATATTCCTAAAACATCAATCTGTGTCACTCCCCTGCTTTAGAAGGTTTGGTGGCTCCCTATTACCTATTAGATAATATACAATTCCTTTTATTTGGCAGGTAAAATCGTTGATAGTTTGCCTCCAAACTAGCTTCCCAAAGTGATTTCCCATTATTCCCTTTCACACAATTTACATTTCCCCTAAACTGGCCTGCTGGGTGTTATCTGTTCACAGTATTCTATCTCGGGTTTCCCCAGGACCCTGGAGGTACTCCAGCCTCATCTTCGCCCTACAGAATCTCAATGTCTCTGAAAATCTTGTCTCAAAACAATAGATGTTTTCTTATGCCCCTAAGTTATTAGTATCCCCAGAATTATTTTGCATTTACTTTGCATATATATTTAAATTTATTTATTTACACGTATATGCTTTGTCTTCTCTGTAGAATGTATGCTCCTTTCAGGTAGGTACTGGTTTTTTTCTGTTTGGTTTCTTGGGTTTTATTGTGTCTTGTTTAGGTCTTTTATCTCCAGAACTGAGTATAGTGCTTTATGCATGGTAGGCCCTTAATAAATACCTGTTGGATATGCTTTAGATCATAAAATGTCTGTATATTTCCCATTTCTATTCCATTCTTATGAAATAATACAATTCTGTAATGGTATCCCGCCCCCACAGTGGCAAAAAAGAAAATGTAAGATACATCTTAAACAAATCTAGTTTCATTGACATGAATAAAATAATGAGATTCATGCTGTGCATAGAATATACTTAAACATTTTTCCTCTTGTATGAACTTAATTGGGTTTAATTGCACTTTCCCTTGAATTATCTAACAGCAATGTTTTAAAGGCAGATTTGACAGAGAAAATCAGAATTATTCTTACGTGACTCTCCCTATGTATTCACTATTCAACTCCACAGTATTGAGTGTTTCTCTCTCTCTCTCTTTCTCTTTCCCTCTCCTATCCCTCTACTCTCTTGTTTCTCTCTATTGTTTCTTTCCATCTCTTTCTTTCTCTCATTATTTCTCTTTTCTACTCTCTCTCTCATCTTTTTACTGTCTCTAGCTACTCTCTATCTCTCCTCTCTTATCTTTCTCTATTCTCCCTTTCTATAGCTTTCTTTTTCTTCCTCTACTCTCTCTTCTCTTTTTCTTTTTAACTCTTTTTCTCTCTTTTTTCCTACTCTCCTCTCTCTATCTCTGTCTCTGTCTGTTTGTGTCTCTCTGTCTCTTTCTGTCTCTCTATTTCTCTCTGTCTCTCTCTCTCAGAATGACAGTTTCCCAATTACAATATTACACTGGAATTTCAACTAACTTTCATATTAAATTCACATGACAACTAAATGATCTCATCATGGCTTAGGAGACTTGGTGAATTCAAAGTAGCAATGTAAATCACAACCCCCCAAGCCCAAGGACCATTTCTAAAAGTTTATTAGGGGACGATGTTGAGGGCTATGATGGAGATGGTTCCTAAGTCCAGACCAGAACTTAAATGAAGCCTGTGCTCATGAGAATGTGCTCATTAAACATCTGTTACTGGCTCTCCATGACCCTGAGAACTGATGTTCTTGCAAATAAAGTGAGGCACGGAGCCTGAGAAAACCGGAGGCCAAAGGGAACTAAGAAAATATCTTGTTCTCACACATACGTGATTTTTTGCTATATAAACTCTGACCCTCAGACCAGTAAACGGATTGCTCACTTGCATCCCACCTGACCCGTGTCTTTCTCACCCTGCTGTCTCTGAGCCATTTAGGGAGCACAGGTCGCTCCCGACAATTGGTGCCCAACGTGGGACTAGGGACCTGCTGAGACTTAAGAACACACTCCATCATAGCCCTCAACAGGACTCCACTTTTCTGCTCACTTTTCACCCAAGTGTTACTATAAGGCTTCCAGTTCTAGCTTAATAAAGCTTATATTCTACCAAGCTCAAGGGTATTTGTTATGTAAGAAACTGATTCAAAAGCCCCTATCCAAATTATTTCAAAAAGAAATCTGATGTGACACCATTATTTTTAAAAAGGTGGATTGTTACTATGGAAAGAACATTAGACCTGAATTCCATTCTTGGCACTACCACTAACTAGTTATCTTGTCCCTTACCTTATGAGGATCTCGGGTTCCCCATTTGTCAAATGATAGGTTTGAATTTAATAAGTTATCAAATAGGGGTTGAATTGCCCTTGCATATAAGGGTTATCACAGAGAGCATTCCTAGAAATCAATCAACAAGTATTTACTAAGTGCCTACTGTATGCCAAGCACTTGGAATGCACACAAAATAAAATGGACTCTGACCTCAAGAAGCTTAATATCTATCAGGAAGGCAATCTATACAGGTATAAGCATTGAAAACTGAAAACAAGGTGATTTTGGTTTTGGTTTGTTTGGTTTGGTTTGATTTTTAGTATGAGGGAAAATACTGGGATCTGTGGCATCAGGAAAGGCTTCATAAAGATTAGTAATTGTTGGATAAGCAGAATTTTGAGGAAAAGAAGAAATTCTAAAGAGATGGAGGTGAAATGGAAATGCTTTCAAGGCATGGGAAAAAGTCTGAGAGGCACTCAGACAGGAAGTTGGGGGTGGGGGCATCCGATTGTGAGAAAGGGCAAGAAGACCAGTTTGGCCAAACTACAGATTGGGATAAGAGGGAAGCACTATATAAAAAATTGGGAGAGGTAGTTTGAGACAGGTAGTTAAGGGGCTAACAAGCATAAGTTAAACCCTGGACCTCTTAGATTCAGTGATTTTGGAACTTGACATTAGTAAAGGTCCCTTCTATCTCAAGATTCTGCCTCATAGAATCCTCTTCTTCCTTTGAGAAGCATCTCAAGCTAAATATTCTCATCAAAATCATTTCTGATTCTGCTGCTATTAATTCCTTGCGTTTGAATCACTTTGTGTTAACTTACTTTTATTCTCTTTATATTCATTCTGTATATTTATATGCGTCCTTGTTTCCTCTTTTGGAATATAAGCTTTTTGTAAACAGAAGTGGTTTTATTCATCATCTTTGTACCTAGAACAGGACCTGGCACATAGTAGGCACTTAAAAAAAATTGTTGATTAGTTGATGAAAGTTACTACTACACTCTTTTGATCCTCTACTGACCTTTGAGGCAAACAATGGCTGATAATTGTCAGTTCAGAATTAAATCCCTTTGTGCTTTCTGCACAACCATAGAATAGCCTGACAAAAAAGAAGAGAGATAAAAGAATTATCTTCCATAAAGGAATGCATGCTCATCATTAGGAATAAGCCTTCTAATGAGGCAGGCATTATTCATGAAAGAAAAACTATAATGTATGCAAAGAAGGCGAAAGAGCACTGGTTTTGAAATCAGATGATTTGTGTTTAAATCTCAGCTCTGCTATGTGTCACTGGGAAAGTCTCTTTCCCAATATGGGCCTCAGTTTTCTTCTATTTTCTAGTAAGCCTGCTCCTCTCTGTTCTTTGCTTCCTAAGAGGAAAGTCTGTCACCTACAGTTTTATTGCAAAGGCTTATAGAGATGTGTGACACATTAGCATGTGCCTGACATGCCATAACTGGTACTGACCAAAAGAACATGGTGTTCCCCATTCGTCCCCAAGAACCTGTTGCTCCCATGGTAAAGGATGAAGCAGGAGGGAACTGTTGTGAACAGCTTGACAAAATCCTTTGGACCAAGTCAACAGATATCTTGATACTCAGATCTTATTGTTTGCTTGTTGTTTGTCGTTAATTCTGATGAGGACCAACGACATCACAGGGTGATGACTTGAACGTAAATTGGATTTTAGTGAGGCAAAGCTGCACAAAGTCCTCAGCCTCACTCTCTCTTCCGGAATCATCAAAGTCCAGTCCAGTGACAGGACAAAAGTCAAGATGACTGGCAATGACCTGGGATGCAGCAGATGACTTTGACACCTTCAATGTCTGACCAAGCTCAAAGCACTCCACGACATCTGCTTCAGCCACCTTCATGGCTATTGGAACAAATTGTTCTCATCCACCCATTCTGCCAGTTTCACATGTTTTGGATAGACATCCTCCTAACTCACCAACAGGTTTGAGACCTGTTGGTTGCCCTCATCCTGATTTAACCCATGTGCCCAGATGGTTGTTGAGGACACTGCACATGCTACAACCTTTTGGAAGCACAGGAGAGAGTTGGGTGAAAGATGTTAAAGTAGGTATATCCTAACAAGGATCATAACAAAATAAAGAAAGGAAGATAAAAAGACTCTTAATCTTAAATCATAGAAAGTGATTTATAACTAATATGGGAGTCACTTCAGAATCAGCTGTTCATATATACAGGTGATATCATTGACTACTTACCTAAAAAATTAAAAATAAAAACAATACCAAATTAAAGAAAGAATGAAAAGGAAAAGAAGAACTTGCATGAAAATATAAATTGTTCAATCCAACCTATTTAAATTAGCTATCATGTGTGACAAATGGGCAACTAACAACCCCTGATGCTTTATGACATGGAAGACTTTTCTTGACTATTTCCAGCATTCTTGTCTGATACAAGGAGTCATACTCCTATGTCTCCCTTTACAGGTCGTCTTTTTTCCTGAATCCATTGATGATTGGGGTGTCATTTTGCTTCTGATCAGATGCCTTATCTCCTACAAGTTCCAAGCTGAATACATTATCTTCTACTAGTCCAGTATCTGTAG
The DNA here is from genome assembly GCF_900497805.2 of Vombatus ursinus. Lineage (NCBI taxonomy): Eukaryota > Metazoa > Chordata > Mammalia > Diprotodontia > Vombatidae > Vombatus > Vombatus ursinus. Next base: position 8,217,096 of record NW_020954600.1, on the reverse strand, counting down.
CAACATGGTTCTGCCAGTGGAGGTAGAAAGGTAGAGAGAGAAAAGACGGCAACTTTCTGTTCTTCCCTCAAGAACCATTTTCTCAGGGACTTGACTTCAATTCTGGAGCTAAAATCTTCAATTCTTGAACTTGGAGTCTTTCACCACAGTACTGATCTATAACTTAAGTGACTGAATCATTGCTTACTTGGTTCAATGCTCCAATCCTTCAAATGGTTAAAGTCTCAAGAGGTAGAGCTAGTTTGTGTTTTAGCCAATGATCTCTTCTCTTCTTGAGTCAAACAATACGGTTGCATCTATTGGGGAAAATTTAGGTAATACAGAAAACAAAAGATAATGGCAAAACATTTTAAAGAGGTTTGCAGCTCACAAAGTATAAACTTATCTTATCGATGCATCTTAAATTTCATCATGTATGCTATATCCTGCAATAACAATGGCTGAGCTGCAAGGGGGGTTGTGATATCCTTTATATTTTGAAAAAAAAGTGAAGGAGGGGCACTGACAACTTCTGGAATAAGAAAAGATGATATGAAAAATGTGGCATTTGAGGCGAATCCTGATGAAAATTAGGAGCTTCAAGGGTCAGAAGTCAGGAGGAGGAGTACTGAGATAAACAACTATTTTCTCACCTCTATAAAATATTTATGGGAATGATCTATATATAGATCAAAAGACTAACCTTGATAAAAGTAGGAAAGGAACATAGTCAAGCTTTCAGAGATAATTTCTACACCAGACCATATCTTCTTAGTTACATGAGTTAACTGAGACTCAGCTGCAGAGATGACTACCTTCTGCTGTGTTTATTATTTATTGATCACAGGGGAGAAAACCAAGTTGGTAGCACAAAATACCTCTCTAAAGGCTTTCTCTAGCAAAATGTCTTCTATGCATATATTAAACTTATCCAATATGACAGATGCAACCACAAAATTAACTATTTGACCATCAACTAAATATTAATATCAAATGGGGCATCCAACCTTTGCATAGCTGCCCAAGAGATTTTCACGCAACCACAGCTCTTACTCTGTTCTTGCTATACTTAATATACTTCAGGGGTTCCTTATTATCTCAAGGATCAAATATAAAGTCTTCTGTAGTTATTTAAAATACTTGGCCCCTCAACACACTGTAATCCCAGAACACTATCCTACTTGCTGTTCCTCACATATGACACTCAGTCTCTAAATTCAGTGCATTTGCACTGGCTCAACCCATACCTAGAATCCTCTGCTTCCTCATCTTCACTTACTGGCTTCCCTGGCCTCCTTTAAGACTCACCTCAAATCTCAACCTCCGCAGGAGTCCTTTCTCAGGCTCATTTCCTTCTGCTACTATCACTTTCCCCTCTGACATTTATATACATATATACATACACATCTCTGTGTGTATGTGTGTGTGCATATATATGTTTATGTATACGTATGTGTGTATGTTTATATACATATACATATCTATGTATACACATAAATATTATAAATTACATATTACATAAAATACATATGCATATGTATATAATCATTTGTATGTCATCTCCCCTATAGAATATTAATTCCTTTAAGGCAAGAACCATGTTCTTTCTTTTCTTTGTGTACCCATCACTTAGCACAGTGCCTATCGCATGAAAAATGCTTGTTGACTAACTTAATATGGACAGTGAAATGAGCCCTGAATTCATTAGCAAAAGGACTTGATGTATTTTACGTTTAGGTTATTGCAATGTTTTCAATGATTCTGTTACAAAATCACATTTTAGTGTCATTAATCTCTCAGTAATACTATTTTCCCATAAATAATTGAATACCAGCATCTAGTCATCTAAACTCCAGGTGAACTAAAGAGTAATGATAAAACAATATAGTAAGGGCAAAGTGTAAATCAGTTTTACAAAAGGCATCATCAAGGATTTTCAGGCCTAGAAGAGATGGTGGGCCAGTAATGTTATGAGAAAGAAGGACAACAGATCAACATTCTGAGAGCAGCAAAGATATGTCCATGAAATATTCAGCAACTTGGAGACAAATCTCCAGATGTTGGAATGATGCTTTTTGAATGATTTGTAGGAGGACATGGACACATCTCTCAAGATAAGACACAAATGCAGAACATTTTGTACAGGTGGGAAGAGTTTCCACACTAACACAATATCATCATAACAAAATAGATCTTAATTTGCAGATTGAAGTGTCGTTTTTACTCAGATACATGAAGGTCTGGGAAATTGTAAACAATAATGACCTTAAAGACTCCAGTGGTTAAATCTCTGATTCTTTCCCCCAGAGAATATCCATTAGTACCATACATCATAATTGGCAGATGAAGCAGACGGTGAGAAAAGTGCTTTTAAACAACAAAAATATCACAAGCATGAGAAATATTATAGTGAGCATTTATGGAGCATTTTAAGGCCTGCAAATATTACCACATTTCAATTTCACAACAACCATGGGAAATAAGTTTGCTATTAGCCCCAATAATATTTTTTATTATTATCTTCTATTATTTATCTCTATTTTACAGGTAAGTAAACCAGGGCAGAAAGGTTGAGTGACTTGTCCAGTATCAAATAGCTCAAGTATTTAAGGCCAGATTTTATTTTAGGTCTTCCTGATTCTAGGTCCAGCATTCAGTGAAGAAGATGGAGATGAGTCTAACTCATTAGGCTCATCATGGAAAACCACTTCAGTAAAAACCTAATTCTCCATTTCATAAGAATAATAATAATTGTTGTTGTTGTTATCCTGTCCTCTTCTCCTTAAACTTAAGACCTTCATCAAAAATTCGCTTTTGGAAGTGCCGGCGACTAGGCCAGTCGATAAGCAAAATATACTTTGGTATATTTATTGGACCATTTATTATACAAAACATACTTTAGTAGTTTGTTATCACAACAATGAAGACCTTGAATGGTAGGCACCATGTACTAACAGTTTAGGAATTCTCCACAGGCTATATGGAATAAAATCCTTTACTGAAGGGAAATGGATAGAGGCCTAAAAACATCATCCCTACCACTGCCCTTGTACACAAAATTTATCAAGCTCTTCTCCTTCTAACCATGTAACTCTGACAAAGTCTTTGGCCTCTCTGAGTCTTATTTTGTTTAACTAGACATTGAAAGAAGAGTATGGGCAGAGAATGGACAAATTGATTTTTAAGGTCATTTCTAGCTGTAGATTCTGATTTACCACTCATTGTGAAGTGTTTTGTCATTGCCATTATAATTGTTATATTGGGGGAGAGAGAGAGAGAGAGAGAGAGAGAGAGAGAGAGAGAGAGAAGAGAGATTGTAAACATAGATACCTATATGCTTTTAGAACACTGGATATTTAGCACATCTTACTGTTGTAATGGAATATAGGTTATAATAGATTATAAGCTTCTTGAGGGTAAGGTACTGTTTTTTTGCCTCTTTTTGTATCTCTAGTGTTTAGTAAAGTGCCATAGTAGGCACTAAATAAATATTTATTGATTGATTGTGCTTGGAATCACTTCTTTTTTTTTCAAGCTATGTGAAATGAATACGAATTACCCATTCTCAGGTAGAAGCTGAAATCCTACATGGAACTAGTAGTAAAGAAAGTAATTCTGAGATTTCCAGGTGTTAAAAGAAAAATTTAAATTGATGTTTAAAAAAAAAAACAACTATAGAATTTGCAGCCTAGGTTTGGCTTCTTTGGAAGTTGCTATTAAAGCAGGAATGGGGAAAGAAAGGAATCCAGGCAGTAATTCAAACTTGGTTTATTTGAATTTTGTATACACTTGTCTGCATACATATTATTTCCTTTTAATAGAATACAAGCCCCTTGAGAGTAGAAATGGTTCCATTTTTATATTTGTAGCCCTAACATATTACCTAGAACGTAGTACAAGCTTAATAAATACTTGTTGGAAGAATGCAAGGCTAAAGCAGTTTAATCCATACTAACCTATCCAGCAAACAAATAATAATAATAATAATAATTCATATTTATATAGCACTTACCATGTACTAAGCACTTTACAATTACTATCTCATTTGACCGCCATATCAACCCTGGGAGGTAGGTACTATTGTTACCCCCATTTTACAGCTGAGGAATGGAGGTAAACAGTGTAAAAGGGATTTAGCTAGAGTCACACAGCTAATAAGTGTCTGAGGCTGGATTTGAACTCAAGTCTTCCTGACAACAGGTCCTACCTTCTAAACACTGTGCCACCTAACTTCCTCTACTATATACTAAGCACTGCATTTAGTACTAAAGATAAAAAGAGAAAATGAAAAACGGTCCCTTCCCAAAAAGAACTTGCATTCGAATGAGGAATAGAACATTTAAACAGACAAGTATATACATGAGAATTTGTAGGTGAGGTAAAGAGCATTAGCAGTAGCAGGGAGGGTCAAGGGAACCCAAAAAAAGTCTGAAGTAGGACTTCAAAGGAAGCTAGGGATTCTAAGAAATGTAGGTCAGGAGGAATCACATTTGAGCCATGGGAGAACAGAGAACAGCTGATTAAAAGGCACAAATTTGAGAGACAGACTGGGGCCTTCAGAGAGGAGCAAGAAATGTGGTTTGGCAGAACCATATATGAAAGGGTGGGAGTGGAGAAGCACCCATCAAAATTGGGGGGGTTCTAGGACTGCAGAAGCCACGGGAACTTCAAGTCTTCAAACCAAGCATCTACAAAAGCACATGTGCAAGATTAGAAGAATTTCTCAAGTACTTGAGAAAAAGCTTTGATGGAAAGTTGAATGAGGCTCGCAACCTGAAAAAAGAGCCAACACAATGGTCTCTCCCTCCCATCATCATCTTCATTGGCCTGGAAATATTATTCAGTATTCATGCTACCCAGATGATTTTTTCCTCTTGGGTGCATTGAACCCCTAAATGGGGATGCCAGAATCTCAGTAGTCACTTTTACTAGCTGGTTTCACATACTACCCCCCTTTCTGGCCAAATGCCAGTTGCATCTTTCCCAATATCAACCAGGGACAATGTCACACTTTAACATCCACAGTCTTAATGATGGAACAAAAATACACTCAAAGAAGTTGTTTCATGGATTTGCACTTGCCTATTAAATCCCTGACATTTATCCTAGGGCCCTCAGTATAATAACTTGGGGATGGGGAGGGAGAGAGAAAAATCATCATTTTTTTGTTTACAGTGAGAGGTTACTGAGGTGGAAAAAGCTATTAGGATCCAAACAGGGAGGTCTGATGCTTCTTACTTATTCCATGGGGCCTTGACGAGATCTGATTCATATTCTAGTGGATTGGCCTTTTGTGGCCTGCTGAAAAGCCATAACGCCTCTGACAGCCAGAATGACTGCATCCCAAATGCTCCTTTTTTTCTCATTTCCATCTAGGCCTCCTCAGAGACTGACTTTATTATTAGAAAGTCAAATGCAGCAGCTGCAGGTTTGATCGCCTCTCTTTCCTGCAGCAGGGCCTGCTATACAGTGGTACCACCCAGGAGAAGTCCATGTGATGGCCCTGGTCCATGCAAGTTCACCATCAATGTCTACCTCCCTGTTGCTCCTTCTCTCCTCTTCTCTCTTTCCTGATAGGCTTTGTTTGCATCTCCTTGTTCCTTTTGCTTTTAGTGAATTTGGAGGGAGAGACCTATAGCTCTATATCATCTCTTTTGGAAAGTCAGAATGAATCTCAATGTTAATAATGATGAAGAAACAATAATGAATAAAATAACTATGAGAAGAATGAAATGAATAATAATAAAACATAACTACTACTGACATTTATATAGCACATTAAAGTTTGCAAAACAATTTATGTACAGTATCTCATTTGAGCTTCATGACAATTCATGGGTAAGTAGAATAGGTCTGAACAACCCCATTTTGTAGATGAAAAAGTAAGAATGAGGACAGTTATATGACATACCCAAAGCTGGTCAGAGATTGGTGAACCCAAGTCCAGTACTTTACCCACCATGATACTATGCAAAGGGAATTTCTCTAGAAGGGGATAATTTATATTTACAATCCCAGTCAAGAGTGAAGATGATTATATAGGTGCCCTAGAAGTTGGTTTGGGCAGTTTTAGGCATTAATAGCCTAAAACACACACTTTCTGGACATTGTGTATGTGTGTGTGTGTGTGAGAGAGAGAGAGAGAGAGAGAGAGAGAGAAAGAGAAAGAGACAGAGACAGAGAGAGACAGAGAGATAGACAGAGACAGAGAGAGACAGAGAGACAGGGAGAGAGAAAGGGAGAGAGAGAGAGAGAGAGAGAGAGAGAGAGAGAGAGAGAGAGAGTTTCTACAATTTATAGTCTTAAAGACTTGCTTGAGGATTAAGTAATTTGCCCAGGGTCACAGATAGTAAGTATGTGTCACAGGTGGACTTTAATCTACTTCTCCCTGACTCTATTTTTTTTACCCATAAGTAGTATAATAATTAATCACCACCACCATCATCATTTCTTGAGCCAGTTCTACAAATAGAAAAGCTTCATTCTCTGGCCAGTGGGCAGTTAGGTGGCACAGTAGATAGAGTGCTGGGCCTGGAGTCAGCAAGACCTGAGTTCAAATCCAGTCTCAGAAATTAGCTGTGTGACCCTGGCAAGTCACTTAGCCCTGTTTGCCTCAGTTTCCTCATCTATAAAATGAGCTGGAGAAGGAAATGACAAACTCCTCCAGTATATTTGCCAAAAAACAAATAAACAAACAAACAAACAAAACAGATGCTATCACAAAGAGTCAGACATGACTGAAATGACTCAACAACAAAATTCTCTGGTCAAGCAGAACTACTATTTAAAATTGTTTGCCAAGCCTTCCTTCCTGGGAACAAAAGGAAAACAGAAACACTTGTAAAAAACAAACAAACAAAGAAACAAACAAACAAGCAAACATATAAACAGGAAGGCCAGAAAGTCATAATATTTAGATCTGGGAGAAATTTGGTTCAGCTGTCCTCATTTTGTTGTTGATGAAATTGACAGGTCATAGGGCTTGGCCTGGGTCATATAGGTAGTAAGTACCAGAACTAACATATGAACCCAGGTCCTCTGGCTTCAAATGCATGACTCTGTCTGTGAGACTGGCTATGGTCATGATATAAGCAAAAATCCTAGAATACGAAATTTTGGCTACTTTGAGGGACAGGGTTCTCATCTCACTTCAGCTGATGTAAAAACAGAAGGCCCAGAAGTTAAACATAAGGGTTTAATGTGGTATTTAACTGTAAAGATGCATCTAAACCCTTTATGAAGTGTATATACCTCTCCGATTTAGTAATAAGGGGGGGTGAGGGTGAGGGTTGTGTGAGCAAACAAGTTAGCCATACCCCTACGGGCTTTAAATACCTCCAACATGGGTGAATTTCAGGAATTCAAGAGTGTCAGAGACTGTAAGCCAGGAGGCACCTTTGGAGAAGCCTAAGGCGGCAGGAGAACAGAGAGGGAATTTATCTCTCCCCCCCATATTGGCAACGTAGCTTTGAAGGTGACTTACTGAATCAGTAGGAAATCCTGGATCTGATGGAGAACACAGACACTCCAAGCAGACATAGCTAGAGAAACAGAGTCACCTGAGGGAGGAAGCTGCGTGCAATATCCCTGTCAGCAAAGAATAAAACTGGCTATGGAAAGAAATTGATTCTGAGAAACCAGCTGAAAAACTCACCAAGCAAAAAGGCTGTACCCAACAGAATTTGTGTGACAATGCTACAAAGAAATTAAAGACTTCTAGGTTATGCAGCTCTAGGAGTCACGAAATGCCTTTGTCACACATATATACCCTACACATATGTCTCACTACCTTTATAAGTTAAGTTTCAATCCATTCTTCCCATGAGAGTTGTGTGCATTTGTGAGAGAACGTATACTAGGTCAGACACAGGGGTGATTTGTAGGCACTCTTTTTTGAAATGCCATATTAGTAAACGACTTTGATAAAAACTAATTCTACCTATTGGCTGATCGTAAATGGGAGGCAAACTGGTTGGGGCTCATGGGCTACATAGTATTAGGAACATAGACCTGAAGGTCTATTTTTGTGTACCTCTAGAACCTAAGGTAGCACCTGTCTTCTGGGGCCCCACCTACGAATGTGAGTGAGACTTGGGGGAAGGGAGTATAGTACAGAGGAGATATTTTGACACATCTGAAAACTTTCCAAATTAAATGATTATTTTCTGTAACAATCTGTATTTTTTAAAGGAAGTTGCCTCATCCATAGTTACATATACCAATGAAACCGTGTATCCAGCACGTAATGTTCTCACTAGGTGCTCACCTCCATTAATTCTACTTTGCTTACATACTGCAGGTTCTGTCAACACCTTCACATTTGAACCTCCAGGAGCAATTGATTGCCCTGTCCTAGTTATGGTTTCCATCTAGTCAAACACCTTCATTTTATATGTGGAAAACATTGGGGTTAGTGGAAGACAAATATTGTGCCCAAGACCACATTGCTAGTGAGGCAGCCAGAACTAGAACCCAGACCTTCATATCCTATTCCGGCGTCCGTTGCACAAGTGCTTCCTATAATCAAGAAGAGATACTTTCTCAATCAAAATAAATTGGCAAAAACAAACTTTTTTTATTGAAGCCTTTGCATAGCACCTTTTTGACACAAGATATTAAGAGCAAACGCACTTGGAATAACTTCCACCAATGCTATCACCAACACAAAGAGTTTAAAGTCACTGGTAGGAGGGTAGGGAGAAAAAAAAAAAAGCAAAGCAAATAAAACCACAGGTACCTTTTCCTTTCTTGGGGGAGAAAGGAGAAGTAGGAGGCACAGTGGATAGAGCTCCAGACCTGGTGTCAGGAAGACTCATCTTCCTGAGTTCAAATTAGACTTTAGACACTTACTAGGGGGGAGACCCTGGGCAAGTCACTTAACCCTGTTTGCCTCAGTTTCCTCATTTATAAAACGAGCTGGAGAAGGAAATGACAATCTCCAACTGAGGTCACTGAGAGTCAGACATGACTCAAATGAGTGAAAAACAGGGGATGCTATCTTCTTATATTGAATAGTCAAATCATAGAAGATCACGGGATTATATATATAGAATTAGAAGGGACTCCAGAGGCCTTCCAATGCAGCTCCTTTATTTTGCAGATGGTGGAACTAAAGTAAATAAAGGTTAAGTGACTTACCCAAGGTCATACAGGCAGAGGAAATTACTTAAAAGGAGAATATGCATCTAGTAGAAGAAGATTTTGATTTGGAAGGGACCTCAGAGACCATCTAATTCAGTCCTCTCATTTTATACAGTAGCTGAGGAAAACAGTGGTTCAAGGATGCAGGATGGTGGCCAGGATCATGCGGGTAGTCCTTGTTAGAGGCAGGCATCCTGATCCTAAGAGCCAGAGATCTTCCCATCATACCACACTACCTCCCTAAATTGCAGGACACCATTGTCACAGGTGAATTTTTCTGCTGGAGAAATATAGAACCCAGAATACAGACAGAGCTGTCAAATGCTAACTTCCCAGTGTAGAGGCAGCTTTCAAAACACACTTCAACAGAATCCCAGTGTTGCTGTTACCGTGGAGACAGCAAGGGGAGGGGGTGGCAGAGGCTGAGATGGGGAGGGAGGTAAGGAGAGAGTACAGGAAGAGACAGGAATGTCCTCAAACAGGAAGAGCCCTGTTTGACATGCAGATCAGTCCCTTTACTCTATTCTATCCAACCCTGTTGCAATTTCTGATCACACAAGGATGGATTGGTAATGGTTTCGACAACAGCTCCGTACAAAAGGTCAGGCATCTTCTGACTATGCTTCTTGTCTTCTCCCTTGGCTTAATTGCAGGCAGGAGGAGAGATGTAGAAGCTTCCCTTTCTCTGGCACCAGGGAATGATTCCAGTACAAATGAAGGACTGATTTTAATGAAATCTGATATTGGGCTCTTCCAGTGGTGACCCCTTCACTCTGTGAAGCTGCAGTTGAATGGCATTATGAAACTATCGTTCTCTTTTTGTATTTGTAAACTCACTTTAATCAGATCCACTGGGGAAGAGGAGGGAGTTTAGATAATGGGTCTAAGTCTCAAAAAAAAAAAAAAAACACTTCATTCATCCATTTGCTCACTCATTCATTTAACAAGTAATTATTGAATATCCACTATGTGCCCAGTACTTTTCTAGGGAAAAAAAGCCATAATTAATCAAAACTACATCTGATGAAAACCAGTGCAGGATGAGGGGTTAAGAGATGGGTGCAGCCACCATACTGAAGAGAACCTTCTTACTACAATACAGTCAGAAAAGCACTGACTATGGAGTCAGTCCTGGGTTCAAATCCCAGTCCTGAATACCACTAGTGCAATGTCACTTAACTTCATAAGGCCTAATTTTATTTGTACCAAAAAAATTTTTAAAAAGGGTTTTTTGTTTGGTTTTCTAGTTCCAGATCTATAATTTCAGATCTGTGAAGGATCTACTTGTGCCAGCAGAGAGTCCCAGGTCTCACCTCTTTGAAGCTGAACTGATATAGGAGTGAGGAAGGTAGCCCTTGGAGAGAGGCATCACTTTAACAGAACCCTGGTGAGGACTGGCTGGGGAAATTAAGCCTCAACCATTTGGTGAGCTGCAAGGATTATCATAGAGACAGCAGCTACCCTAAAGAGGGAATGTCATGTCGGTTTCCTGGGGCAAAGACTGATTTACCTGGCACTGATAACAGCTTTATTGGGGGAATATGATGATATATAAAATAGGCTTCCTGCTCTCAAAGAGTTCACCATCTAGCTAGGGTCTTTAAGGCTTGGACTCACTCTATGGCCCTCTGATTGGCCATTTCCCCCCTTTTTTTTAAATAAATGTAAAATATGTGGGATCTAGGCACAAATAATTTATTCACTAAATGAATCCAGGTGTATCTATGCAGAGGCTTTTTGCTTCCCTTCACCTCTAGCTGCATCACCTGTCTTAACTCTAGACTTCCATGATCTTAGAACTATGGCATGTACTTGGAATTGCAAGTCACTAGGAACACAGTCCTCCACTCATTTTTATTCTTTTGTTAAGAAATAAGAGGAGGCTTAAATGTAGGTCTCCCAAGGCAACTGGAACATGAATTAACTTAGTGCCGCCTACTCTTGGTAATCTCTGCCATCGGCATCACAAGGGCTTCGATACAAGGATAACGTAATAAAAAAGATCGCCCTGGGGCATGGTTATAATCTGCTTTATAATTTGAGAGCTTCATTTTTTAAAGTGAATTTAGCTCTAAATGAAGGTACTGGGTTGACTGTTGTGGCAACTGACATCTTCTGTTTGGGAATGGATTAAGGAATCCATCTTTCTCTCTCCATGCCTCTTTATCTCTGCCTGAAAGAACTTTATGGAGAGGGAGAAAAATCGAGTTTTGCTCCAGATGTTCAATGCCTATATCTTATCATCCGTTAGTATTGTTGACAGTTCTAATGATAGAGATATTGTTATAATTGGCCTTCAGAGACCCTACAAATTCCCTCCAAAAGATCAGCAGCTGTCAGGTTACCCTAATTCTGGTCATAGTATTTGATTGGTAGAGGTATACATCCCACATTCACGTTTTATTTTAAATGATGTTCTGATCCTTACTCAACTTTCAATTAAATCAAAATTCCCCTCTTTGTTTCAAAGAATCCCCTTCCTACATGCTTCATAGAATTGCACTTATGCCCTCTTTTTCCTTTTAAGGATTTTCTCCTTGAATTTCATTGGTCAACATTGGATTGTATTATCTAAATACTAATCATTTTTTGTGACCCAGTTCAAATGCCATTTCTTTTTTTAAATCTTTCTCTGACCAACCCAGTCCTAAGTGATCTCTAATTTTTTGAAGGCTTAGTATTTGTTTTAGACACCTAATTAGACATTTATCATAAATTATTTTATCTGAAGCACAGGGAATCCTACTCTTCAAAGATTCTGACTCTTTGCTCATGTAGACCAAGCCTGAACACAAAGAAGAGAGTTTTGATTTCTCTCTCTGGCTTCTTATGTCCCTGCCCAAGTGTAAAATTCTGGGGAATATAATAATCAATCCATTTATCAATAAGTGTCTATTAAGATTCTAGTATATGACAAGCACTGTGCTTAGAGCTAGTGATGCAAATAGAAAAGACTGAAACAATATCTACTCTTAAGTTTAGACAAGGTCCAAGTGTAGGGTCTTCTCAAAATATGGGCAGCAGGATTTCTTCAAGAAAGGTATTCTGACAAAAAAAAATAGCAAATAGGTATAGGCCAGCAGTTTATTTCCTGCCCAGAAATGTTTAAAGTTAATAATAACAGATATAGCATTATAAAGCAATAATTTATCACACTCATTATACTTTCCCATGAGATGAAGAAAGCGTTGTGAAACTGCTAAAGATATTTTTAGGCTTTTTCCTTTAATCTCAGACTTTCTTGAGAAATTAACTAAGTTGAAATCTCCTGAACACTCAAACAAGCACATGTGTTTTCTTTTTACAAGATAATTTGCAGGTTGAATCAGAAGCAATATTGTCACAAAAATCACTTTCCACTGTACTGTTAGCGCCCAACTCCAGAATTCTTTACCTTTGAAATTCTTCGTAAAGGTGGGAAAGTCCAATGTTTAGAATTGCTGGTCAAAGACCTGTGTTCAGCAAAGCAACAGAAAGACAGCAAAAGGTATTCAAAAACTGAGGCTCATTCCAGAGAGCACATTCCCCTTTTCGTGTGCTTGTGGTCACTATTGCTTATGGATGGAGTAGGAAGGGAGGGTATCTTTTCCCCATCCCTACTACACTTGCTGGAAGTCCAAGGAAGAGAAAGCATTTAAAAAAAAAAAAGAGTCACAGAGGGAAAGACCCAAAAGAGCTCAAGGGTAGAATCATTTCCACCTCTCTTACAGACCACCCAAGAATGAGGTTCCTGAAGACTCAATGACTAAGCATTTTGAAGACAGTAATTCATAGGGAACAATCAGGAGTTTCTATGTTATCTCAGGACACATATACACTTTAGCAAGGAAAAAGAGGACATGAATAGCTGCATGGAAGAGGAGAAGAGAGTCCCAACATCATCCTAAGTTGACTAGTTTTTCCTCTCTTCTGCATATGTGGATGTTTGGTACATAGTAAATACTTTAAAATGTTTTACATTCATTCATTCCTTTACTTTTTCCAAAGATCAGTTAATCAATGAGCATTTGTTAAGTGCTTATCATGTCATAGGCAGGCCAGCAACAAGCATCTGTTAAGGATTATTGAGTGTCAGATGTTATGCTAAGTGTGGGGATATAAAAAGAAAGCTAGACAATCTCTGCCTTCAATGAGCTTACATTTTAATAGGGAAAGACAACACATACAAGGAAGCAAAAAAGGGAATAGATTGGAGAGCTAAGTGTCTGATGAAGTTCATGTTAGGCACTAAATCCAACACAGTGTCTCATGCATAGGAAGTGGCTGTGCTTGATTGGTTATTTCCAATATGTTGTCCTTCTAATCTGAAACCTCAAATTTACAATTCTTTATATGAAAATGGCCTGAAGGTGATTTAGTTGCCCCCTTCCCCATTCTAACCCTATATTTGCCAGATCTTTTTTTTTTCCCCTTAAGTCAGAAGAACATGATTCCAGAAAATGATCTGAGGGCTATATGACCCAAATGAAGAAAATTGTCAGTGGTTAACTTGAGGCACATTTTGAGGCCTCTCCAAAAACTAATTTCATTATATTTATTTTTTATACCTTTAAGGTTACAAAACTGTCTTTTAAATCCATGTTTTGTAATAATTCTTCCAAATTCATAAAGGTATTCTCTGTCCTTTTCTCCCATTCTGATGGGTACCAGTTTTTGTCTTTTTTTCTACATACATACAATCACAGGCAGACTCTTACTATTCAGCTGACAGAAAATTTTCAAAGGAAATATTTAACTTTTATTCCTAGACCAATCAATCAACAAACATTTATCAAGAATTTACTATATGCTAAACATTGTACTAAGAATTAAGGCTATAAAGACAAAACCAGTCTTTACCCTCAAGGACAGAAGGCAAGCACTCTGCTCTCTAATGGGAGAAAATAAATATGAATAAATATGTACATACAACCTACATGCAGAGTAGATAGACTATGACCTTAGAATTAATTGATTGTGGCAAGGATGGGCATGTGGGTGGGTACAGGAAAGGTTTCTGGCACAATGTGGTGTTTGAGCTATGACATGACCTCTTACCCATGCCTTTCTTTTTGTGGATGTTAATAGGGGTTCATGATTTGGGTGGAAGCTGGTCTCAATGCATTCATAGCTCCCTTTCTGAGATGATAGATTTAGGTCTTTAAGAGACCATAGATAACCCAAACTTTTATAGTTGAGAAAATGGAACCTCAGGAATGTGACTTATCCAGTATCACACAGGTAGTACCAGGAGAATTTGATTCAAAACAAAGTCCTCTGTTTCCAAAGCTACCTGTCCATTCCTCTCTATCATGATGTACCATTAAATTCTTTGATTTCTTGATTCAAGTAAAATATGTTTGCTATTTAAAGTCTAAATTCCTTGAGGGCAGGGGCTAATTCTTGCTATTTTTTTTTGTAATTGATCTATATTCCACTCTACCCCAAATACACAAACATGCACATATTTATTCTCTCTCTCTCTCTCTTTCTCTCTCTCTCTCTCTCTCTCTCTCTCTCTCTCTCTCTCACACACACACACACACAGACACACACACACACACACACACACACACACACTCACTCACACACACAAGCCCAGAGCAACCCAGTTGTTTCTGGCTGATTACATGGAGAATACTCAGTGTTGTTGCCTAGTTGCCCAGACAAAATATACATGGTGCTTAATTTCTCACAAAAGATTCTCTCCTCTCCTCTCTTCTCTCCTCTCCCTTCCTTTTCCATTCTTTCTCTCTCTCTCTCTCTTCTCTTTTCTTGCTCTAGACTAAGTAGGGGCAAGTTTTGGTTGGGGAAAAACGGCTCACAGTCAGGACTTTATGTTCTTAGAGACTGAAAGAAGACTACTACGGAAAGATTAAGGATTTCATACTTGTCATCTCTCTCTCTCTTTTTGGAAAAAAAGAGATTGTAGGCAATATTCAACAATAACAGCCACAATCACATAGTCAGCATACCACTTGACAGCACAGTGAAATAAAACAACAATGAACTTAGAATCACAGAGTTCAAATTAAGGGCTTGCTCCTTTGGACAATTTGCTGAATCTCCCTGGGCCTCAATTTTCTTATCTGTAAACTAAAGGAGTGGGAGGTAGACCAGATGTCCTCTAAGGTCCTTTCTAACTTTAGATTTACTATCTGTGATCACTCCTTTCCATTATGGGCCAGGCACTGCCCTAGGTGCTCAGGCTACAAAGATAAAATCAACAAACCAATATTTAAAGTTCTTGCCTACAAGAGGCTTACATTCTACTAGAAGGAAATTCAGTATTTTTGCAGAAAACTCAGGGCTACACAACCAGTGGAGGAGATTTGGAAAGGTGTCCCAAATGTGATAATGTTTGATTTGGCCATTGAAGGAAACCAAAGATATGAAGAAACAGCATGGATAAGGAAGTGGTAAAAAGTACAATCACAAAATTTGAAAATTGGACAGGGCTCCTGAGATGGTTATGAGTAGTTGTTTGTTTTGTTTTGTTTTTGTTATTCTTTAGGAAGAGAAAGAGAGCTTGGATCTTTTGATTTCAGCAGTGGAAAGAATTCCCAGTGTCAAAACTCCCACTATGGGTATAGATCAGCAATTCTTCTGTAACTCGCAGAGTCATAGGGTCCAACACATCCAGTATGTATCAGAAAAAGTACCTGAACCTTGCTCTTAATGACTCTAAGATCATCTCTCTATCTACTACCCCACTTGAGGATGTTGGTAGATTTTTAAAATCTACATGGTCTTCAATATGTAAAAGTAGGCCCAGAAGCTTTTGGGTATCAAGCACTCCCCTACACCCAACCCAAAACACCCAACTTCTCATAATCCAGGACAAAGATTCCATTGTGAAAATATAATCAGTTCCTAACAACTACCCTCCGTCTTTTTTTTTTTTCCCTATGGTTACAGAACTTCACTGACCAGGATGCTGTCTTAAGAAGCAATATCTTATTCCCCATCTGGAGCCAAGGGACAGAGAGTGCCTTACCAGCATTTTCACAAAGCAGTCCCAGCTAGAACAAAGACACACACTTGTTAACAATATAAATCAAACAAAGGTAATGGGAGGGGAATGTGCAGCCTGGAAGGTTAAAAGCAATTAGTAAATAACAAAGATGGCACCAGAGCTGTGAAGCTCACTTTTTTGGCTCAGTCTTATAATAGCGGCAGCAGAGGCTTAGTCATGCTTTCAGTGAGAGATATTTATAGGCGAGAGCATGCAGCCACGAAGTTACTTGTGTGGTTGGTTTGCTGGCGTTTTCTTTGTTTGGGGAAGCACAAAGAGGGAGGAAATCTTAAAAGAACTTACAGTCATTTTGTTTATGATTTATGTATTGATGAAAGCATAAGGAAGAGAAGTAACTAGGTACCATTGGTCCCAACACAAAAATTCTTGGGATGTAATGCTTATAAATTTCATTTTGCTTCTGGATTCCTTACCTGTTGCATGAGAGAGTTGGATTAGATGACCTCTAATGTCCCTTCAAAATTCATAAATCAATGTTTAAATAAAATGAAGTGGACATCTTATTTCATTGGTACAGGAATTCCTAGGTGAGGATGCTCTACCAACATAAGTCAGTACTTTTTCTGTAACTAATAGTGTTTTTGTTGTTTAGTCATTCAGTTTAGTCATTCAGTTGTATCTGATTCTCATGACCCTGTGGATCATACTGCTCATGGGATTTTCTTGACAAAGATACTGGGGTAGTTCACCATTTCCTTCTCCCATGGATTAAGGCCAACAGATTAGGTGACTTGCCCAGAGTCAGACAACTACTAAGCGTCTGAAGCTGGATTTGAACTCAAATCTTCCTGACTCCAGACCCAATGTTTTATCCATAGAGCTACCTACCTAGCCACCTTAGAGACTATTTAATAGAGATTTTAATAATATAATTTAATCTCTTCAAATTTTATCATTCCAACTCTCCCTTTGATTTCTAACACCTAACACTGTCCTTTTCCTCTTTGTGACCTCAATTCCCTCCACTCCTCAATTCTTTGCCAAGCTTTAACTTTTGTACTGACTGCCCTCTACCCCCTTCTCACTCTCAATCTCTTAATGAATCAGTTTAGCTGCATATTACCCTTTGTCCATGAATCCTTTGCCCCTTTGTCCTATTACCAAGAATACCATACGCAGCCCCAACCTTGGATTACTTCAACCATTTTGTTATTCAGTTGTTAGAGTTATCTCTGACTCTTTGTAATCCCATTTGGAGTTTTCTTAACAGTGATACTAGAGTGGTTTGTAATTTCCTTCTGAAGTTCATTTTACTGATGATGAACTGAGGTAAACAGGGTTAAGTGATTTGCCCAGGTGTCTTGAGGCAAAATTTGAACTCAAGATGAGTCTTTCTGACTTCAGGCTCGGCACTGTATCCACTACACCACCTAGCTGCCCCACTTCTACCATGTCTCATATTTATTCCTATTCATATGCTGCTGAATGAAGTAGAAGAAAGCCATGGAGCTGTATTGACTGAGTACACTATATTACATAATTTCAACTGGGCCTTCACTGCTGAAAGAAATCCTTTTCCCCTCCCTAATCAGTTTGCTAACCCACCAAATGCAGCTATTCCAAAGCTTTTCATCTTTCTTCAAGGAGTCTCTTCCTCCACCTTCTCAGCTTAGGACCTAGCCTCACACTCCACTGAATAAAAAAATTCCCTGATAGACTCTTCTCCCTTATTCATCATCTTATAACACTCAGATGTCTTCCCTGATTATCTACTCCTTCATCTTCATCCCTCATGAAGAGGTGGCCCTTCCCTGCTAAGGCAAATCTCTACAGGCATCCTTGATCTCAACCTATCCTGTCTTCTTCAGTAGAGTTATCCCTCTATCATCCCCATTCCCTCTAACTTTCAACCTATCCCTGGAATTGGCCATGTACTTGTTGTCTACACATACGTCCATATTTGCCCAATCCTAAAACAAACAAACAAAAACTTCATTTCATCCAACATTTCTGCTAACTAAATATCTCATCCCCTTTGTGGCTAAACTACTTGAGAAAGCCATCTAAAATTGTTTCCTCCACTTCTTATCCTTTCCTCTCTTCTAGATACTCTTCAATCTGTCTTCCAACCACATCATTTAAATGAAATTAAGAAAAGAAGTATATGTATAAGTTGTCTCCCCTGGTAAGAATGGCCTACTTGAGTCCAGGGACAATTTCATTCTGGTCTTTCTACCCCAGTGCTTAGTACAGTGCCTGACATAAATTAAGTACTTGATCAATGCTGCTAACTGACTTACCAACCAGAGAGCACCAAGACATTAAATCACTTGCCTAAGGTCATATCCAATATTCATTAGAGACAGGACTTGAATCCAATTTTCCTGGGTTGTTTAATATCATTAACATTATTAGTGGCAATAATCATGATAATGATGATGGTAATGACGATGATGGGATGGTGACATTATAAAGGCTAATAGCTATTGTGAAATACAAAACAGTGTGGGGGCTCATCTCCAAAATGAAGATCATAACACCTGTCTGACACAGTTTTTTTTTTCATAAAGATCAACATCATTTAGGTAAAGTAGGCCAGGAACCATTAAGAGCAGTGCAAATCAGCTGGCAGGTAGACACAGAAGGCCAAGGCCCCCTTAATCTTGAGTAGCCATGTTGAACTCCAGTGCTCCACCTGAGTATGAAGACTGAAGCCCCCCTTTATCTTCCTCCTCCACCAGGGGAATTTCCTGCAGGATACCCAGCCTACCCTCATCCAGTCTTTGGGCACCCAGTTGCATCTCCTCAACCTATGTCTCCCATCCATCCAATGCTTGTGAATGTTGACAGAAGTGAAGTCTATGGAAGAGAGAAGCCTGTAGTGAGTGACAGCTTGGGGCTGGAGAGTGGGAGAACAAAAAGGTCCAAGATGATACCACTTCATCCAGAAGGTTTACACCATCACCTCAACCCAGTTGTTCATCACAGTTGCTATCATTACTATTTTCACCTTGGTGGATCCTATTCTCACCTTCGTGCCAGAGCTTTGGACCCACTATCTTCACTGCCAGATCTAAAATAGAAAATGAAAATAAATGGAACCAGAAAATTAAGCTAAACTCTTTAAATACTTCAGTTACAAAAGCCAATGCTGGTCCCAGAGACAAGATGAGGAAATGCACATACTTTGTTTTGGATAGAAGTGGGACTATAGGTGTCAATATATCAGGTGGCTTTCCTTAACTACTTCTTGTTGGTTTATTTTTCTTCATAGCAAGAGAAGCCTTGGGGTTAGAGGCATGATTGATATAAAACCAATAGCGACAACTATAACAAAATGACAACAACCACATTAGAAAACAAAACAAGTAAACTACAATAAAAGAACTGGACGACAGTATCCCATTAAACCTATCTTCATGAGCAATTTTTTTCAACCTTGAAGTCTGATGTAAATGTGAGTTCTCATTATTAATATTTTGACAAATTCCCAAGATTCCTAAAGGCTCTCCTCAAATTGCCTGAAAAGGCACAAAGAATTAGGAGAATATTGTTAGACAGTAGTGCATTTTATTTTTTTACAGAAAAAAATAATGCATTCTCTGCTAAGGCCAGGGCCAAGAGCAGAGGAAGTTTATTGGATTCTAGAGTGGCTTTAAAGGTCATAGCGGCCTGTTTATACAATACACAACATTATTACAATCTAATAGAAAAAGGTAACTGACTCATTTCTCCACTTGGTCATTCTATTTGCCATGTGGTTTCATCAGCTGTCAACACTAACTTGGGCCTAATTAGAAACTCAATGTTTTGTCCAGTTAACAGAAGAGTCACTTTTGGGGAGGGGTGGCGATATGAAGGGGAACCACAAAGGAGACAGAATTTTGTGCCAAAAGGAAAGATTTCAGTTTACATATTTGCTCCCTGTCAGCAGTGATCAAAACTTTATGAATGAACTGTGATTGAATACACTGCCTGAATTTCAAATATTGTTTTTTTTTTCTTGCATGTTATTTAAGGGAAGAAAAAAAAACATGACAGATAAGAAACCCAAGATCCAGTTATTGACTTTCCTCCTTTGGGAAGTGAATAGAATGTTTAGCAATATGAAGAATTATCTGTACAGATGAGGAGGCCAGGTCAATAACTTCTATCAACAATATCAATTCAGAGAATTGACTTCCAAATGAATCTACTCCAGGATCAGTTCCACTATATAATGTTGATCATAATCAGGGAAAGTATACTTCTAGGCTCTGCCTTCTCCAAACCATAGCTCACCAAGCTGTCCCCTACCCCCACCAAGAAAAAAAAAGAAAAAAAAGCAGATCTAACCAAGTCATTATCCATACTCAATAATTTCTAATAGTTCCTTATTACCACCAAATAATATTAATAATAATAACAATAATAATAATAACAACAACAACAAAATCCTTAGCCTGGTATTTGAGTCCCTCAACAATTTGCCTCCAATCTACCTTTCTAGTGTTAAACTATATTTCTCCTTACATTACTTCATACATTCTGAATTCTACCTAAACTGGCCAACTAGCTGCTCCATGTCATTCTGTATCCCACCTCAGACCTTCACTGAGGCACTCCATCCATCAAGGATGTGCTTTCCTCTGACTTTTCTGTCTAGAAATCACTGCATTCCTTTAACATATTACTCAAGTGCTGCCTCTACCCTAACTACTTGTTAATGTCTGTCCCTGCTGAAATTACCTTGTATTCTTTCATATATACTTTATGGTTATCTATCTGTCTGTCTATTATCTACCTTTTATCTATTGATCTATCCATCTATTATCTATTTACTTATCATCTACTTATCATCTATCTATTATCTACCTATGATCTATCTATCTGTTATCTACCTATTATCTATCTACCTGTCATATATATATAGATAGATAGATAGATACATAGATACATAGATACATAGATATATAGATATATAGATATCTTATGCCCTCAGTGGAAAATCAGTTCCTCAAGGGTAGTACTGCTATATTTTCCCTTCTCTGGATCCCTCCTACCTATCAATGTTTTGCATATAATAGTCATTCAATAAATGGTTGTTTACTTGAATTAGATCAAAGAGGTGGTGGGTTCAGTGTCAGGAAGATGGTTCACATTCTGCCTCTGGCATTATTAGTGGTATGACCATGGAATGACAAGTCACTAAACATCTCAGTGCCAAAGGATGTCCTCTAGGACATCCCTTAAGGACATCAGTTAAGTTTCAAAATCTATACTTAAAAAAAAAAGTCTTTCATGTTGCCTTCTTCAATCATTTTAACTCCATGAATGAGGTTGTGTCTGTAACTGGGAACAGAAAGACAAAAATTTAAAAATCTAAGCCTTGCTTTCAAGGACCTTACATAACAGTGAATGGAGAGTGAAAGAATATAGCACATGAACTAGGTTGTGAGCACCTTAAAAGAAGGGACTAATATTTTCTTACTTTATTTGCCTGACACATAGTAGGTGTTTAATAAATGCTTGTTGACTTGATATATACTACACACACACACACACACACTCACACACAGATATAGTTGAAGATCTAGTGCATTCCAGTCATTGGGTATGATTGCTTCTTTAGCTGTGTAATGGCAGCTATACTGCCTGTGTGACTCACCTCATAAGCTTGAACTAAGGTCTCTTAACTCTGAAGCCAAAGGTCCTCCCCCTCTTCCATATTGCCTCTTGACTGCCCAGGGATGTTCCCTTCCCATTTGCCTAGCTACCTGGGGAACTTGTACCTCTTCATATACGAGGTGGACTGAGGATGATTTCATTTCTTATTTTTTTTTAAATTAATTTATTTATTTTTAGTTTTCAACATTCACTTCCACAAGATTTTGAGTTCCAAATTTTCTCCCCATCTCTCCCCTCATCCCACCCCAAGACAGTGTGCATTCTGAATACCCCTTCCTCTAATCTGCCCTCCCTTCTATCAAACCCCCTTCTCTTACTCACTCTCCCTTCTATTTTCCTGTAGGGTAGGATAGATTTCTATTACCCATTGCCTGTATATCTTATTTCCCAGTTGCATGTAAAAACAATTTTTTAACTTTTGTTTTTTAAACTTTGGGCTCCAAATTCCTTCCCATCCTCCCTGTCCACCCACCCTCATTGAGAAGGTGAACAATTTGATACAGGTTATACATGTGTAGTCATACAAAACACTTCCATAATAGCCACATTGTGAAAAACTAACTGTATTTCCCTTCATCTTATCCCACCTCCAATTTATTTTATTCTCTCTTTTGACCCTGTCCCTCCTCAAAAGTGTTTGCTTCTGATAACCCTCTCCCCCAATCTGCCCTCCCTTCTGTCATTCCCCTCTCTCTTATCCTCTTCCCCCCTTTTTTTTGCTGTAGGGTAAAGCAGATTTCCATATCCAATTGAGTGGGTATGTTATTCCCTCCTTAAGCCAAATCCAATGAGCGTAAGATTCATTCATTCCCTCTCACCTCCCTTGTCTTCCCCTCTATGGTAAAAACTTTTTCTTCCCTCTTTTATGTGAGATAATTTACTGCATTCTACCTCTCCCTTTCTCCTCCCTGTAAAATGTTCTCACACCCCTTATTTTTATTTTTAGATATCATGCCTTCATATTCAACTAACCCTGTGCCCTCTGTCTATGTATATATATATTCAGTCCTACTACCCTAATACTGAGAAAGGTCTCATGAAGTTACAAATATCATCTTTCCATGTAGGAATGCAAATAGTTCAACTTTAATAAGTCCCTTATGATTTTTCTTTCCTGTTTACCTTTTCATGCTTCTCTTGAGTCTTGTATTTGAAAGTCAAATTTTCTATTCAGCTCTGGTCTTTTTATCAAGAATGTTTGAAAATCCCCTATTTCACTGAATGTTCATTTTTTTTTTCCTGAAGGATTATACTCACTTTTGCTGGGTAGGTGATTCATGTTTGTAATCCTAGTTCCTTTGACCTCTGGAATATCATGCCAAACACTTCAATCCCTTAATGTAGAAGCTGCTAAATCTTGTGTTATCCTGATGGTGTTTCCACAAAACTTGAATTGTTTCTTTCTGGCTGCTTGCAACATTTTCTCTTTGACCTAGGGACTCTGGAATTTGACTATGATATTCCTAGGAGTTTTCCTTTGGGTATTTCTTTCAGGAGGTGATCAGTTGATTCTTTTCATTTCTATTTTGCCCTTTGGTCCTAGAATACCAGTGCAGTTTTCCTTGATAATTTCTTGAAAAATGATGTCTAGGCTGTTTTTTTGATCATGACTTTCAGGTAATCCAATAATTTTTAAGATATCTCTCCTGGATCTATTTTCCAGGTCAGCTTTTTTTTTTTTCCAGTGAGATATTTCACATTGTTGTTTTTTTTTATTTTTTCATTCTTTTTGTTTTGTTCTGCAATTTCTTAATTTCTCATAAAGTTACTATCTTCCATTTGCTCCATTCTAATTTTTAAGGAAGTATTTTCTTCAGTGAGTTTTTGGACTTCCTTTTCCACTTGGCCAACTCTGCTTAAGGCATTCTTCTCCTCATTGACTTTCTGGACCTCTTTTCCCATTTGGGTTAGTCTATTTTTTAAGCTGTTATTTTCTTCAGTATTTTTTGGGGTCTTGTTTAGCAAGCTGTTGATTTATTTTCATAATTTTGTTGCATCACTCTCATTTCTCTATCCAGTTTTTCCTCTACTTCTCTTACTTGCTTCTCAAAATCCTTTTTGAGCACTTCCATGGCCTGGGACCAATTCATATGTTTCTTGGAGGCTTTGGATGTAGGAGCTTTGGCTGTGTTGTTTTCTTCTGGTTGTATGTTTTGATCTCCTTTATCACCAAAGCAAGAGTCTATGGTCTGTTTTTTTTTTGTTTGTTTGTTGTTTTGTTTTGTTTTTTGTGTTTTTTTCTTTGCACTGTTTGCTCATGTTCCCAGTCAATTACTTGAGTTTTAAATGTTTTGTTAAGATAGGGGTCCGCTTCCAGTGTGGAAAATGTACTGTCCCAAGCTTCAGGGGTTTTGTGCAGTTATTTTCGGGGATACTTCTAGGGACCTATAAATTTTCAGT
Organism: Vombatus ursinus; assembly: GCF_900497805.2. Taxonomy (NCBI): domain Eukaryota; kingdom Metazoa; phylum Chordata; class Mammalia; order Diprotodontia; family Vombatidae; genus Vombatus; species Vombatus ursinus. The sequence continues at coordinate 8,192,954 of NW_020954600.1, read as the reverse complement.
TCTTCCAAGGTACTATGATCAAAGGTGAGGTATTTACTCCTTTCTTGGCCTGTGCTTTGGTCTATGAGTGACCACAAGCACTCCTTTCTGCCTTGGAATTGTGAGGACAATTCCCTCTCCACCACTGCCACAAGTTCTATCATGCCAATGTTCCTCCTCGCCCTAGGCCCACCCCGGGGCTGCACCAGGACTGGGGCCAAACTGAGATCCTCTCTCACCAGGTCCAACAGACCTTTTACTGACCTTTTAAGTTGTCTTTGGCATTTGTGAGTTGAGAAGTCTGGAAACTGCCACAGATCCCCTCGATTCAGTCCCCTGAGGCCTGCTTCAGGTTTGCTGAGGCACCGTCTTTGCCTGCGCACCAACAATGAACTGTGCTCCTCTCCCAGCCCAGTACAACAGACCTTTCCAATCAACCATCAAGGTTGTCTCGTGCTAGAAATTTGTTTCACTCTGTCTTTTTGTGGGTTCTTCTGCTCTAAAATTTGTTTAGAGCCATTTTACAGGTATTTTGAGGGGTTTGGAGGAGAGCTCAAGTAAGTCACTGCTTTTACTTTGCCATCTTGGCTCCACCTGAAGGACTTTCCTAATTTCTTGATTTTCTTTGACATTTACTTGTTATTATTCCCTCCATTGAGTGTTTTCCTATTTGATCAATGATTGCTGTCTGGCCCTTTGGTACAGAATGCTCTAGATATGGTTTTGAGCCCTACTTATGTAATTATGAATACCCAAAATAGAACCCAGTTTAAGTAACAAAGGGTTCTATATTCTAGTGGGACCTATGTTACTTGACAATTTTTATTTTATCTATTAATCATAAAAGTTACAACAGAAAATACTGATTAGTCTTTTAACATAGTAGCATATGTGACTGCTCTCTTTTTTCATAGTCACTTGAACTGACTGGGCTCATCCTACATTTACATGTCTCAAGTAAAGGACTAGCAGACTGTGATTATGTGAGTTGGCATCTATACCCAGAGTAATATACATGTTGATTCATTCACATTTGGTTAAAAAAAAAGAAAAACATACCAACATGCATCCATAATGTCAAAATCTATCAGCTCTCTATACTTAAAAATAATACAATTTCATTAACGTGGGGTTATTGGTATTTCTATTCTCCCCCACCCCCTTATTCTAGAGGAAGGGTGTTTGAAAATGAAACTAAGATAAACAATCTTACAAGAAACCTATCACTGACAGATATGTTGTAAAATAGATTCCTAATTTAATCAGGACTCCTAATCCTTCTGTGAAATGCATTTACATGTGTCTCTGCCCTATTAGGAACATTGTAGCATTGAGCGCAGAATAAGGACAGGAAAAGGAACTGAACAGATGAAAAGTTCAACCAAGCAGGGAATGTCATTTCAAAAGTAAATCAGTTGCACATGTGGCAAATTCATTTGCAGACTGACTTTGAATTGTGTATGCTAAAGAGAGGAAAGCTAAGTGATTGAGTACCACCCTGACCCTCCCAACGACTTGACTAAGCCTTACAGTCCCAGGATGGCAGAACTGCGAGGGATCTTAGAGATTAGTAAGCCCAGTCAACAAGCATTTATTAAACACCTAGGATGTGCCAGGCACTTTGCTGAGTGCTGGGGATACAAAGAAAGGCAAAAAGCATCCCTGTCCTCAAGAAGCCTACGTTCTAGTGGGGGAAAACAATATGGAAAAAAAATAGGCATAGATGGAATATAGATGGAAGTTGATCATAGTAGGTACTAAATATTTCTTACTTTATTTGCCTGGTAGATAGTAGGTGCTTAATAAATACTTATTGACTTGACATACACAGAACATATATACATATATAATTAATTATACACACAAGCATCTATGCATATAAACAATTATACATATATACATATCACAGGTACATTGTATGAGTATGATACTATATATTGTAACAAGGCATGAGCATCTGGAGCCACACATGAAGGCCAGAAAGATGAAGTACTTGCCTCCATAGGCAAATAGCAGCCAATGTGTACAATTGGGACTAGAACCCAGCCCTGTATTCTTTTTATACTACTTCCAATGTTTTGACGTGCAATGTTACTTCCCATCTGACCAGACATACATTCCTAGCACTTAACAAACTCCCTGGCCCATACGGACAGAGACTAGAGCTGTGATTTTATTGGTATCATGAACTCCTTAGGTGAGGAAATTCCCTCTTAAAATGTAGACTAGCACCTTCTCTGAAATTGATAGTCCTAGACATTTGCCTTGAAAGCTAAGACATGAGGTCACTTGTTTAGGTTTACAAAACCAATATTTATTAATGGTGGGATTTGAACTCTCATCTTCATGACTTCAAAGACAGCTCTCTTTCCACTGTCCCACTTCCTATCTATCCACTGTATACTTATGGCACATAAAAGGCAATTAATAAAATGCTTGCCTGCTGATTGAATATTGATTAAGTTGATTGAATTGCCTGCTGAATCCGAAAGTAGGATTGTAATTCATTTAAGCCTCTTGGGTATTATTCCTGGATACAAAAAGTTAAAAGAATCATGGTAAGCAAGCTCACAAATGAGATTTAAAAGACTTTCCACTTCTCCCTGTTGCAACATGTCATTGTTGTGGTTGGAATGATTTTTTATGCAGTTTGTTTTTCAATATTCAAATCAACTTGGGATCTTAGGGATAATCTCTACCCACATGAAGAGCCTGGGGGCACTCAGTCTTTGATAAACATAGCTGATATTTGAGCACAAGGGATTGTGCGATGCTACCTAACTTGCATTCAGACTAACTAGGAAGGCAAACACTTTAACCTATTGTTCTTCAAGTGAGCCAATGACATTCAAAAACACAGAATATTTGTTTTCTGAGCAAATTTGGTTAAGACCTGTTTGTCCATTTGAGTTTTGGAAGGATTGAGCTTGGATTCCATTCAAACCAAACCAAGAATTCAAAACCCAACCAACCAAACTGTTTATTGGTCAATTGCTATACATAAGGCATTGTAATAGAACTTGTGGCCGCTAGGTGGAGCAGTGAATAGAGTGCTGGGCCTGGAGTCAGGAAGGCCAGAGTTCAAATCTGCCCATCAGACACTTCATAGCAGGGTGACTGCAGACCAGTCATTTAACCCTGTTTGCCTCAGTTTCTTCATCTGTCAAATGAGCTGGAGAAGGAAATGGAAAACTTCTCCAATAGTTTTGCCAAGAAAACCTCAAACGGGGACATGAAGACAGTAAGACAGAATGAAAAATAACTAAACAAAACAATAGCATCTTAGAATTTAAAGACAATACAGGCCTAGCATTGAAGAAGTATAGGAGGAACACATTCTGGGCGTACCCAGAAAACAATAAAATAAAAGATTTGTGGAAAAAGTGAGAAGTAATACCTAGGTGCATGAGAAAAAGCTTCACAGAAGATGTGATTCGTGAACTTGTTAGCCTGATTCATATTTGTAGAACTGAAAGGGACCTTCGAGGCCATCTACACTCTGCCCTTCATTAAAGAAATGAGAAACTGGGAGCTAGCAGTTAAATTACTTGACCAAGATCAAAGAAGTAATAAGTAGAAGATCCTTGAATTTAGCCTAGGCCCTCTGAGTGCAAATCAGTACTTTTTCCACTACTTTATATTATCTTGAAGTAAGATAAGGATTCAGAGAGAGGAAATGCATTCCAGTCATGGTGGGCAAACTGAAAAAGCACAGAAATGAGGGATGGATATTGTTTTGGGAGAACATCTTATATTCAAATTTAGGTGAAATGTAGGGTTCATGAGTGAGATGGAAGAAAAATAAGAAATTGGGAATGTAAACAAGAAACAGATTGTGATTAATTAATTGTGATGTAATTAATTAAATGTAATTGTGATGATTAATGTCCGGTAAATATTTCTGTTTTAACCAAGAGGCTAGAGAGCCATAGAAGGCTTTTGACCAGGGAAACAGCATGCTCAGATCCATTCCTAAAAAAATATTTTATTGACCACTACATGGAAGATGAATTAGTCTGAGGCAAGGATAACAGTGCAAGGCAATCACAACCATTAAAATGAGAGCTGTTGAAGGTCTGAATTGTTGAAGGTCTGAATTAGGGTAATAGTGGCATAAGTAGACAGGAGGCCATGCATATACTGAGGGACAATCATTAGAATTTGGAAGCTAATTGGTTTTGGAAGCAGGAAGTGAGAATGAGGTAAGACCCAAAGATGACAGCACTGTTACCCACACAGGTAACTGGGATCATGAGCATGCCCTCAAAAAGAAGAAAGAACTTTGAAGGAGGGCAGGCTTTATGGAGGGAGATAATAGATTCTCTCAAGTACAGAGTGGGGAGGGTACAGGAGAATTCACAGAATTATAGATCTAGAATTGATGCCATCAATCCCAGTTTACTCATTTTGAGGATAAAAATATTGAGGCCCAGAGAACTTATATAGGCCACAGAGCTAGTGTCTAAGGTAGAAGTCAAACCCACATTTTCCTAATTCCCAACTTTGGTCTTTATGCCACACTGTATTTTCCTCTTCAATGTATTCTCATCTTGGGCCTTAGTTGGAGTGATTTCCTCAAAAGTTTTGTTAAACAGGAGATCACACAAAGAAATTAGATTTTCTCCAACTCCAAAGGGTAGGATTCTCCAAAGAGAATTCATAAGCAGCCACACGACCAGGTGAGAAATGAATATTGCACAACCTCTGAGGGTTGCTACTATCTGTGTGGGTTGGAGTGGCCAAAGGGACTAATACACAGTCGTCAGTTCTTTCCACATGATGCACTTAGAAAAATCGCAGAGCAACAGGAACACTAGAGGTGATCAACTACTTCATTATGCCCATGAGGAAACTAGAGACCAGGCAAGGTTGGATGATTTGCCCAAGATTCCATAATGAATTCTGAGCATAGCTTGGTTGAGAAGCCAGGTCACCAGACACCTGGTCCAGGCACTTTCTACTATACTGTGCCACCTCCACCCGCAAAGAAAAACAGCTCTAGCCATGAGAGTCAGAACATGTCAGTGATGGAGCACTCCATGAACAACCACCCATTTCATTCTTTTATATCCATGAAGAGCATCTTTTTCATTTGCATATTCAACAAAAATACCACTGCAAAATGGCACCAAAAAAGCACAACTTTAAATAGATGCCAGCCAGGCCTCATGCTAAATGTTCCTGGAGAACAGAGATTGCCCTAAATTGATTTTGAAGGGTTTAGGGTTTTTTTTGTTTTGTTTTGTTTTACATTTGGTAACAAATATATGTGTCTAACCTATGGGACATCATTATTTTGAACTCTTCCCCCTTGGGGAAGGAGGTGAGCATGGCAGAGTGGGCATGCTAATATTAAATATATATGAATACATACATATGCATATATGCACATATATGATGTATATCATATGTATTGTATGCTAGATCCCATATTTTGTTATATATACACATACATATTTATACATATGTGAAATATATGTGTATAAGAAAAACAATATACATACATATATATACACATATATGTATGTATACATACACACATACATATGCAATTTTGTTTTGACTACCACTGTGGAGACCATCAGACATATTGAACAACAACTCAGGGGCCAGGTAATAAAACTATTTTTACATGTGAAATCATATAAAATACATTTCCATGTTAACCATATCTTTTTGAAAGCAATAAAAACAAAGAAAAATGAGAAAATCAGACTTGAACTTACACTCAGAGTTCATCATTTCTTCCTCTGGAGGTGGATAGCATTTTTTGCTCAGGAGTCCTTTGGAGTTATCTCTCATCATTTTATTGATCAGAGTAGCCAAGTGTCTCACCATTGATCATCATTACAACATTGTTGTTACTGTACACAATGATCTCCTGGTTCTTTTCTCTTCACTTTCATTAGTTCATATAGTCTTGTCATGGTTTCTTCTTAAACCACTCCTCTGGTCATTTCTTAAAGCCCAATAGTACTTCATCACAACCATATACCACAACTTGTTCAGCCATTCCCCAATTGATGAGCATCGACTAAATTTCCAGGTCTTTGCCATCACAAAATAGCTGCTATAAGTATTTTTTTTTTTACATATAGATCTTTTCCTTTTTATCTCTTTGTGGCACATATCCAGTAGTGGTATTACTGGGTCAAAGGGTAATAGCCTTTTGGTTAAAGTTCCAAATTGTTCATAAATCAACAATTAAGTGTGTGTGTGTGTGTAGAGAGAGAGACAGACAGACAGACAGACACAGACACAGACAGAGAAGATGAAGGAAGTACAAGAGAAGATAAATATAATAGTGTGACATCGTCCTGAAAGAATATGGTCAGGAGTACGTAGGGTCAGAATAATGGTTGAAGACTGTTGAAGAAAACTAAGATGAAAAGGGGGGGAAGAAAGAAGAGGAAGGAGGGAAAGAAGAGGATGGAGAGGTGGAGACAAAGAGGAAGGAGAAAGAAGGAGGAGGAGAAGGAGGAGGAGAAAAGAAAAGAAAAGAAAAGAATCATCAAACTATAAGTCGTGAAGAGAGCTTGACTTTGATTTCTGGTAAAATCCTAAATGCATTGTTAAAGAGATGGTAAGTCTCTAGAAAAGGAAGACAGGAAACAATAATAATCAACAGGAATTGACAATGGGTTATGACAATCATTTCTTTTATTGGCTGCAATATCAGAATTGTAGCTCAGGAATATGTTGCAGATAAAATTTACCAAGAATTTTTCAAAGCATTTGACAAACTTCCACATGCTGTTTCTGTAGACAGACTGGAAATTATAGCAATACAAAAATAAAAGAAAGGTGGATTTGCAATTCTCACTGGATGGATCCAAATAATATTTATTAATGGTTTCATGTCAATGTAAAATGAAGTCTCCAATTGTATTCCCCAGTGATATGTACTAGACCTTGTGTTACACAGAATATTTCTTAGTGACTTAAATAAAGTCAAAGATGGCTTACTTAATCTGGTTTGCAGATTACACAAAGGTGAGAGAAATAGTTAATTCACAGGTGTCAGGATTTTAAAAGTTCCTTCTAGGCTAGGACACTGGGCTAAATCTAATCAAATGAAATTTAGTAACAATAAATGCCATCTTACCCTTGGTTCTAAAATAAGTTTCACAAGTCAAAAATGGAAGAGGTATGATCAGATCTAAGGTTTGTTTATTTGCTTTGAGGTTTTCAATGGACAAAAATCTCAATATAAGTCTAGCAGCTATAAAAACTATTGGAATCTATGGCTTCATTTAGAAAAGTAAAGTTTCAAGGACTCAGGAACTCAGAGCTACTTGTCAGACCACATCTGGCATACAATGTTCAATTGTTGGTGCCACATTTAAGGAAGTACACTAAAAAGCCTAAATGAGTTTGGGGAAAGTCAACTAGGATGGCAAAGGACCTCAACATCATATTAAATGAAATTGAAGTAGGATATTTACCCTCAAGAAGAGAAGACTGAGGAATACATGATAACTATGTTCAAGTATTTGAAGGACTGTCACATGGAAAAGGGAAGAGATTTTTTTTTTCTGTTTTACCCCAGAAGGGAGAATTGAGATGAATGACTGGAAGTGGTAAAAAGGCAAATTTCTACCCGATATCAGAGTGGTATGGGGGAACGCCCTAATGATTAGGGCTGGTGAAAAGCTGAACAGGCTGCCTCAAGAGGCATTGAGTTGTCCCTCTGAGATCTTGAGGCAAAGGTTGCATGGCAGCCCGTTGGACTTGGTAAGAAGACAATTCCCTTTCAGGTATGGGCTGTACCAGATGGCCTCGAAGGTCCCATCCAACCTGGAGGTTCCTCAATTCTGGGATTGATCATGGTTTAATTCCAAGTCACAGATAATTAGGTCATGTCCTCTGTTTATAGAAAAAGGTAACATTGATCATTCCAGGGGATTTCTTGAAGTTTCCAGAGAGACCAAAGGAACACCGAGGATGATTATCAAGCGAGTTGTCACGTTTCAAAATTACTCATGGAAATGTTCCTAATTACCTGTCTTAGGCTGCAGCGAATAACAGGCTTACTAAATTAGTAATGCGCAGCATGATTTAATGAACGAGCCTGACACCTACTTCCCTTATAATGCATAGAGGGAACAGAAAGATTTTTTTTAAATCATCTTGAAAATAATAAAAAAGCTACTCCAAACCCAGGTTCTTTATTGATGTATGATACAAATTCTTAGTGTCCATTGGAAATATTTGAACATCTGGCAAGAAAGGTGTTGTTAATATAGAAGGGAGATCCTGAAATGTTAACAGTCCTAATGAAAAGCTAGAATGGAGTGGGTAGCCATTGAAGACTGAACAGGCTGGGACTTTTCTTCTTTCTTTCTTCCCCCACCTTTTTCCCATCTCCCCTCTATGTTCTGTCTTCCTCGATCAGAAAGCAAGTTTCATAAGGATAGGGATTATCCTGTTCTGTTGCATTTTTCTACCCCTATGATTTAACACAGTGTTTATCATGTTGTAAGTTCTTAATAAATGCTCTCTCTCTTTCCCCCTCTCTCTCTCTCTCTGTCTCTCTCTCTCTCTCTTTCTCCATCCTCCTCCTTCTTTCAATCCCTCCTCTCATCTATTATCTATCTAATCTATCATACATCTCTACATTCATCTATCTCATTTATCTATCCATTCATCTACCTATGCATCTTTCTATCTAACCATGTATCTATCCCTCTATCCATCAATAGTCTTTCTATACACACATATGTATATGTGTATATATATATATATATATATCTTCTGTATATATGTATATGTGTATATATATGCACATATACATATGCATGTGTGTATAGGTGGTAGCTCATGTCTCAGTAGATATAGCACTGGCCCTGGACTCAGGAGGACCCGAGTTCAAATCCAGCCTCAGACACTTCCTACTTGTGTCACCCTGGACATGAGGAAGATGCATCTTGGTAAGGTTAAATGACATCATACCCAAGGAATAAATATTAAAAGTGAAATTTGAACCTATGCCCATTGACTTAAGGGTCAAAGCTATTACTGTAGCAATGATCAAATCCAATCTTTTATACTTTATAGATAAGAAAAATGAAATCCAAAGATGGACTTGCCTAGAACCACAGAGTTAGTAAGTGTTGGAGGCAGGATTTTAACTCAGATCTTGTGAATTCCAAGTATAGTGCTCTAACCACTACACAAGTTGTGTCAAACTTAGAGGGAAACAAGTTCCTATGGGTGCATATTGACTTAGAAAACCACAAATTACTATCATTTATGTTTTATTGTATTTTTATGTATTTTGTCAAACATTTCCCTATTACATTTTAACTTGGTTCCCTAGACAAACCACATGTATTCTCCATGGGTACCTTTGAGACATCATGAGAATAAGAAAAAGGCCCCCAAGACATTAGATAGACTCCTTATGTCAACATTTTGAAAAGGCACAGATGAGGGTCAAACAGTGAGCAGGCAGTGGTGAGTGGCAAACTGCATCATTGGAGGTAACATCTCTATCAAGGAGTCTATGGATACACTGAAGATTTGGAGCAGCACGGTATAATAGACAAAACAACAAATACAATAATAATATAATAAAGAGATCTGGGTTACATTCATGGAATCACAGGTTTAGGATTGGAGAGGATAGGCTGAGTTGGTCTGGACCTGAGATTTCATTGATAGGCCGCTAGGTGGTAAGATAAATAGAGTTCTAGACTTGGAGTCAGGAAGTCCTGAGTTCCAACCTAGCATCAGTTCCTTACTAGTGGTGTGACTCCGGGCAAGCCACTTAAGCCCTCTTTGCCTTAGCTTCCTCACAGCAAAATGGGGATAATAACAGCACCTACTTATCAGAGTTGATTCAAGGAAAAATGAAATATTTGTAAAGTGCTTTGCAAACCTTAAAGTGCTATATAAAGGTCAGTTATTATTATTAATGATAACAATAATGAACTTTTTTCTGCTAAAGCATGCCAGCAACTTCTCTGTAATTTATAGTAGTGGAGGGGTGCCTAGAACTGTGAGAGGCAAACAGCTAGTCTGTGTCATAGGCAGGTCCAGAATCTAGGCCTTTCCTGGCTTCAGGTCTGGCTCTCCATCCTCTGTACCATATTACATCATTGTAGATGGAAGGGGACTTCAAATACCATCTAATCTAAAGCTTTCATTCTATAGCTGATGTGGCTGAACTCCAGAGAGAGGAAAAAATGACTTGTCCAAGCCAGTAAATAGCAGAGTTATGAATCAAATGAAGGTTATTTAACAAAACTCCTGGCTCAGCCATTGGATAGCCACATGGCCTTGGACACATCAATTCTCCTCCCTAGTTCAAAGTTTTCTCATCTATAAAGGAGATGCTTGGTCTCAATGATCTCTAAGGTTCCTTTCAGCACTAATATTCTAGGTTCTAAGGTCTCTTCTGTATCTAACTCTCTTTCCTTCTTATAATTAAACTCTAAAATAAAGGATCTCTGGACAAGTGAGTCTTAAGTGTCTAGGACTGAAACCAGATGTCCTCATTCCAATTGATCTTTCCACATAATACATAATGCAGCTCCAATATGCCAGTCAACAGTTACTGTGTCACACTGAGTATCGTCTTCTCCACGGAGCATCATACAGACCTAATCTTTTCACCCAATCTCCATATGTTATGAACTCAAGGCTCTTCATTATCCTAGTGTCCTTTTTCTGGATGCTTTCTGGCTTATCCACACCTTTCCAAAATTGAACACAATGTTTCAGATATCATCTGACCAGAATAAATCAATTAACATTTACTCATTAAGTACCCACTAGGTGCCAGGCACTGTGTTAAGCACCAAAGAGACAAACAAGGACAAAAGATAATGTCTTCTTTCAAGGAGTTCCCAGTCTAAGGAACAGATTAACCTAGTTAGGCAAAAACCTATTTCAAATAAGGTATATATATGCTTTATAAAATATCTGAACATACATTCCACGAGACTGAGGGTGGCTCACATAATGTATTTGTGTGTCAATGAGAAAAAAAAAATAATACAAGCAATCATCTATTCAGAGCTTTAAAGTTTGTAATGCCCAAATACTTTCCAAACATTATTTCTTTTGGTTCTGACAACAACACTGTGAGGTAGGAAGTATTATTATCCCCATTTTTCATGAGGACAAACTGTGTCTAAGAAGTTAAGTGGTTTGCCCAGAGTCAAACCACTCAACCAATGTCAGGGACAGCCTTCAAATCCAAGTCTTACTGACTCCAGATCCAGTCCTTAATCCATTACTCCATGTTTATACCACATTTCACCACATAATTGTGGCAGATGTTATGCCATTTTTTTTTTGGCAAAAACTATGGGGTGCGATCATTATGTGAGGCTTTTTTAAAAAATTTGTGCCAGTATTATTTAAAAAACACTTATTACGAAACTTTCTTTGGGGTAAGATTAAGATGTATAGAATACTCATGAATATACACTAAAACTGAAAACTGACAACGGGACTGTGCTGAGAATTCTAGACTCCGGGCTCACAATGCACAAAAGATCAGTCCGTATCTATACGCCACTGGTGAATACATTACTGCTCTGCTTACCTTTCAAGCAGCATGACAAATAGAATTATACCATGTGACACACCATGTGGCAATGAAAAGTTATAAACCAATTCTTGGACTGGGAAAAAAAAAAGGGTGTGACAATTCATGTGGTGGTGACAATTATGCAGTGAATTACGGTAATTACTGTTTATAGCTGAAGTCGTACAAGCACATTGATTTTGTCCTGTCTCTTCCCACCTCTCTTCTTTTTTTTTTTTTTTTGAACAGTTAAACCAACGAATGAGTTATGGCTAAAAGGAATAAGAATAGTCACCTTCTCTGGAAACACTGCCAAGAGAATAATCTAGGAGGCAGAAGATCTAAATCCTCTTTGCTCTTCTAAGTAACTGAATGCCTTATGTCATCTTACTTATTTAACCTTTCTAGGCCTCAGTTTCCTCATGTGTAAAATGAGGAATTTGAAGATGAGTGTCTCTTAGCCCATGCTATACAATGGAATGTTGAAATATCAAAAATGTGTACTCCAAGCTATTAGGCTGATCAGAATATGTAATAATTAAATATTCCAGAATATCTGATATTTCATCAATTGGTTAGTTACCTTCACTGATATTCAGACCTTGAACTGGCCATACCTCTTTCTATAGTATGACTCTTGTCTATGCCCCACTGTAAGTTCACCACAGGTGATCCATTCAACAAAATGGAGGCCTTCCTCAATTTCTCCTGATGTCGTAAGGATGTCAGGGATCCTTGAGATTGGCATCCCATACCCTCATCATGTGATGAACCATCTTATTTTTCAATCATACATTTCTCTGATGGTATCCTCTTTCATCATATATGTATACATATATAAACACACACATGTATATGTATATGTGTATATGTGTGTATTATGTATATGTTTACATATGGATATATGTAAATAACATTATTCAATAGGGTAAACTTTTTAATTTAAATCTGGTTCTTGATTCATGTATTTTATCATCAAAATAAGACACAGGCACACATTTAAGAATTCTATTTAAAGACAGATGATATGAAAATGTTATATGAATCATGCAATTGTAGAAATTGGAGATAATCAGTGTGATTAGTGTTGTCCTTTACTACTTGCTTTTCTTTCTTTCTTTTTTTTTTCCCCATTCACTTAAGTTTTTGTAAAGCCCTTTTGAAAAACAACTGCTGTCTTCAGATAGGCTAAGAGAAAGGAAGGGGCTCTCCCTATCAGAAAGCTAAGGTAGAATAGATGGGAGTGAAGAAAAAAAAAAAAGGCAGAAGAGATTGGCTTCCCTGAAAGGTTGGAAAATAAAACAAGACTTCAGTGATGAACAAATCCTTAAGTATGGCTGAAAATAATCCAGTTTTTTCCCCCCTCTGGACTGATCCATTATCCTTGTAAGCTTTTTCTATAAACTTTACATTTATAACTCTCTAAACCTGTCTTTCCTTGTATATAAATGGGAACAATGATGCTGATACTATCAGCCTCTACTTCTCTTCCTGCCTATTAAATATTTAATATTATTTATCATATTTAGTTCAACAAACATTTATTGAATGCCTACTTTGTAAATAGCACTGTGACTGACACTGGTGTTTGTTTTTATAGGGGGTAGTACAAAGGAAAAAATGAAGCAATCCTTGTCCTCAAAATCCTTATTATATTCATTCAATTGTTGTTCATCCTTCATTTTCAAAGAGGGCCAGTGACCTCACTGGGCGACGTCTTGACTTGTGTGTGAATTGAATATAAGTGAGGCTGAGTTGCACAAAGTTAGCAGCCTCATTCTCTCTTCCAGAGACATTGAAGTCCAGTAGCAGGACAAAAGTCAGGACAACTGGCAATGGGCTGGGATACAAGGGATGACCTTGGTGTCTTTGTTTGATGACCAAGCTAACAGCACTACACAGTGCCCACTATAAGAGCCTTTGTGGCCATTAAAACAAACTGTTCTCATCTGATTATTCCTCCAGGACACTCACCTAGTACAATATTCTTAATAGTACTATTCCCAGTAATATATTCTAACATGTATCTAAGCAAGAAAATAGGAATAGGAATATATAACTACCACTACCAATGTGGGGTAGAAGGGAAAGGAAGAAAGCAAACAATAATTGCTTATTATGTGCACTGGCTAAGCACTTTACAAACATTATCCCATTTGCTCCTCATAGCAACCCTGGGAAACAGTCACCATTATTATTCTCATTTTACAGATAAGGAAACTGAGGCAGAGACTGAGTGACTTGCCTAGGGTCACTCAGTTAGTAAGTGTCTGAATCTGGTTTTGAATTCGGGTCTTCTTGACTCCAAGCCCAGTGTTGTAGTGGTAGAGCAATGCTTAGACACTGAAGAGTTAAGTAATTTCACCAGGATCACACAGTCAATATATGTTAGAGGCAGGATTTAAACCCACATTTTCCTGGCTTTGAAGTCAGATCTCTATCCACTGCACCACACTGCCTCTCAGCTAAATAAGCACAGACTTGTGTTTCCATTGGTGTAGGAAAATCTTGATGAGGAAATTCCCTCTATCAATGAAGACTGGTATTTTCTTTGCAGTTTGTCTTAGTTGCCCCAGTACTAAGAGATTTCATGGAGTGTGTGTTCCCTGAGGTCACATAGACAGTATTGTCAGAGGCTCAACTTGAAACTATGTCTTACTGACTACAAGGCCTGTTCTCCATCTATTATACTACCCTGCCTCTCAAATAAATACAACATGTATGCAAAATAATTTCAAGGATATTGTGTTCATGAGTGAGGCTACCAGGAAAGGTCTCCTGTAAGAGGTGGTGCCTAAGCGGGTCTCCGAAAGATGCTATGGTAAATGAGAAATAAGAGCAAGCGTGTCCCGGATCAGTAGATTATTATAATATCCCAGGCAAAACTAGAAAAGGGCCTGACCTAGGGTGTTGGCCATAGAATTAATAAAGGGGAGGGGAGGTGGGGAATGTAGAAGAAAAAACAACTACTAAAGATCAGTAGTTAGGGACACCAGCTTGGATTTGAGGAATGAGGAGAAAAGGAGTGGAACTTTTCATTTCAATACTAGTTGTCCAGAAAGACATCACCAGAATTAGGAGATTTAGGAGGAAGCACAGGTTTTGAGGCAGTAGTGATGATTTTGTTTTCTCATAAACTAAAACTAAATGTGTTGTATTACTGAAGATAAATGAAGATTTTCCTTCTAGCATCCCACGCTGCTTTGCTTTTCCTGTGCACACACATGCATGCACGTTCCACATCTTATGTGATTTGACTCCCAAATATTTGAAAAATAATATTTCTTAATCTGTTTTGAGAGATGGACCCCAACCTTTGCCAAATGATTTTTTATCCAATTCACTCTAAATGTGTAGTTATTTCAGAATTGATTGATAAAAGGGAGGTGGTAGCTTTCAAAAGAAAAACCATTTATTGTTCTCCCTAAGAAAGAATTTTCAGTCAATATTTTTTTCTACATCAGCCTTCTCCTTCTTTAGTAAAATACTGCCTAATATATTAGCTTTTGGTGGGGGGTGGGAGGGTACTATGGGCCACTATTGATTTATACTGAGCTGAGACCCCTTGTTTTGTTTTGTTTTGTTTTTTTCCGTGAACTCCTGTCTAGTCCTCTGAGCCTAGTTTAGAACTCAGGTCTTACTGGCTTCCACTTTGCCATGAGCTGCTGTTAATACAGCAATAGCATGACAACAAAATTCATCTAATAATCCACTAAGGAACATGAAACCACAATATAGGAAAACATTAGGTCGTGACCCATCGACCCAGAGAATGGAGCATCTAAGTTATGTAAGCATAGGCTCGTGGATTTGGATATGGAAGGGACCTTCCAGATAGTCAGCAAGTAAGAATTTATTAAATGCCTACTGTGTACCAGGCACTGTGCTAAAACTAAAAATACAAAGAGAGTCAAAAGACAGTCCCTGTTCAATGGGTAAAACAAGAAGCAAACAAATATATACAAAGCAAGCTATATAAAGGACAAATAAGAGGTAATTGACAGAGGGAAAACACTAAAATTAAGTGCGATTGGAGAAGACTTCCTGTAGAAGGTTGGATTTTAGTTGGAACTTGAAAGAAACCAGGAAGTCCAAGAGACAAAGCAGAGGAAGGAGGTAGTTAAGGGCACGGGGGACAGCCAGAGAAAATGCCTGGAGCAAAGAGATGGAACACCTTGCTTGTGGAACAGCCAGAAGGCCAGGGTCACTGGTTAAAAGACTATTGGGGGAGGGAGTTGTAAGATGTAAAAAAGATTAGAAATGTGGGGAAACAGGTGTCATGTTATGAAAATGACAGAGAGCCATTGGAGTTTACTGGGTGGGAAGGTAATATAGCAAGACCAGCACTTTAGGTAGATTACTTTGGTGGCTGAATGGAAGATGGTTTGGAGTAGAGAGAGTCTTGTGGGAAAAGGCATCTAGTATACTTCTCCCATTTTACAGTTGAGGAAAATTAAGCCTAGAGATTTTAAACGACTTGCCCAAGGTCACACAGGTAGTATGTAGCAGAATCAGAATGCAGCTCTCCTTCTAAAATACCATGATGCATTCATAGGAAGCATAAGCCAGGGTAGAGCTCACATATAATTCAAAGCTAGGGAAACAATGGCAGCCTGGACTAAAAAAAAATACATAAAAAGGTAGTATAGTTCAGTAGAAATGGGATTGGATTTAGTGTTAGGGAACATGGGTTTAAATCCTGACTTTGTCACTTACTCTCTTGTGCCACCATGGGCATGTCACTTCCTACTCTCGGTGTGAATTTCCTCATATGTAAAATAAAAGAGTTGGGATAGTAGACAGCTATAGTCCCTCAAGCTATAAATCTATGAATCTCCATAGATGATGCTCAGTCTTCTGAAGTATTAAAAATTCAGTATTTATGCAATTGATTTTTTAACCTACTGTCTCTGCTAAATTTCATCATGTGATATTCAGTACATTGCACCAGACTGCTGAGATAGTTTTGTTTCCTAACTCTCATACACGGGAGTTTCTTCTCATATTTTGTGAAATCTTTCAGATTTCATAAGTATGCCAACTATATCTAATATTTGGCCATTTCTGATACTCCAAACTATACTATCACTTAGCCAACTTATCTCTTCATCTTGCCAACAATAATATTGTTAAATTCTTAGTTAAGTCTACTGTTTTTGCCCCAATTCATTAGTTTTGAAAAGATTTTCATGTATAATAGCACTTAGTAAACTCTTGGCTTTTACAAAAAAAAAAATCTTCTAACTTCTGGACTATACACAGTTTAGCCTTTGGACCGTAGTTTGCAAACCACTGAACCACAGACAATGGATTAGACTGTCTCTTTGGTGCCACAAGGCAGAATAATAAGCTTCAGTGGTTGGGGGGGGGAACTTTTCTGAAAATTCCAGTTGTTCTGAAGTGGAATGAGCTTTTTAGAGAAATATTCTAAGTTGCCCCCTTAGTAGAGATCAGCAATCAGAAGTCAAATGACCCTTTATCGGTATGTTATAGTGGAGAGGATATCTCTTATGTATGCCCCTAACTATATGGCTGCTAAGGTCCCCTTCAACTGTCCAGTTCTGGGGTTCTGTGAATTCTATTACAAGCCTCTGGTGTGATTAGTCTGTCATGACCTGTTAAATAGGATAGAAGAAATAAGAGAGAACATGACCATTTTTTTCAAGCATTGGATGAGGAGCCATCTAGAAAAGGGAGTAGACTCGTTCTGGTGGTCCCAAGAGAGAAGGTCTAAGTTCAAGGTATGGATATTGAAGAAACAGATTTTGGTAAATAGGTAACATGCATTATTATGCACTTACTAAGTGCCAGGCACTACGCTAAGCACTAAAGATGAAAATATAAGCAAAAAGAAAGTCTCCGCCCCACCCCCATAAGATTGGATTATAATGGGGGAAGGCCACACACACACACACACACACACACACACACACACACACACACGAGCTTAAAAGCATAAGGGTACAGTTGTTGTTCGTCCTTTGTTTTTGAAGAGGACCAATGACATCGCAGCTTATGTCTAAACTTGAATATAAATTGGATTTAAGTGAGGCAGAGTTGCCCAGTCTTCAGCTGCACTCTCTCTTCCAGAGTCATTGAAGTCCAGTGGCAAGACAAAAGTCAAGATAACTAGGAATGGCCTGGGATGCAGTGGATGACCTTGACATCTTTGATGTCAAACCAAGCTCTAAAGTGTTCCACAGCACCTGCTTCAGTCACCTTCATGGTCATTGGAACAAACCGCTCTCATTTGCCCATTCCACTGGGGAAAGTATTCACATGCTTGGAGTGAACATCTCCCTAACTCCCCGACTGGCTTGAGGCCCATTAGTTACCCTCAACCTGGTTTAGCCGGTGTGCTGAGATGATTTACTGGGGAGTGGCTGCTGCACATGCCACAGCCTCTCACTCTCAGGTGATGATTGGGGGAAGGTGGACACCAAAAGTGGGTGAGCAGCCCTGAAAAGGACTCAGCAAGCCCTCACCAGACATGCTACTCCTCCCTGAACTCCTCATACATGCCAGGGGTACAGTAACAGAATGAAGACACCCATTTGGGGACATAATATTTAAATCTGGAAAGTCGGAAGCACAGTGGAAAGGATAATGAAGGTTGGCTGGCCTAGATTCCTCTACAAAACGAGAGGGCTTAGGAGAAACTCACCAGTAGAGTAAGAGTGCTGGCAGGGTGAATGAATATTCCAGGGTGAGGAGGCTGTAGGTCTGAGGGACATTCTCAGATGAGACTGAAGCAAAGAATGGAGTTGTAGTCTAGACATCTATAAGGAAACAATTCTTTCTAATAATTAGACTTACCTCAAAGTGAAATGGGTTGCCCAAAGAAGCAATAAGTTCCCCATCACCAGAGGCATTCACACAAATGTTGAATGACCACTATTTGTAGATCCTTTAGGATATATTCTCAGTTAGATTCTTGTTAGATTTAGCAGCCTCTGAGATGTCTTTTGTCTCTGAGATTCCTTGAACATATTAGTTAGAAAAATAGAATATATTTCTAGGCTTTAATCATCTCTGTCTTTCTCCTAAAGGTTAGATTTTCGATTCCTATGGCAACATTCACCCAAAGAACCCATAGTAAGGTAGAAATATTAATGCAGACAGTAGCTAACTCATGAATCTATTAATAGAATCATTGAGGAGCAAAAAGATTTTTTTTTTTTGCACAAGGTTAACAAATGCAGAGTTTGAACTCCCTACTGCTCAGCACTTACACCAAACAGCAACGAGGGTCACAATTTCCCATTCTGTCTGAACATTAAAAGCTTTGTTTCTGCCAATCCCTTCGGTAGCAATATTTAACTCATCACTTTGAAAGCCACTCTGATAAGCAGATACCTTGAGAACTGAAGGAGTTATTTGAAAAAAAAAAATCTTCTTTGGAGTCTTAAAAATTCCATTATAGAAGAGTTACTGAAATAGAAAATATTCCAACTGTTCATATAAGGATTTCCTAAGAGAATAGGAGAAATGTCTGTTTTCCATTGCAATTAATCAGAAGAACACAGGTTTAACTGTTTCTGTTTTACAAAAAAAAAAAACTCAACTTTTTTAAATAAAAATAGTCTTGTGCTTAATCAAGGATTCATTGGTTCCCTGATTCTCCATGAAATGTCCACTATAAATCTTTGGGGGAAATTTTGCATGTGCCAAGTTAACTGGTAACTGTGGCAGTGTAGATTTAAGGACATTAAGCACAGATAAGAATGTCTCAGGAAGTTATTTGTATATAAAAAAGAAATATGGGACTCAGAAGATGCCACACAAAGCCCAAGTAGCCAGTCAAGGCTGCACACACTTTAAGCCTGAGGTGCTTTCCCGACAATGAGGCTGTTTTTCGGTCTAAGCCTGTAATAAGTTTCTGATTCTCTCAATCAGAGGTCTCTTTGTTCTTAGCTGTTGGAGTATTTCCAAATTGGAAATTGAAGATTAGTCTTTGCATCCTTCACAACTATCCAGGAAGGCCAATGACTCCAGTAGCCTTTAGGCTATGAGGGAGAAAATCAAAGAATAGAAATGCTAAACTTTTTTTTTTTTTGCCTTGAGTCCAGCAACAAGTTGGAGACAAAGTCTCTAATACCAATTTGGATTTCGGTTTGGTTTGTTGCCTACTTTTGCATTTCTTCATTCCCGCTGTCTTCAACCAACCATTTCACCTCAAAGCTTCAGCCACATAATATCCAGCCCTTCCACTGTACCCTGAGGAATCCTTGATCCATAGGCAACAAACTTTTCTTCCTCTTAACTCTTTTCATTTCCTACTCCTTCCGTCTGCTAAGCATTACTGGCTTCCCCCCGATGACATAGCTTCTCCGGCCCCCTTTTCTAGTACTGTCTGCACTTTCACTCATTCTCCTGGGCTCACTAATTGAGATGGGATAATTTAATTACTTCTTACTCCCCATCGCCACTTCCATACCTACCTCCATCACTCAGTAACCTCTCTTCCCTTAAAGTTCATGCTATTCATATCTACCACCCAATCAAACTTCCCTCCTTCATCAATGAGCTTGATACTAGCTCACAATTTTTCTCTCCTTCTCAACTCCTACTCTCATACTAGAGGACCTTAACATACATATTGACTCTCCCTCAAACAACTTAGCCACTCAGTTCTTCCACCTATTCACTTCCCATGACCTACTTCTCCACTCTGAGTCATACCAAAAGATGAACATACCCTTGATCTTGCCATCACCCCAAATGTATCACCTCAGTGTTCATGAATTCTGAAATCCCTCCATCAAACCAGAATTTATTGTTTTTCACTTCTCCCTCTGCCTTCCCTTATAAAACTCTGTTTGTCCATACCATGACTTGAGGTCCATGGACCCTTCAATTTTCTCCCAGATCATTTCCCCTGCTTTAGGCACTTTCTCCTCTTTTCCCCATCTCGATCTTTTGGTGAACCAATCCAACTTTAGGTTGTCCTCCTTTCTTGAATCCCTAATTCTCATCATATCATTGAATATGCCCAGTCAAACCTCAGCCTTGGATCCCTTCCACCATTCACCACCTTTGCTCCCACACGTGAGCTGCTGAATTGAAAAAAAAAATCACCATTATTCTGACTGGGTCTACTACAAATTACACAACTTCAAGTGGGATCTCATTGCTGCTACGCAATTCTACTATACCTCCCTCATCAAGTCACTATCTCACTCTCAACATCAGCTCTTCTAAACCTTTTTATCCCTCCTCAAACCTTCCATAACCTCCCCCCTGCCTCCACCTTCTCAGCTGAGAACTTTGCCTCACATTTTCTAAGAAAAAAATGAGGTCATTTGCTGTGAACTCCCTCTTTTTCCCTTGTCCTTTACTCCCATCACTCAGATGCTATTATCTTCTTCTTCTTCACTCCTGTCTGATATAATGAACTGGTTTTATTGCTTTCCAATGCTAACCACTCTATTTGTTCAAGAGATCTTATTTCATCCCCTCCCCTCCAATATATTAGTCCTGCTATCATTCTCACTTTTTTTCATTTATTTTTAAACTCTTCCTGTTTACTGATTCATTCTCTTCTGCCTACAAACATGTCCTTGTCTTTCCCATCCTGAAAAAAGAACCCTCCTTTGATTCTTCCATCCCTGCAATCATCCTGTATCTCTTCTGCCTTTTGTAGCTAAATTTCTTGAAAGGATTATCTACAATAAATGCCTCCACTTTCTCTTCTCCTACTCTTTTCTTGATCTTTACAATCTACCTTTCAACCTTATCATTCCACCAAAACTTCTCTCTCCAAATTTAATAATCATCTCTTAGTTGTCAAATCCAATGGACTTTGCCCAATCATCATTCTCCTTGACCTCTCTGAGGCCTTTGACATTTTAGACCACTCTTTTTTCATATTCTCTACTCTCTTGGCTTACGAGACTTCTCACTCTCCTGGTTCTCCTCTTATTTATCTAATCACTGCTTCTCATTCTCCTTTGTTGGATCATCTTCCAGAACACGTCCATAGTAAGCATAGATATTCCTCCAGGTCCCTCTTCTCCCTCTATACTTCTTCATGGAGTGATCACATCAGTTTCCATGAATTCAATTACTATCACTATGCTGATGACTCTCAAAACTACCTATCCTGTACAAAACTCTCTGCTGACTTCCAATCTCACATCTGCAACTGCCTCCCATGTACCTTAAATTTAATATATCCAAAACAGAACTCATTATCTTTCCCATATACACTTCCACCATCATAACTTTCTCATGATTATAGAGGGCAATGCCATCTTCCCAGTCCCTCAGGCTCACAACCTAGGAGTCATCCTGGACTACTCACTGTCTCTTATCCCTCACCTGCAAGCTGCTGCCAAGGCCTGTTAATCTCACATTTGCATCATCTTTTGAATATGCACCCTTCTGTCCTCTGATACGGTCACACTTGTGGTGTAGACTCTCATCATATCACATCTGGACTGTTGCAGTACCCTCTTGTGGAGGGAGGGCTGTCTGCCCACCTCAAGTTTCTTCCTGCTCCAGTCAATCCTCCATTCTGCCACAAAAGTAATCTTCCACTGGAAAAGAGTAGAAACAGAAACTAGGCATAGGCCAAAATCTCACAATATATACCAAAATAAAGTCAAAATGTGTTCATGATTTAGATATAAAGGCTGATACTGTAAGCAAACTGGGAGAGCAAGGAATAGTTTACCTGTCAGATTTATGGAGAACAGAAGAATTTATGACCAAACAGGAGATAGAGAACATTATGAAATGCAAAATGGATAATTTTGATTACATTAAATTGAAAAGTTTTTGCATAAACAAAGCCAATGCAACCAAGATTAGGAGGAAAGAAGAAAACTGGGGGAAAAATTTACAACCAGTGTCTCTGATAAGGGCCTCATTTCCAAAATATATAGAAAATTAAGTCAAATTTATAAAAATACAAGTCATTCCCCAATTGATAAACAGTTAAAGGATATGAACAGGCAGCTGTCAGATGAAGAAATTAAAGCCATCTATAGTCTTACAAAAAAATGCTCTAAATCACTATTGATCAGAGAAATGCAAATCAAAACAACTCTGAGGTACCATATCATACCTATCAGATTGGCCAACATGACAGAACAGGAAAATGATAAATGTTGGAGAAGATGTGGGAAAATTGGAACACTAATGCATTGTTGGTGGAGTTGTGAAATGATCCAACCATTTTGGAGAGCAATTTGGAACTATGCCCAAAGGGCTATAAAAATGTACATACCCTTTGACCCAGCAATACCACTTCTAGGGCTATATCCTAAAGAGATCATATGAATGGGAAAAAGATCCACATGCACAAAAATATTGATAGCATCTCTTTTTGTGGTGGCCAAGAATTGGAAATTGAGGAGATGCCCATCAATTGGGGAATGGCCAAACAAGTTGTGGTATATGAATGTAATGGAACACTACTGTGCTATGAGAAATGATGAGCAGGCAGACTTCAGAAAACCTGTAAAGATGCTGAATGAAGTGAGCAGAATCAGGAAAACGTTGTACGCAGTAAAAGCCACGTTGTGCAATGACTTACTTCAATAGAGTTAGCCCTTCTCAGCAATGCAAGAATCTAAGATATCTCCAAAAGTCTCAGGATGGAAACTACTATCCTCATCCAAAGAAGGAACTATGGAGTTTGAATGCAGATTTGAAGCATGCTATTTGCTCTTTCTTTTCTTTCATTTTGTTTTGTTTCCTCTTTCTTATGGTTCCTCCTACTGGCTCTAATTCTTCCTTACAACATGACTAACGTGAAAATATGTTTAATGGGAATGTATTTATAGAAAGACCATATCAAATTTGCGCCATGTTGGGGAGAGAAGGGGAGAAAAATTTTAAACTCAAAAGCTTATGGAAGTGAGTGTTGATAACCCATAATAAATTAAGAACAAATAAATGAATAAAGTGATTTTCCTAAAGCACAGGTCCAATCATGTCACACACACACCCCTCCCCCATCCTATTCAATAAATTCCAGTATCAGTCTATAGCCTCTAGGATCAAATACAAAATGCTACATTTGGCATTCAAAGTTCTTCATAACATAACCCCTTCCTACCTTTCCATTTTTCTTGAACCTTACCTCCACAGGCTCTTCAGTCCAGCAACACTGGCCTCCTGGCCATTCCACAAGTAAGACGGTTCATATTCTAGCTCCAAATATTTTTTTCTGGCTGTTCCTCACACTTGAAACATTTTCCCTCCTTCACTCTGCCTACTGTTCTCCCTGGCTTCCCTTAAGTCATAACTAAAATCCTTTCTTTTTTCCCTAACCCTTGTTACTTGGAATGCCTTCCCTCTGTTAATTACTTCTTACTTATCATATATATGGTTTTCTTTGCATATACTACTTTGCATTTTGTTTTCTTTATTATTCTAAGTTCCTCTGGATCAGGGACTGATTTTTACCTCTTTTGAAACACTGGAGCTTAGTACAGGGTCTGGCAAATAAGAGGTGCTTAATAAATATTCATTTATTAGTCATTTTTATCCCTCTTTTTCATCATTATTTCCACCAGACTTCTGAATCTGAATCCCATAACCAATAAAGTCAACAACAATAACAATTGACATTTCCATGGATGAGTGATACGGGCTGAGAAAGTGTGTAAAAGTAGCTTTGGGGAACAAGAAAAAAAAATTCTTGGTCCCATGAGTTGGGCAAGGGTGGATTGGGGTTTAAAAAAAAAAAAGTACATCACTGTCCATATGTGAATTCTTCCTAGCTTAGTAGGACCAGCTAGAAATTACACTCCATTGACATAACCATCAAGAAGCCAGCATGATTTGGAAGAGGACTTTAAGTCCTAATAATAAATATATGGGAGGTATTTAAAGTCCTTCATAACCTGGCACCTTCCCATCTTTCCAGGCCTTCTACATCTTATTTCCATTAACATACTCTTCAATACAGTGACCTTGTGTTCCTCAAACAAAACACTCTACCTTCTGATTCTATATATTTTTACAAGCTGTCCCAAATGACTGGAATTCTCTCACTCCTCATCTCTAATTTTTGGCTTCCTTGGCTTCCTTCGAGTCTCGGCTAAAATCTCTCCTACTATAAGAATCCCTATTCCTTTCCTATTCCCCTTAAAGCTAATGTCTTCCTTTCATTATTATCTTCAATTTCTCCTATATAGATCTTGTTTTTACATAATTGTTTGCATGCTGTCTCCCCAGTAGACTTTGGCTCTTTGAGAGTACAGATTTTTTTTTCATTTCTTACATTTGTTTTTGCTATTTTGTTGTTACTGCTATTGTTGACTTTTCTTTATATTCCCAGTGCCCAGTACAGTGCCTGGCAAATAGTAGGTACTTAATAAATGCTTGTTGACTCATGATCATTGAATAGACAACGATAACCTCTAATAGTTATAAATCAATAAACATTTTTAGTGTCTAAATATTTCAGGAATGGTGCTAGGCATTTTTGGATAACAAGATAAAATAATTGTTTAGTTTCTTCCTCCAAGAATCTCACATTCTAATGGGGGGTGGGAGGGGGCAGGGAGAATATATTGCTATACAAAATATATTCAAAATAAATAGAAGGTAATTTTGAGGAGAATCTACTGACAGCTTATGTGGGGGGTTGTGATCTAGCTTGCCTATGCCTTTGACAGATGTGTTTTGTAATATCTCTAATGCCTTTACATCTCTTATGATCTATAGAGGATCCACCCAGTGTGTTAGAATCCTTCCTCTTTGCTTGTTTTTTGTTGCTGTTTTAATATTTCAAAAGTTTTAATATAACATTTTGCTAATCTGCTTTTATCATCTTCAGTACATGACCAGTCCATCTCCTTCCTGAGTCATACATATAATAATAAAGGTAGCTATCTTGAAAATTGATTTAATAGCTGTGTTTTTAATGATCAGTGCTTATTGTCATTGGATTTATTGTCATTGTCTCTGTTCACCATGTAGCTCAATAGCATGGAATCAAATGCTACTACCATGAATACAAACAACTTATTAGTTTTCTGTAACTTAGGGACAAAGGGATAGGTCAACCTTTTCATCATTGGCTTGATAAGACAGTGCCATTTTGAATAGTATATCCTATGATCCTGTGCCCTAAAGAGTCCAATTGCTTCATTTTGAAGATGACAAAACTGAGGCCCAAAGGGCCTGACTCTTCCAAGGTTACATAGGTAGCAAGAGTCAATGTAGGATTTAAACCCAGGTACTTTGCCTCCACATCTATCTCTTTCCATTCTAGCATATAGTGGAATATAACTTTTTCTTCCTATGTTGCCATGGTTCAGTGTTTGTTAGAAGATTCCTTGATCCTTTGATCTGTGATGTCACTAACACTAGTATTCCCTCCAAGGATACAGATTATAATCAATCCATGCCTCCCCATAACATGAAAAATTAATCAGGTCCCTCCTAATTTGTCACAAATTGTCAGTAAATTTGTCACAGGGGGTCCATTCAAATTTCTGGAGAACCTCTCTCATGCTCTTAGAATTGCAAGGATACTAACAGAACAATTAAGCTAGTCTATTCATTGGTTACCACTAGCTCTGTAACTCATCTTGATTTTCATTCATAAAATGAAATGAGCACACACATGTTTGTTAGCTGTCTGACATTCTTTTATGTCACTTCACCCATGTAAATTTTTGTTTGTCAAAGCCTAATACTTTCCTGTTCCTTCCCACCCTTCATTGTCCTATTCAAAATCACTTCTGCAATGTTCAGTAGGATCCAGAAAACAAAACTATTCCCTTACAAAATGCATCCAAAAGTAAATGAGTATTCTTGGACATGATCAAGGCTTATTTTCCTGGTTGAATGACAAGTTTCCACTTACACAGCTTGAGTGTTTAAAAAAAATATCGGCTGAAGAAGATTCACTGTGCCACAAGTCAATACTGTTCACAGCTCTTTGGAAAGGGTCTCCCAAAGAAGGTGAAGGTACTAATGGAAAATACAATATTTGCAGGACATTTTCTCAGCTCCAGACTGAGATTGGATGCTCCAATGGATCAGTTTTCTTCAATTGTTCATTGCTTTTTGCGTGCATGACCCCTAATTATGTTTCAATGAGTATCGCCGAGAGGTATCGAGACAAAATGAAAGTGTGCTGTTTCTTTCTCCCCTCACGTGCTAGCTCACACAATGTATAACAAGAAGTCCATTCATTTGAAAGAGGATTTTTTAAACTTGCCATGTTACTTAAGGGAATATAAAGACTCAGTTTTAAGGAAACAAAGGCCTCTACTGTCTGTATAGTATAATGAAGTCCTTTGAGTTTTCAGGATATTCGATGACTGATCAAACAAATGCAATTTAAAATACAAATGAAATATAGTTGTGCTTTTCCCATGTTGCCAGAGAGGAGGCCAAAGAAAGATGGCACACCAAAGAAGGCAGCATGACACAGTGGAAAGGGTACTGAATTTGAGATTAGAAGACATGGAAATGAATCTTAGTTCTTCCATTTATTACAATGTGACCTTGATGAAAAATTCATGGCTGTGTTGCAGGTACCAAAATCCCGGTGCTCTTTCATATGTGCTCTGGACACCACCATTCTCACAGCTCATGTCCCTCTGATTGTCTGCATTCTGGCCATAGTCATTGGAAGTAAAAGAAGACTCTGGGGGAGAGGTAGAACCTGTGTGACCAGGGCCATACCGATATTGTTTGAGGATGGATTAAAACTCATGTCTTTCCATGACTCCAAGTCCAATGGTCTATGCACAGACATAATTGATAGCTGATCCTATGGGAGTCAATTAGGTCACTGAGAGAGAGAGAGACTACATACTGAGAGAAGATAAGAGGGCCCAGGACAAAGCCATGATGTGCATCTGCGATGGGCATAAATGATGGTCCATCAAAAGAGGATGGGAAAGTGTGACCAGGCAGAAGGAGCAATGAAAGAGGGCAGTATCAAAAACAAAAACAAACAAAAAACCATGATGTATAGAGTATCTAAGAAGGGAGGATGGTAAATGTCATTCCACGCTATGAAAGTCAATCATTCAAATTCCAATTATATTCATTACTGCCCGTGTAATCTTGAACAACACATTGCTCCTTTCTGTGCTTCAGTTTTCTCACATGTAAAATGAAGGTTTTTAAAACTGGTGATTGCTAAAGCCACTTCCAGTTCATAACCCTTGGATCCCATAAGTACTACAAAGCTGGGTAGGTTGTAAGGTTTGTTTTTGTTCGGGAAAAGTGGGAAATATAATTTAGGGATGGAGAGGGACTTAGGGATAACATTAGGATGAAATGATTCATGGCCAATAACATCCTTAGGTGTTCAATCAACTTGTACTCTAGAAGGAGATTTAATAATAGACCCCATTAGATGATCTGTGGTCTGCTTTCTTGTTTTCACTTGTGTATTGCAACAGGGAAGCCAATAAGTCCTGTTTATTATAGTTCATATGATTAATTGGCATCTAGATTCAAGCCTTGGGTGAAAAAGAATCAGTATCTTAAATGAGTTCTCAGTTTATCATTTTGATAAATGCCTATTCTAATGCTTTAGTACAAGTATGGTTCTAGGAAATTCTTTTTGACCTCTGTATAGCTAGGTTAAGTCAAGAAAAAATGGGTTGCCAGGTCATAGAAATATTGTTATGAGAATTTATGTAAGATATCTAATTAGGACTGTTAATGTTTCCATGGGGAGAAGGAAGGTAAGTGTGGACAGTGTGACAATCTGTTATTTACTCAGTGGAAGGAAATTCCAATATGGAAACATCAGCCACCTATTCAGGTTATTATAGCTCATCTGCCTTAGAGAGTTACCTGAAACACTAAGAATATAAGTAGCAGACCACATTGTTCCATAGGCAATTCCACAGAGCAATATTTGAACTCAGGTCTTTCTGATTGTAAGACTGGCCCTATTCTCTACTTTACCAATGAATAATCCTTCATTAATGCAGAGTTCACTTCCAATAGCCACTCAACAGCCTGGCAAAAAATGAGAAAAAAAAGGAAAATAATAAACTTTGGAGTAGTTGTGGGAAATTAGGTATAATTATTCACTGTTGGTGAAGTTATGAATTGGCTCAATTATTTGAGAAAATGTCTGAATTCTACTCAAAAAAATCACTGACTTCTATATACTCTTTGATCCAGCAATAATACTGTTAGGCAGATATCCTAAGGACATTACAAATAGAGGAAAAGGATTCAGGAGTACAAGTATATTATAACAGCATTCTTTGTTGTATTTAAGAATTAGAAACAAAATAGGTGTCTATAATTGGGCCAAAACCAAACAAATGATGGTATGTGAATGTAATGGAATATTATTGTATATTTAAAAATTATGGATTTGGAGGAACATAGAAAGACATTCAAACTAATGCAATATAAAATAAACAAGACAAAGAGAACAATTTACATTATGACAATAGGAATAAGATGAAAAATGGCTCTGAAAGACCTCAGAATTCTGGTCAAAATAGCAAACAACAGTGATTTTAAGACGTGAGATAAGATTTACCTGTTCGAGAGATAACAGATTCAAGAGGCTGGCCAATACATTGATTTATTATTTTTGAATTTATATCTTTGTTAGAAGAGAGGGTTTCTACTTGAGAAAGTAGGGAGTAGGGGATGAGTTTAATGGCTAATGACAGATAAACAAAGAAAATATCAAAAACCTATTTTAAGCAATGTACAAACATAAGCAAAAAAGTAGAATGGTACACAAATAGAATAGTGCTGGTACTGCTCTATTACATTCAGTCTGTTGAATAATAGATATGGACTGGATCTGTAATTCCATTGGTCCAGGGAACTTCCAATCAATTAATCAATATTTATTAAGTGCCTACTATGTGCCAGGCACTATGCTAAGTAAAGATACAAAAAGAGACAAGACAGTCTCTGCCTCCATGAAGCTTACAGTCTAATGCGAGAGACAACATCAAAATACATACAAAGTAAACTATATACAGAAAAAAATAGGAAATGACAGAGGGAAGACATTGGAATTAAGAATTTGAGAAGGCTTCCTGTAAAAGGTGAAATTTTAGTTGGACTTAAAGGAAGCCAGAAAGGTCAGTAGTCAGAGTGGAGCAGGGAGAATGTTCCAGGCACAGGGGATGGCCGGAAGAAATGTCCGCAGCTGAGAGAATCATCAGAATAGAGATGTTAATGAAATCCATGGTGGCTGATGAAATCACCAAGTAAAGTCCTATAGCGGGAGAACAGAACAGGGCCCAGGACAGAACCCTGAGGGATACCTACAGTTAGAGGGTGTGATCTGGAAGAAGATGCAGCGAAGAAACAGACAAGGAGTGATTAGATAGGTAGGAGAGAGTGGTGTCCCAAAACACAAGAGAGAAGAGAGTTTCAAGGAGGAGAGAGTGATCACCAGTTTCAAAGGCTATAGAGAGGTCAAGGAGAATGAGGATAAAGAAAAAGCCATTGGATCTGGCAATTAAGAGATCATCATCATGTTTCTTTTCTGTGACTTCTAGTCTTAGAGAGTTCCCTAGAACCTTGAGACCTTAAAATGATTTGTTCAGGGTCACACAGCTAGGAAGCATCAGAAGTGACTTGAACCCAGGGTCTTCCTGACTCTGAGGCCAGCTCTTTATCCACTATACCATGCTGCATGTCAACTAAGTAAGAAAATTAGATCTTTCATCAAAATTCAAAGTGTACATAAGAGACATTTGTGTTTTCTTATATATGTTAGCCTCTCTCTTATTCCTTTTAGTTTTTTTTTGGGGGGGGCAAGGTATATTGAAATGTTTGTGTCTGTTGATAATTGCTAAATTCTTAATTAAAAATATTTTTTAATGAAAATAATACTGAATCAATTGCAGGCATGCAATTGATCATTTAGTTGAGGGGGATAATATATTGAATTATGAAATTCTACTATGTAATAAATGATTATTTCTCTCTTGATTAATAATTAATTATTGAATCAGAACCAAAGTTTTTCCTCTTTTCTCCTTCCTCATCAAGAAATCAACTGGTGTGGGAAATCTTTCTAAAAGACATACCCAGGCAGGATGGCTGAGTTCTAACCAAAGAGGGTAAAAGAAATTCTTAGTTTGGGCTAATGGGTGCATTTCTGCTCATTGTGTTTACTCAGACAGGTCTGGGAAAATGTAGATTCTCCCTTTTGTCAGACAAGTGATAATGGAATTTGATAATTCTCTTTGACCAAGATTTCGGTGATCCAAATCATTGGGTACACCAAGACCCTCATTGTAATATAGCCCACACTCTCATTGTAATATTCATTCTCTCAGTAATTGTTAACCAATCAGAGATGATTGCTATCCTCAAGAACACCTCCTCTTCCAAGGGCATATAAACTGTGAGCCCAATAACATTAAGGGTCTTTGGTCTAACAGAGATGACCAAATAACCATCCTTTTTATTAATAAATATGCTGACTTTATTAACAAAATTATTAAATTACTAATTATGTCTTTTGAATCTTTTTAAACACCACAACTCAAGATATTATGAAAAGAGCAATTTCAGTTTTATAGTCCTTGTTCAAGCAGACACAACTTAAAGCCAGTACTAGAGAAAATCTTCACAACCTCGAGGGAACGTAGAAACCACATTGAATTATTTTAGAAAGCAATATTGACATTTTCAGAGCAGCCACATAATATCATCTGTTCATTTCATCCCACCAATGGCTGGGGAATATGAAAATCTTTCAGATATTTCACAGAAGAATAAAAATCATAGAATTTCAGAGTCTGAAGAATACCATGAATATATGAGACAATCCAGTCTAACTTAGCCCTTCAGAAACATCCCCTTCCACAACTGCCTGAGAAGTGGCCATCTAGCTTGGGTTCAAAGTCTTCCCAATAAGAGGAGACACATAACTTCCTGAAGCAGCCCATTCCACATTTGAGAAGTACTAATTGTTGGGAAGATTTCCTCCCTCCCCACCCCATTTTCCTCCAAACCTAGGTTTGCTTCTTTTCATTTTTTTTTCCAATTGCTCATAGTTCTGCCCTCCGAGTTCCAACACAAGCCCAAATCTTCTTTTCCAAATGGTTGAAGACAGCAATCATGTCCATATTAGAGCTTCTCTAGTCTACATATCCCCACTTTCTACAAATGGTGCTCACATTACGTGAATTCAAGAATTTTCATGAGCTATATTTGCTCCATAGCTTATTCACCCAATGAATTTCCCATCAATATTCAATGCAAATTAATTTATATTTCTAATCAACTTATCATTATCTGAGTCTAATCTTCTAACTATCTCTCCATCTTGTTGGCAAAAATATCATGCCCTATGAAACACCTCATGTTTCTCATTACCCAAATGGCTTAACATAAACATAAGGGCTCAGATATTTAAGGAATTACTTCATTTTAAAGATTTAGTAAGTCTAAAACCAAAATAGGGAGTAGTTAGGTGACACAATAGATAGAGTGTTGGGTCTGGAATCAAGAAGACTCATCTTCCCGAGTCCAAATCTGGCCTCATACTTAGTAGCTGTGTGACCCTGGGAAAGTCACTTAACCTTTTTTGCCTCAGTTTCCTCAATTGTAAAATGAGCTACAAAAAGAAATGGCAAACTACTCAAGAATCTTTGCCAAAGAATCCCCAAATGGGTCCAGAAAGAGTCAGACATGACTGAAACCACTGAACAATATGTCTGAAACAGGATATTTATTTTTATTTTCGATACCTGCTTGGCAGTTAGGGTATGATAATACCAAAACCCTGATAAATCTTTCTTGATATTTCATAGTTCAGACAGCTAGTGTCTATAGAAATAGAAAATAGAGAAAGAAAAGCACAGTTTCTCTTTTTTCCTATCCTTTTTTTAAATGAAAAGAGGCCATTAGAACTACATATCATAAGAATAAATTGGGAAGCATATTTTTGTAACTGAATTTTAATGCAAATATATACACATGTATATACATATATGTATGTACACATAAACATTTGTACATATATACATACATGTATAGACATGTGTGTGTACACATGCATACATGCACACACATGCACATGCACATATACTTTGGTACCTTACTCACTATTCCTTAACTATAACTACTGCATGTTGAATCACTGATTAATCTAGGGCTGATTTGGTCATGTGGCTTGAGGAGCAAATGTCGTTTTCAAATAACTTACATAACTTTCAAATAAAATCTTCCCATGTTATGTACATGACACTTCAGTTTACGCCTGAAAAACAAGCGTCCTTCAATCTAGTGAAAGGGAAATAACACTTAAACAAAAGTTAAATGTTACTTTGATTTTTCTAAATCCTGTTCTTTCCTTATGACAGCTTATATGAATGTTGTTATTCTTCAGCAGTTTCAATCATGTCCAACTTTTTGTGACCTCATTTGGGATTTTCATGTCAAAGATACTAGAATGGTTTGCAATTTCCTTCTCCAATGGACCCATTTTGGCAGGTAATCAGAGGTTAAGTGACTTACCCAGGATCACACAATTAGGAAGTGCTTGAGGCTGGATTTGACCTCAGGTCTTCTTCACTCCTAGCCCAGTGCTCTATCCACTGAGCTACAAGCTGCCTTGTTACTATGAATAACTTACAGCCATTCAAGAAGATAAAAATGTTGTCTGCTATCTGGCACTCAACTCATTATTTTCCTTGCTTCTCTATCCACCAAGTTGCCAAAAAGAAAAACTAGTTATTTAGTCACATAATAACACTAGCCCATAAATTTTTTGTTTTCCCCATCCAGAAGAGGGCTTATCCACTGCTTTGCTAAGTTGTTCCAAGCTTCTCCCACTGCCTCTCATGGATACTTCAGCTGAGTGTTGTGTGAAGCAAAATTTACATTTACTCATTACCATAGTAACTAGCTCAAGTTTAGATACAAATTGTTTTCTTAAAAGAAAAAAAAAGAAATTACAAAAATCTCAGATTATATCATAAAATGCAAAGTCACATTTAAATCGAATTCAATGATGTTTTCAAACATAGAAATCAAATTCATTATCGTATGCCTTAAAAGGGGCATTTTTTTGGTATTTGCCATTCATGGACTAAATGAAAATTTTAATATACCTAGATCATCTTCTGTGGTGTTCATCCTACTCATAGGAACATTGTAGGCATAGATTATTACAATGAGAGGGACTCAGGTTTTTTAAATGTCATTTTATCTTCAACCTAGAGTCCTTGATTTTATATTCATCAATTCTGTAGAAGCATATAACAGCAACAGCATGGAAACGTTAAGCTTTTTGACAAAATAAATACATTAATGAATTAAATTAGACACAGTTGGGGAATGTAGGAGCATTTCAATTAAAATCAATTGAGAAATTAAGTCAATCTAAGCTGAAGGCAGGGAAAGCCAAAAAGAACAGTGTCTTTACAGGAGAAAAGAAAGAATTTACAAGGAAGAGTGGAAACTTTCCAGGGTACAGGGCTCTCAGAAGGAGATGCAGAATGGTGGATCTTGGCCTACAAACTCAGTGCCAAAACATCTTAACTCAGCGTCAAATGTTTCTAAAACATATTCTGTTCCTGGAGTGTGTTATGCTCTTTGGGACACTGCGTTAATTCTGTTTTGTAAACCACTGAAATGATCTTCAGTCCCATAACTTCTCTTGCTTCCCTCCCCCCAAAGAAAATCAATATATATCTTTCTCTAATTAGTTACATAAACAAGAAGTTCTTCATTCATGGAATTTTTCTCAACAAATCTGGTAGCTTTCTTCATCTAAAAGCAGAAATTTTTAAAAATTGTTTTTTGTTGTTCAGTTGCATCTGACTCTTCATGACTCCATTTGGAGCTTTCTTGCCAAAGATACTGGAGTAGTTTGCCATTTCCTTCTCCTGCTCATTTTACACATCAGGAAACTGAGGCAAATACAGGTTAAGTGATCTGCCCAGGGTCACACAGCTAGTAAGTGTCTGAGGCTAGAGTTCAACTCGGGTCTTCCTGACTCCAGGCCTAACTCTCTATCCACTGAGCCACCCAGCTGCTTCCATCCTGGACAATATGTCTCACTTAATCCAACCTCTCTTAATGGATGCAGAGATCTATAAGTGTCTCCGTTGTTGTTGTTCAGTTGTTTTGGTTGTGTCCAACTCTCTGTGACCCCACTGGGGGTTTTCTTGGCAAAGATACTACAGTAGTTTGCCATTTCCTTCTCCAGCTCATTTTACAGATGAGGAAACTGAGGAAACTCAAATCAGAGTTCAGATTTGAACTCTGAAAACTGCCTGTTCATACCCTTTGACCATTTATCAATTGAGAAATGACTCCTATTCTTATAAACTTAATTCAGTTCTCTATATATTGGAGAAATGAGGCTTTTATCAATATTTTATAGCAAATATCTATTATAAAGGTGATTTTAAAAGACGATATGCTAATAAAATTAATGTTCAATTTTAACTATGGTCCTAAGATTTCAATACATTATTCTGGATATGATCTAACTATAGGTCAGAGTGCACTGGGGCTATCAGCTCCTTTGTCCTGAAAGAAAACTATCTCTCTGAAGTCTGTTTAAATAGCCAGTGACATCCCTTCCAACCAATTTTCATTTCGATGCTAATGGGTCCCAGACCTATGTACTCAGGCTTAATCTCTCTCTACTGAGATCCAGCCTTGATTGACCAACAGCCTTATAGACATCCTGAATTGGATGTCCCATAGGCATCTTAAACTCAGCATGATAAAAAAATAAATAAAATAAAACAAAAACCTTGTTATTTCTTTTAAATGTTCCCCTCCTCCCAACTTTCCTATCACTCTCAAAAGAATTACCATTTCTACCAGTCACTAGGTGGTACAGTGAATAGAGTATGGGGCTCAGAGTCAGGAGGACTTCTCATCTTCCCGAGTGCAAATCTGCCCTCAGATACTTACTAGTGGTGTGACCCTGAACAATTCATTTAACACTGTTTGCCTTGGTTTCCTCCTCTGTAAAATAAGCTGGAGAAAGAAATGGCAAACCATTCTAGTATCTGTCAAGGAAGCCCCATATGGGGACATGAAAGGTCAGACACTAGTGAACAGCAACAAACCAGTCACACAGACTTACAATCTTGACTTCTTATTCATATTCATCTCATACATCTAATTCATTTTTGAATTTCATCATTTCTACCTAAACAACCTCTCTCATATATATCCTCTTCTCTTCACTCATACAGCTCCTTACCAAGTACAAACTCTCATCACCTCTTTCCTGGTCTATCATTTTAATTGCTTTCCCCGCCTCATTTTTTTCCCCTTCCAAATCAGGCTGTCTTTCCCTCAGCTGCCAGAGTGATTTTCCTAAAGAGCCAGTCTGATCCTTTTCCCCTTTCCCCCCAGTAAACTCCCTATTACATCCCTGACCAAATATAAAATCTTCTGTTTAGGAATTTAAAGACTTTCACAATCTGGCCTTTTTCTGCCTTTCCAGTCTAATTATATACTTCAATCCTTTCACATATTCTACGATTCAACCACACTTGCCTACTTAACTGTCCTTCACACTTGACACTCATCTCTGGACTTTGCCGCTGTCTGGCCTACGTGACTGGAATGTTTCCTCTCCTCACCTGCCCCAACTCTTAGCTTCCCTTCCTTCCTTCAAAACTCAATGAAAAGGGCAGCTAGGTGATGCAGTAAATAGAGCACTGGCCCTGGATTCAGGAGGACCTCAGTTCAAATCCAGCCTCAGACACATAACACATAATAGCTGTGTGACCCTGGACAAGTCACTTAACCCCATTGCCTAAACAAACAAACAAAAAAGTCAACTTAAATCCTACTTTCTGTAAGAGACGTTGCCCTGCCCTATCCTCTGCCACCCCTCTGAAAGCCCAGTAAATTTATATTGTCTATACCTCCTATATACAAAGCAATTCGCATATTGTCTCCCCCATTAAAGTATGAGAACCTCGAGGACAGAAACCATGTTTTTGCCTTTCTGTGTACTCCCAGTGCTTGGCACAATCTCTTGGCTGATAACAAGTGTTTGATAAATGTGTGTTGACTGACTGACTGAGAATTTATGACTCATTATGTATAGCAGCAGTAAAAAGGCTTCCCTCACACTTTGCATAACACAGATTACCTTAACTAGAAAATGTCATCCTAACAATTTCTCTAAGATCTCTCTTTCCAAGAACTTTCGTGCTAAAAACAATGAAAATGGGGGAGGGGGGAGGATTTACTTCCCTCTGTTGCCAAGGTTTTTATGATCGCTTCATTTATTGGACAACAAACTTTGACCAGGCATCTGTGTCATAATTGAGCTGTATGAGGTTCAAGCTGGTAACCTAAAAAAAGTGATTGTAAACTACCAATCCCTTGGTAGAGTTGCTCACTGCTTCAGGGTGAGTATGAGATTCCATTCCCTTAAAAATACTTGATAGTTAATATATGAAACAAGAAAAAAATACATATTGTTGAAGACACATTGTCATTGTTCTTGAGATCATCAACTAATAGATGGATTGGGTTGGCTAGCTGTTGAGTGTTCTTAATCATATTTTAAACTTCCTGCACCTTTGTCCCTTTGTTCCTGACAATGCAGGTTCACCATGCATTCCATAGCCTTGACCAAATCAGAATGTTCATATATATACATATATATACATATATATATATATATATATATATATATATATATATATATAT
>NW_020954600.1:8127146-8155806 GCF_900497805.2 Vombatus ursinus | reverse complement strand
ATATATATATATATATATATATATATATATATATATATATATGTAAACGTCTTTTGGCCTTCATGGGACATACTCTACAGTAAAAATGAACACTATGCACATTAAGATGTGCATAGAAGAGAACAGCGTAGGTACTATCATTAGTGGGCATGGGGATCAATTACAGAAAAAGACCTTTGGAAAAGGAAATAAAAATTGAGAGAAAAGAATAGGAAAAGACATCCAATTGCATCTTGGCTCGTCAAGAGAAACTAAATTGTGAGAACTGGGACTTAATTGAAAGGAAAAATATAGATTTTTTTCGGATTTTTTAAAATCTATAACTTTTTAAAAATCTTAGATGGAATGGTTATCAAATCTATAGATGTTAGGAAAGGGCAGCTAATCTGATGGCTCACAAGTGGCAGGATCCAAAAGGATGCTGGGCCAGGGAGAACATTGGGCTGAATCTAATTAGATTAAATTCAATAGGGGTCAAAGCAAAGGCTTTGGATACCTTTACAAGTGAAAGATGGGGAGTATATGGCTAAGTAACAGTTTTATAAGAAAAAAAGAAAGATGATTTTTTTTCTTTTTTTAAGTAGATCAAAATAAAGGTATAAGGTGACATTATTATATGATATAGGGTAGCTAGGTGGCACAGTGGATAGAATGCCAGGCCTATAATCAAAAAGATCTGAGTTCAAATATGACCTCAGGCACTTACTCTCTGTATGATCCTAGGCAAGTCACTTAACCCTGTTTGCCTCAGTTTCCTTATCTATAAAATGGTCTGGAGAAGGAAATGTCAAACCACTCCAGTATCTCTGCCAACAAAACCCTAAATAGGGTTATGAAAAGTTAGATATGACTGAACAACATTTTTTAAAAAATTGATGTAAATTTAGGATGTATGTAACACTATAATTTCTCTCTGATCAGTCCACATATGAAGTATTGTATTTAGTTCTGAAAATTATAGGAAAGGCATTGATAAGAGGTTATCCAGTGATGAGCAACAAGGGTGGTCACATCTTGCAGTTAAGAGCAATCTCAAGATCATAGACCATACAGGATCACATGAAAGATTTGAGGATGTTTAGCCTAGAGGAGAAAATTCTTTGATGGGACAAGATAAGTATGTTCAAACGTTTGAAGGACTCTCACATGAAAAGAGGAAATTATCTTTGTTTGGATTGATCCAAGAGGGAAGAAAAATCTAGGGCTGTGAATATAAGCTGTAAAGAGGTCAAGTCAGGCTTTAGGAAAGAACAATTTGAGTTTTCCATAAGTAGAGTTGGCTGTCTCTGTATGTAGTGGGTTCCTCCTCTCTTGAGGTCTTGAAACAAACCCTGTAGGCAGATTATAAAGAGGTTGTTTTTCCCCCTTGCGAAGAGGACAAAAAGGTGGCTTCAAGGTTCCTTCCCATTATGAAAAGTATATGATGTTTCTAAGGCAACTCTCTAATATTAAGTTGAAGATAAGTTGCCAATCTGCTTTGATAGAGTTTTTCATACAGGAATTCACAGCTCCACTCTCTATGCATAACTTCTTTCTTAATCGTCGTATTCTGGATACAACCCTGATTAATCGGTGACCTCTCTAATATGTAGTCCTGATCTCTCTCCCTTTTTTGCAGAGGTAGGAGATAATGGGCTTGGAATATTGAGTATGCTCTCTCTTCTCAGTAGTGTTCAAGGCAATAGAATTCCTTTCCTAAACTGAGGCATTGAGAACTGAAGACCGTACTCTGAATGCCATCTTGATGACAATATCGGAGATCAGTGAAACTACAATTATCTCGATCCTGGACAAGTTGTTGTTCAGTCATCTCAGTCATGTCTGACTCTTCGTGACCCCATTTGGAATTTTCTTGGCAAAGATTACTGGAGTAGTTTGTCATTTCCTTCTCCAGATCATTTTACAGATGAGGAAACAGAGGCAAATAAGCTTAAGTGCCTTGCCCAAGGTCCACAGCTAGTTAAGTATCTGAGGCCAGATTTGAACTCAGGAGAATGAATCTTCCTGATTGCAAACCCAGCACTTTATCGACTATGCAACCTAGCTGTCCCATGAATCTTTATAGATGATAGCAAAGAAATAGCTTTCCTTGCACTTAAAATAATCCTAAACTATCAGAATGTTGACTTAGTGAGAGATGACATCAAAATGGCATTTCAAAGCTCAATGTTTTCCAGACTCTTTTTCCTAAGAGCAATTAAAAGGAGAGGGAAGTATTCCCCAAGTAATATGGTCACTATAAGCTCTTCATTCATTGGACAAGTTTAGGCAAAAACTTTAATGTCATAATTGATCTCTAGAAGACTCAGACTAATGACCTTGAGGTGGGGGGAAGGGAACGGAGATGTGTGTGTGTGTGTGTGTGTGTTTGTGTGTGTGTGTGTGTGTGTGTGTGTGTACTTGGGATGCTTGGTAAATCCATGCTACTTAAGGATAAATATGAGGGTAAATTCTCTTAAAGTCATTGCCTGTCAAGATCCAAAAATAAGATTAGTTTATCAGCTTTGTTTTGTTTTATTTTCTGAGAACATAAATTACTAAATATTTGAGGATTTGCTACAGGGGCAGGCAGAGTGAACCCATTACTGACCTTTCATTTAACTCTTCTCCAACCTCTTTCTTACAAAATGCTGTACTAATACCATGCAAGAACACAACCAATCAATGAATCAATAAACATTGAATCTGCTAAGTACCTATTTTGTACCAGGTACTTTTAGGCCTGGAGGATAAAAAGAAAAAAAATGAAACCCTCAATGAAATGAAATTTCCCTCAATGAGCTTACATTCCATAAGAAGAAACATGTGTATATTCAAAAATATATGAATTATGGACAAATTAAATCCAATTAAAGTTTTTAGAAAGGCACCAGCCAGGGAGGTAGTGGGGAGAATGAGGATGGGAAGGAATAGACTGAAAACACCATATACAAGAGGTAACGTTTACATTAAGTTTTGAAGGAAGCTGTGGTTTCTAAATGCTGGCCTGAGGAAGGAGCCCATTCCAGTTACAGGGGCCAGCTTGAGAGAAAAAGAAAATGAGCACAGAGATGAGGGGTAGACTATTGGGTTGGAAACCATGTATTTTGAGAAGAGGGAGTTAAATACTGCTGACATGTATTTTATGGAGAGAAATATGTATACACACAAATATATAGATTTGTACATACTCAAAATACACATGTATATACACACATGCATATATGCATGTTTTTTTGTTTGTTTCATCATCATAGAGAGTTTCTAATGAGGAATTTCATCTGTGTGGTGACCAACACCTTCTGTGCAACTCATAGTCTCAGAAAATATTCTGGTGGCACTGGGAGACCCAGCCCTTCAGCAACATGTAGCTAGTGCATATCAAAGTCAGGAATTGTACCCAAATCTTCCTAACCTCAAAGCTGACATCTTTTATTCCCCCTTCTGTCATGCATGTGCCCAAGTACAAGGTATACAGAGAGTCAATGAATAGACCGATTTTGCCAAAGCATAGAGCATGTGGAGTGAGAGGTAGTATGTAATGAGGGTGAAAATGGTGAGGTAGCACTAGATAAGAGAACTTGAATTCCAGACACAGGATTCCAGTGGTAGGCCGGTCATAAAATCTTAAGGAGGATGCCATCATACAGGTAAATCTGGGGACTCAACTAATTTCCGCACAAAGATAAAGGAGAGGAAGACTCCTAACTGGTCATTGAGCTTCTCTGTGAAGAATTTATGGAAAATTTAGAAAGAACTGTTTTAGAAGTAAAGATGTAAGGGTAGAAGTCAGGGTTAGGGTAAGGGTTGCAATCGGCACTAATAAGCCTGGGTGAGAGAGACAATCCAGTATTGGACAGAGAAAACCACAGGATTTTGACCTAGAAGAGACCTTTTGCAATCAATGTAGTCCAATCCTATCTATCAATTTACAGATGAAGAAACTGAAGTCCAAAGAGGCTGAGGGAGCTCCCCATGCTTCCCTCAGTTGTGAATGGCAGCCCCAGGACTTACACCTGGGGTTTCCAGTGCCAAACACACCACTCCAGCCTCCAGCATTGTTCTTAGACTCTTTTCATGACCCCATAGTAGTGCTATCCCTTTTCCATCCATCCCTAGAGAGTGCTTGTTTATCACCTTATTTCATTAGCAACTAGAATGTAAAAAGAACCCTGATGAACAATCAGCAAGTATTTCTATATACTTGTGCCAGGCACTGTGTTGGGCACAGTATAGCCTTCAGAAGGAAAAGGTTAAGGTAAACAAAAAAT
This sequence comes from Vombatus ursinus, assembly GCF_900497805.2. Classification (NCBI taxonomy): domain Eukaryota; kingdom Metazoa; phylum Chordata; class Mammalia; order Diprotodontia; family Vombatidae; genus Vombatus; species Vombatus ursinus. The sequence continues at coordinate 8,151,556 of NW_020954600.1, read as the reverse complement.
GATACATTGATATGATTTTGAGGCCCTCTGTGAGCATTTAAGTTATTTTATACTCATTGTTATTAACCTTTTTTTTTTATTCTTTAGAAAGCATCAACTAATAAACATGTAAACAACAAGAAAAATCTCACCTACAAAAGTATTTTTTTTTAATAAGGATAGTTAGCTTCTTTCAAGGCTCAGCACCGAGTGAGACTTCCTCTTGTTATGAAGCCTTTCCTCACTGAGCTTGCTGTTAATGTTCCTGTTCTCCTCTAATCATCTTTTTACTGAACTATATATTATAGTTTAGTAAGATCAAAGGAAAGGAAAGCCACCAACTTTTCATTGAGCTTCTCTTTGGAGGATTGATGCAAAAATGTAGAAAGAACTGCCTTAGATGAGAAGGCATTGGGGGGAGGGGAGAGTCAGAGTGTGGAGACCATAACATAATATTTTACTTAACTATGTATTATATCCTTAAGTATAAGCATGCTATATTCTCCACTAGAGCGCAAATTACCTGTGGGGCAGGAATTACTTTCATTTTCTATGTATCCCCAGAGCCCACTAGAGGATCTGGCTCACAGTAGGGGCTTAATAAATGTTTGCTGAACTAAAATGAATGAATATATCAAGAAATCAATTTGAAGGAAAGCAAAGGCTTCCAAGAGGCAAATTAAGATGAAAGAGCATTTCAAGCACAGAGAGTTGGCCTGTTTGAGAAACATCAAGAAAGTGAATTTGACTGGTGTGGAGTGTGTGTGAAGTGTAACAAGTCTGGAAAGTAGATTGGGCATAGGTTGTGAAGAGTTTTAAGTAACTAAACAGAGGAGTATTTTTGGTTTTTTAGCATAGAGCCCCTGAAGTTTATTGGGGATAGGAGTGACCTGATCAGGTCTGCACTTTAAGAAAATCATTTTGATAGCTCTACGGGGGATAAATTTTAATGAGGAGAGACAAAACATGAAGCATCTTTTGCAACAAGCTGGGTGCAAGTGATGAGCACCTGAACTAAGGTGTTAATCCTGAGAGTCAAAGAAGGGAAGAACGGAAACCAAGGTTTAGAAACAAGAACGCAAGATCCCAGAGTCACAAAGAAAGGGGTCATGGGGAAAGCCAAAATAATAATAATATAATAATAATAATAATAAGGGATTCAAACCGGAGGTAGAGCATATGCTTTATTTTTGTCTCACTTTGTTTGGTCTGCCGTTTCATAGATTGCGTATTTTGGGTCAATTTGAATTTGCCCGCCATGACTCAAGGTCAGCCCACTATGGCCAACTGTTCTACTCGTGCCTTTATTTCCAATTGCTATAAAAGCACATCTTACATTTCCCACTGCCCACTCAGCTGGAATTGCCAGAATATGGATTTCTATACCTTGCACAGAGTCAAGGATTCCAAAGCACAACCCACTCGCAGGGAGGATAAATTAATCATTTCCATCAACCATAGCAAAGAAGTGACTAAGCGTTGGCTACATTAAACATTGAATTTCCCCAGCTGGATTCCCTGGCAGTGTCTTCTCTGCACATAACACTTGTCACAGTGGTTTAACCGCAGCTTTAAAATGCATTTACTTATGCCTCAAGCTATCAGGTGATCTGGCTTGTTAGCTCTTTTCCTTTTCAGAGAAGAGGAGTTAGAGAAAGTTGTGATGTTGAAATGCTAGACTCAGATAAATGGGAGAAACAGCAGCCCTGTTCAAGTGAGAAGCTGAACATTTATTTTAGCTGTCATCTCTAGAACCGTATTATTTAATTTATAATCTCCTCCCCAGATCCCTAACTAGGTTGGGAAAGGCAGATCTCTGTCTTAGGGCAGAACATGTTGAGGGCTCTGGGTTAGCACCTTCCTGCCTGGAAAGTCCTCCTTTGCCACAAATACCCTCTCCCTAGAAGCAGAAGCAGCCTTTTCCACTGTGGATCTCTTTCTCCCTGATACCATGCTTACTTTTTGTCACCCCAAAATTCTTCGCTTTCTCACCCTACCCAACTCCTCCTCGAATGGAAGCAATATGTCTTCCCTCAGATGGTCACATGTTCAGCAGGACAGAAACCTCTGAGCATACCAGGGTTTGCTTCCTCTCTACCCCAGATCAGCATTCCCCACTATCATGGCCCATCACCATTACTGCCCCCTCCCCCGAAAATACTGTTACAGTGACGGCTTTATATTGCACTATCTTTTTTATCATCTTAGGCTTCTTTTGTCTTTTCATTGTTAAAGGCTTTGGGTTGTCTTTGGGTTGAGCTAATTCTGTATCACGAACTTCCTCATCTAAAAACTGATATAAAGAAATGAGGAAAATAAATGTACATAGGGACCCACCAATACTAATCATTTCCAAATTAAAAAGAAGAGAAAGAGGAGGAGAAAAGAAGAAGAAGAAGAAGAAGAAGAAAAAGAAGAAGAAGAAGAGGGGGAGGAGGAAGGAGGAGTAGGAGAAGAGGAAGAAGAGGAGGAGAAAAGGAGAAGAAGAAAGAGAGAAGGAGGAGAAAAAATGATATCCCTTGGAAGCAGAAAGTTTGGTTGAATGAGTCCTGAATTGGAGTCACAGGACCTGGATTCTAATCCTGACTCTGCCATTTTGTGTGTAACATTGGTTGATTTACTTAAAATCTCTTGGCTTCAGGGTTCCCATTCATGACCAAAAGAGGTAGACAAAGAGGTTGAGTTTTTGCTCTAAATTTGTTACTTTGTGATCTTAGTGACTTAACCACTCTGGGCCTTAATTTCTTCAATTATAAAATGAGAAAGTTGGATTAGATCAGTGGTTCCCATTTAGTGGTACGTCTCCAATTGCCTTTCAGAACTCTTAAATTCATTGTGTCCAAAATAGAACTCATTATCTTTCACCTTACACCCTTACCCCGCTTCTATCTGCCCTGTTACTGTAGAGGATAATACCATCCATCCTCCCAGTCCCTCAGGCTCACTAGCTAGGAGTCATCCTGGACCCCTCACTATCTTTCACCTTCCATATCCAAGTGGTTGCCAAGTCCTGTCGTTCACCTGTGCACCATCTCTTGAATATGTCTCCTACTCTCCTCTGACAGTGCCCTTAGCCCAGTGAAGGTACTTATCACCTCTCACCTGGTCCATTGCAATAGCCGCTGGTGGGTCTGCCGGCCTCAAATCTCTTCCCACTCTAATCCATCCTCCAGTCAGCCACTAAAGTGATTTTCCTAAAGTGCAGGTCAGATCATGTCTAGTCAATAAACTCCAATGGCTCCCTATTGCCTCCAGGATCAAATACAAAAATGTTCTGATTTACAATCAAAGCCCTTTATAACCCAGGCCCCTGCTACCTTTCCAGTCTTCTTACACCTTGCTGCCTGACACATATTCTTTGATCCAGCACATTGGCCTCCTGGCTGTTCCACAAACAGAATACGCTATCTCTTGGCTATGGACAATTTCTCTGGCTGCCCCTCCCCCAGGCCTGAAAAGTTCTCCTTCCTCAACTCTGACTACTGACCTTCCTGGCTTTCTTTTAAATCTCAAGTAAAATGCTCTTTTTCCACTCTTTTTTAAAAATTTTTTTTATTAATTTATTTTGATTTATCAGCAATCACTTCCATAAGCTTTAGAGTTTTAAATTTTTCTCCCCCTTCCTCTCTGCCTCCCTCCCCAAGACGATGCACAATCTGATACAGGCTATACATATACATTCCTATTAAACACATTTTCACATTAGTGATCTTGTAAGGAAGAATTAGAACCAATAGGAGGAACCACAAGAAAGAGAAAACAAAACAAAACAGAAGGAAAAAATAGCAAATAGAATGCTTCGATCTGCATTCAAACTCCATAGTTCTTTTTCAGGATGTGGATAGAATTTTCTATCATGGGACCTTTGGAAATGTCTTAGATCCTTGCTTTGCTGAGAAGTGCTAAGTCTATCAATATTAATCATTGTACAACATGGCTGTTATTATGTACAATGTTCTCCTGGTTCTGCTCACTTCACTCAGCATCAGTCCACACAAATCTTTCTAAATTTTTCTGAAGTCAGCCTGGTCATCATTTCTTATAGCACAATAGTATTCCTTTACATTCATATGCCCGAACTTGTTCAGCCATTCCTCAATTTCCAATTCTTGGCCACTGCAAAAAGAGCTGCTATAAATATCTTTGTACATGTGGGTCCTTTTCCCATTTGTATGATCTTTTTGGGATATAGCCCTAAAGGTGATATTGCTGGGTCAAAGGATATGCACATTTTTATAGCCTTTTGGGCATAGTTCCAAATTGTTCTCCAAAATGGTTGGATCAGTTCACAACTCCACCAACAATGCATTGGTGTCCCAATTTTCCCACATCTTCTCCAACATTTATAATTTTCCTGTTTTGTCACTTTGGCCAATCTGATAGGTGTGATGTTGTACCTCAGTGTTGTTTTGATTTGCATTTCTCTAATCAATAGTGATGTAGAGCATTTTTTCATATGACCAAAGATGGCTTTAATTTCTTCATCTGAGAGCTGTCTGTTCATATCCTTTGACTACTTATTAATTAGGGAATGATTTGTATTCTTATAAATTTGACTTAATTCTCTATATATTTCAAAAATGAGGCCCTTATCAGAGACACTGGTTGTGAAAATTCTTTCCCAATTTTCTACTTTCCTTCTAATCTTGGTTTCATTGACTTTGATTGTGCAAAAACTTTTCAATTTAATGTCATCAAAATTATTCATTTTCATAAAATGCTCTTTTTCTAGAAGCTGTTCAGTTCATTTCAGTTGTGTCCAGCTCTTTGTGACCTCACTCAAGGTTGTCTTGATCAAGATACTGGAGTGGTTTGCCATTTTCTCTTCCTTCTCATTTACAGAAGAGGAACTGAGACACACATGGTTAAGGGACTTACCCAGGATCACACAGTTAGCAGGTATCTGAGGTTAGATTTGAATTCAAAATATGAGTCTTCCTGACTCCAGGTCATGAAATTTATCCACGGTGCCACCTAGCTGTCCCAACCCTAGCCTTCCCCAACCCCTCTTAATCCAAGTGCATTTCATCTATTATACATATGTGTGTGTGTGTGTGTGTGTGTGTGTGTGTATGTCCTTGCATGTTGTCTCTTCCATTAAATTGAAAGCACCTTGAGATCAGAAACTGTCTTTGTCATTTTTGGATACTAATTTAGCACAGTGCCTGGCACATAGTAGAAGCTTAATAGATGTTTATTGATTAATTGATTGGTTATTTGGTTCACAAAAACCTTGCATATTATATTAAATTGCCCTGGAAATCCACAATGTGGTGGTGGTGGTGGTGGTGGTGATGGCTGATGTTGATGCTGATGTTGTTAGGGGTTGATAGAACAAAAAAAAAAAAACATTGGGAACCACTGAACTAGGTGATGTCTATGGTCCCTTCTAGCTCTAATCTCTGATTAGAATAAACACTTTCTGACTTCAGAGAGAAGGGTGGTATCAGCAGACTACAATCTGGGCTACAATTCACCCTCTTTCTTTGCAGCAATCACTTTGGAGGCTTTTTGCTTCCTCTCATTTAAATACAACACATCATGGCCATAGAAGTTATTTTTGTCAAAGCCTATAGATACCAGCTACCTGCTTGTCAGCAAATAGCAAAAAAAAAAAAAAAAATGCTAATTATAGACCATACTCAAGTTTTATATAAGCAAGATTAAGGAGGAAGAAAAATGGGAATACACCTAGTGTTCCTGTGACCTGAGTTCACAACTCAGCTTGCAATCTTCTACCTGTTAAACCAACAATCCAATAAACATATATTAAGTATTCACTATATGCCAGGCACTGTACTAAAGACTGGGGATTTTTCAGTCCTGTCTGTTTGTGACCCCATTTGGGGTTTTCATGGTAAAGACACTAGAGCGGCTGGCCATTTCCTTCTCCAGCTCATTTGACAGATGAGGAAACTGAGGCAACCAGGGTGAAGTGACTTTCCTTGGGACACACAGCTAGGAAATGTTGGAGACCAGATTTGAACACATGAAGATGAGTCTTCCTGACTCTAGGCCTGGCACTCTATGCACTATGGCACCACCTTGCTGCCCTAAGGGCTAAGTATACAATTAATACAAAGAAAGGCAGTCCTTGTCCTCAAGGAGCTTACAATCTAAGGGGAAAGACAAAACACAAAAGGAGGCAGAAAACAGGGAGGGGTGTACCTGGCTCAAGGGTATCTTGTTCCTTGAAGATGAAACCCAGAAGAGCAGCAGATGCACAGTGGTGTGAGCTAAGTCTACTTTCTATTCTGTGTAAAGGAAGGCACTGGGAAAAACCTGGTCCTCCTCCCTCCCACCCTCCAATCAGATGGGAGAGGAAGCTGAGGGAGGTGTTAGCAATCAAGGCTAGAGCTTTAGCTGCATGGTGGTGAATGTAGAGACGATGAGCTTATCCTGGGAGGGGCATCTTGTTTCCTGGAATTCAAATCAGGCAGGGGGGCAGATGTAAAGTGTAGTGAACTGAGAGTCTGGTTTTCCAAGTTCTAGTCAGACCTTAAGAAAGTCAATCTTTTTTGGGCTTCAGTTTCCCCATGTAGCACAGTGGACACTTCTTTAAGGTCAGGAATTCCTTTTTTTTGGGATTCCATGTATCCCCAGCTTGTAATGAAGTACCTGAAACATAGAAGTAAATGTTTATTGATTTTTTTTATTACATAAAATGGGAAGGAGGTGGATTAGATGACTTCTAAGGTCACCCACTAACTCTGAATGTATGATACTATAATTACTTTCTTCTTTCTTGTGTGGGAAGGAAATTCTTCTCAAAAATCTGTTAAGGTAATAGCTATAGTTGAGGGCAACAAGGGGTTGGAGGAGGGGTAGCCTCAGGACTGCGATCCAGGACAATTAAATTTAAAGGGTGCTGACAGCACTTGCTGTCCTTTAGTAGTCTAGAAACAACTAAGATTAACACATGGTAAGAATAATTAGGTCAAGTAGAAAGGTACTGCATCTAAATTTTCTTCTCTGAAAAGAGATAAGTTTCTTCTTGACCCATCTTGGCTTAACTGACTCATCCCTCTCATATGCTATTTTCTTCAGCAACAAATTTCACTATCCTAGAATTTCCTAGTCCACATGGAGTCTAACCAATCCCTCAATATATTTAGAGGCTCATATATGCCAATTGCCCAGGTACATTTCCCCTCTTGTCTTGGAATACAGAAGCTTTGGTCAAGGGATTTTCTTCAGCTTTAGAATTCAAAATTTTCAGAGTTGGAATAAACTTCCTTGGCTGTCTACTCTAATCCATATTGGAAGAAAAATTATTTTTTTAGACACTACACAAGAAGTATCCTTTTTAACTGAAGATGTCCAAAGAGGAGGAACATTTAACCTCCAGAGTCACCTCTTTGACTTTGGGAAGGAAGAAACATTTATTAAGCATCTTCATTTGATCCTCATGACAGTACTAGGAGATAGGTACTATTATTATCAGTTGAGGAAATTGAGGCAAACAGAGGTCAAGTGACTTGCCCAGTGTCACATAGCTAGTAAGTATCTGAGGACAGATTTGAATGTAGGGCTTCCTGACTCAGGGCCCAGCACTCTGTCTATTGCACCACCTGGCTACCTCTATCTCTAATTGCTAGAAAGTCTTTATTATATTGAGCTGAAATGTGCCTCCCTGAAACTTTAACCCACTGATCCAAATTCTCTTTTCTGAGACAAAATAGAACAAAGCTGATCACTCTTCCATAGGTCTGCCCTCAAACACAGGAAACTATCATTTCCCTCCTCTCCTCCCCCCCAAAAAAAATATTTTATCCAGGGCAAAATTAGATTGGTTGAGGAAAGTTTCACTTAACCCTATCTTTCCCCTCTACCCTTCCTTTCTCCTTTTCATCAGCATCCTATATAGGGGTTCTAGAGCTCTATCCATGATCATCTATGAGTTGGTATGGCAGATAAGGACCATAATTCACCCTCTCCCAGAGAAGTTACTTAAGGTACTTAACACCTACTAGGCTATATCTTCCATGTGACTTGCGGTAAAAAACAGAGGAAATAGCAAGAATCCATAGCCATGTTGGATGATGGTCAAATATTTCCTCTGCATTCAGATGAGCATACAGGCTTCCCCAATATTATATTTTTTTCAAAAACCTAGTCTTCCATTGGTGGAGGTACTTTCTTCAGTCTAACTAGTCTATAACCCTATCATAGCTTCAGCGTTTATGATCAATGAAAAAAAAAAAAAAAAAACTGTCACTGCTCTGTCATTCTTGCTGGTGATGAGAATGGTCTTCAGATAACAAATACACCATCACCACATAAGTAGCCCAGAAATCACACTTGCAATTTTGTTGGATCTATAAGAGTTTTGGAGAACCAAGGGCCAAATTCATATGAAGATATGAGGCATTAGAGTAGGATTTGAGTATAATAGAGGCATAGTATATGCTCATTAATGACCTCAAAGAGTCCAGTTACATATATCGTCGTATTAACCTATATTATAGAGGACTGCATAGTATAGAGACTCCCTAGTCTGCGAGTCAAGAGACCTGAGTTCTGCTCTGTGCTCTGCTACTATATTACTTAACAACTTATGGCAACTGGTCCTTGGGTTTCTCATCTGTAGGAAATCACCTTGGAAGGTGGAGACAGCGTTACATAGAGGAAGAAATAGTTGCTGGATTTGGAGCCAAAGGACCAGGTTCAAACAAGTTCTTCCTTGTTTTCCTTGTGTCTTCATTATACAAATAACATAACCTTGCTTGGCCTCAGTTTCCTCAACTGTAAAATGAGGCAATTAGATTAGATGACCTCAACGTTCCTTTCTAGCTCTCATTCTGTGATTTTATGATCTTTGTGACTAGATAATCTCTGAAGTCCCTTCTAGGTCTAAGAATTTATAACAGCATCATATGCTGTATTTTGACTACTGTGATGTGCTAAAGCAAATTTGTTTTAAAACTTGGCTCCATTTTATGTTTAAAGGTTGCATATAAATAAATTGTCTCTCTGTTTCTCTCCCTAGCTCCCTGCCAGTAAAAGTGTTCCCAAAGCAGGATGGTGAGGGTCGGAATCAACGGATTTGGCCGTATTGGGCGTCTTGTAACCAGGGCTGCATTTCAAACAGGCAAAGTAAATATTGTGGCCATTAATGATCCTTTCATTGATATAAACTACATGGTTTACCTGTTCAAATATGATTCTACTCATGGAAAATTTCAGGGCTCTGTCAAAGCTGACTATGACAAGCTGGTGATAAATGGAAGAGCTATTACTGTCTCCCAGGAAAAGGATCCTGCCAATATCAGATGGGGAAATGTTGGTGCTGAATATGTCATAGAATGTACTGGTATCTTTACCACCGTGGAGAAGGCTGGGGCTCACTTGAGGGGGGGCTGCAGACGAGTCATCATCTCTGCTCCTTCAAGTGATGCCCCCATGTTTGTGATGGGAGTAAACCATGAGAGCTATAATAATTCCTACACAATAGTTAGTAATGCCTCATGTACCACCAACTGTTTGGCCCCTCTAGCCAAGGTCATCCATGAAAACTTTGGCATTATAGAAGGACTCATGACTACAATCCATGCCACTACTGCTACCCAGAAGACTGTAGATGGCCCTAGTGGCAAACAGTGGCGTGATGGTCGTGGAGCTGGCCAGAACATCATTCCTGCTTCCACAGGGGCTGCCAGTGCTGTAGGCAAAGTCATCCCTGAACTTAATGGCAAACTCAGTGGCATGGCCTTTCGAGTCCCTGTTCCCAATGTGTCAGTTGTGGATCTGACCTGCCGCCTGGCGAGACCTGCCAAATATGAAGATATCAAGAGGATTATGAAACAAGCATCTGAGGGACATATGAGAAATATCCTTGGCTACACAGAGGACCAAGTTGTATCTACTGATTTCATTGGTGACATCAACTCTTCTACTTTTGATGCTGAAGCTGGTATTGCCCTCAATGACTATTTTGTCAAACTTATTGCCTGGTATGATAATGAATTCGGTTATAGTAACCGTATGTTGGATCTCATTGTCTATATGTCCTCCAGGGAATAATTCAAAGAAGCTGTGGATCTTCGAGATAAAGCAGAAGTGTTCTGGAGCCTAGGTGTTCCTATGCTAAATTTACTTCCCTACAACAACAGTTCTCACCCTGAGGTAGTCGACCCCCACTTAATAGAGGGGGAAAGCATTCAGTCCTGTATTCTTTACCATCAATAAAGTCAGCACTGTACCCATTGAAATGGCTTACTCTTTTTCTGTTCTGCCCAGAGAAAGCTCTAAGTGAAATTCTGCAAACTGTGCCCCCCTGCAAAACAAAACAAAACAAAACAAAACAAAACAAAACAAAAAAACCAGGAAATAAAAAAAGAACATTTCCTCTTTCCCATTCTTTCTGTTCTAAGCCCTTTATTTACCCACCTCTTAGAATGTCTTCTTTTCTTTTAATGTCTTCTCCCCATTCCATGCATCTACACCACTTTCTCTAACATAAAAATTTGATTTCAGGACTTCATTTACATTGACCTCTAAATGGTTAATAATAGTTCAATTCATCTCCCTAATACTCTTTAAATTTCAATAGTCTTAAGCCAAAGGGGATAAAACACTAATTTGTGACATTTTGGGCATCCTACTTGTGCTAGCCTGTTAGGGAAGATGGATCAATTAATGATTCAACAATTATTGTGTTTATAATTTGCCAGGATATACTAGGTATTGGGTTACAAAGACAAAAATAAACTGTTCTTGTCCTCAAGGAGCTTATATTCTATCAGATGAAATACTGTCAGACACATAAAACAGGCAAAGTAATTATAGAGTAAAACTAATAGAGAGAAGGCACTAATAGCTGGAGGTTCAGAATCTTCCTCAGTTTCTTGATTTCATACCTTTACAGCCTATCAGGCTAATAAGTGGTTCTAGCCATGATTCACAATCTCTTTTATGAATCATTTCTGAAAAACTATAGTCTGGATCTATAATATATAATACAATCCATTTGAAAAAGAGTACAAATTTTTAAAAGTAAGGGACATTTCTAATTGCTTTGAAGCAAAATGGTATATATGAACAGAGAGGTTGTTCTAAAGCCAAGAAGCTGTGAGTTCAACTCCTGCCACATACTGTCTTTGAGACCCTGGAAAAGTCACTTGATCCTTCAATGCTCTAGGCAACTCTCCAAGGCTTAATTGCAGAGAAGATTCCAACCTGCATTGATAAAGGGATATTTTTCCTCTTGGAGTTCCCTATACTACTGAAATCATATGTCTAATTGGCATTCCTAGTCCTACATCCAGTTGCTAAAGGAACTCTGGCCTCCTCTTAAGTCCCAAATAAACCACACCTACAGGAAGCCTTACCTGATCTGTCTTAATTCTACAGACTTCCACCAAGCCCAGTAGTAAGAGATAGAAAAAGAAATTCCACTTAAAATAACTGTAGACAATATAGAATATTTAGAAATCTACCTGACAAGACAAACCCAGGAACTAAATTAACACAATTACAAAATGCTTTTCATTCAAATAAAGTCAGATCTAAACTATGGGAAAAATGTCAATTGCTCATGGGTCGGCTGTGCTAATATAATAAAAAAGATAATTCTACCTAAATTAATTTACTTATTCAGTGCCATATCAAACTGCCAAAAATAATTTTATAGAGCTAGAAAAAATAATAAAATGCATATGGAAGAACAAAAGGTGAAGAATATGAAGAGAATTAATGAAAAAAATGCAAAGAAAGGTGGCCTAGCTGTACCAGATGGAAAACTATATCATAAAGTGGCAATCACCAAAACTATTTTGTACTGGCCAAGAAATAGAGTGGTAGATCAGTGGAGTAGATTAGGTACACAAGATACAGTAGTAAAAGACTATAGTAATGTGTAAATCCAAAGACTCCAGCTTCTGGGCAAAGAATTGACTTTTTAACAAAAACTGCTGGGAAAACTGGAAAATAGTATGGCAGAAACTAGGCATAGACCAACATCTCACACTCTAAGATGAGGTCAAAATGGGTACATGATTTAGATACAAAGGGTAATACTATAAGCAAATTAGGAAAACAAAGAATACTTTATTTGTCAAATCTATGGAGAAGGAAAGAATTTATGACCAAAGCAGAAATATAGAACATTATGAAATCCAAAATGGATAATTTTGATTACATTAAAAAAAAAAGTTTTGCACAAACAAAACCAGTGCAATCAAGATTAGAAGAAAAGCAGAAAGCTGGGAAACGTTGTTGTTGTTGTTGTTGTTTTTTTTACAACCAGTATTTCTGATAAAGGGCTCATTTCTAAAGTATGTAGAGAACTAAATCAAATTTATAAAAATACAAGTCATTCTCCAATTGATAAATGGTGAAAGGAAATGAACAGGCAGTTTTCAGATGTAGAAATTAAAGCTACCTATATTCATATGAAAAAACATGCTTTAAATCACTATTGATCAGAAAAATGCAAATTAAAACAATTCTGAGATACCACCTCACACCTATCACATTGTCTAATATGACAGAAAAGAAAAATGATAAATGTTGAAAAATATGTGGGAAAACTGGAACACTAATGTATTGTGAATTGTGAACTGATCCAACCATTCTGGAGAGCAATTTGGAATTATGTCGAAAAGGCTATTAAACTGTGCATATCCTTTGACCCAGCAACACCACTACTAGGTCTGTATCCCAAAGAGATCATAAAAGAGGGAAAAGTATCTACATGTACAAAAATACTTATAGCAGCTCTTTTTTGTGGTAGCAAAGAATTAGAAATTGAGGGAATGTCCATCAATCAGGATGTGGTATATGAATGTAATGGAATACCATTGTGCTAAACAAGTTGTGGTATATGATGTAATACTATTGTGCTATAAGAAATGAGAAAGCAAATTTCAGAAAAACCTAGAAAGACTTACATGAACTGATGCCAAGTGAAGTGAGCAGAACCACGAGAATATTGTACACAGTAACAGAGCAACATTGTTCAATGATCAACTATGATAGATTTAGATCTTCTAGGCAATACAATGACCCAAGACAATTCCAAAAGACTTGTGATAGAAAATGCTAACCACATCCAGAGAAAGAACTATAGAGTCTGAATACAGATAGAAGCATATCATTTTTCATTGGTGGGGGTTGTTTGTTTTTTCTTTCTCATTTTTTCCCTTTCGTTCTGATTCTTCTTTCATAACACAACTAATGTGGAAATATATTTACCATGATTGTACATCTATAACCTATTTCAGATTTTTTGCTGTCTTGGGGAGGGCGGAGGAAAGGGAGGAAGGGAGGAAAATCTGAAACTCAAAATCTTATAAAAATGAATGTTGAAAACTATGTTTACAGGTAATTGGAAAAAAATAAACACTATTAAGGGAAAAAAATCTACAGACTTCCCTCTGTTAATTAGTTCCTATTCATCCTGTATGTCACTTATTTGGTATATTTTTGTTTGCATATTGTTTCCCTCATTAGATTGTAAGCTCCTTGAGGGCAGGGACTATCTTTTGCCTCTCTTTGTATCCCCAGCACTTAGTACAATGCCCAACACATAATAGATGCTTAACAAATGTTTATAGATTGGATGGTTATTCTCAACAACTCTTTCATTTTACAAAGGAGAAAAGTGAGGCCTGAAAGTTAGTGACCTGTGTGTGTTCAAGGTTACTAGAAAAGGTGCTTTCATCTCTCACTAAAATTGAGACTGAAACAAAGACCAAATCCCTGAGACTTACAAACAACTAGAGCTGAAAGGACACTTCGAGATCACCTTGGGTAATGCCCTTATTTTATAAGGAAGAGACAGGTTAGCACCATGATACATAGACTGAAACCAAAATTTCCTGGTTCCTAATCTAGCACTCTTTCATTCAGATGGTTGAGATGTGACCTTTCTCAGGGATACAGGACCTTCCAAAGTAGCTGTCCCTGATTTTGTACCTAAGGATAAGCAGCTGATAGTCATGGAGAAAGGAGGTGGCTAGTGGGAGAGGGGGAAACTTGATTCCTTCCCAACTTAACCTTGTTCTTAGTTCATCCCAGCCCTTCCTTGGGAGCAGTATGTGTGTAGTTTGGGGGCTCAAAGATTCCAGTGAAAGAACAGATTATTGAGATCTTGGAAAGAGAAGAATATCAGGGAATGCATGAACTTTCAGCGGGTCTCAGGGGCTAGCTCCTTCATCTGCCTTGTCTTATCCAAAGTACAACACTTCCCTCTACCTCCCCCCACACATCTCTCAACCAATTGCGATCTTGGTGGGGCACTTTGGGCTCTTTGTCCCTTTGGTCCCTGAGCTGTTCACTCTACTTAGTTGGCAGGACGTGAAGTGAGGTAGACCTTGATGGGCATTACTGATAAACTGAAAGAACTGCATCTTTGGACCAAGATGCCTTAATCCTAAACCTCCCACCCCGCCAGGCAGGGCCAGAGTTTTACATCACCAACTCTGGTCTCTGCCCTCTCTTCCCCATCTCCAAAACCCAAGAGACAGTTATGACTGCCCTTCCCATATCTATCTCACCTCCACCATCCTTACCACCTAGTAACTGCTTATCCAAAATACCTGTAATGTATATTTCACCTACTTCAAAAGGGATTCTCAGTTAAGAGTAAGAAATATGCACAGTTATTTTAGTTCTTTATACCTTGCTTTGTACCTGAGTCATCAATAAATATAATGTGTTTTAATGCTGTTACGTTTAGACATGGTTTCATGTATTAGAGGAGCACATACCCAGAGTCAAGAGGACCTAGATTCAAATCATATGTCAGACACTTATTAGCTATGCGACTATGAGCAAGTCCTTTAGCCATTGTCTACTTCATCATCCTCATCATTAAAGTGGGGATAATAATAGTGCTTATCTCCCAGGGTAGATGTGATGATAAAATGAGAAAATATTGGTAATATGTTCTATATACTTTAAAGCAGTACTGCTTTAAATACATCTTCATTATTATTATTATTATTATTATTATTCATGGAAACACATATACTCATCAATTTATTGTGATCATGGTTGAAAATTCAAACTATCTCTCACTCCATGGTGTGGTGAAGAGACTCTAGGAGTTAGAAGTCAATAGAGACCTGGATTCAAGTCATATCTTTGACATTTCCAAGTTGGGTGACTCTTGGAGAGTCATTTATCATCTCTGAGCCTGTGATTATGTCCATATGTCCTGCCAATATCTTATCAGTACAAAGTCATTTGCACGATGTCTCCTCCGTTAGATTCTGAACTCCCTGAGAGCATGAACTTTCTTTCTTCTATTTACACAGGAGACATTACCAGCTAATAACCATCTAAGCCACTATTCATATGTAGATGAAAAAATAAATGGTAGCAATCTGTCAAGGGCAGTCATGGACAGGTTGAGAGAGGAAGAGAGAAATAGCCCTCTTTCAACTGTTAGCCAGAGTTCTAAAGCAGCCATTTTTCCACATGCAAAAGTTGACTGGGAAATAATACATTCAGTGTAGTTTAAGGTGAGAAAGAGCATTTCAGGAGGGCACTGATGAGATGGAGTTAGAACTGAGGAAGGCAGGCAGTATGGTCCAAGATGCTACAGTTGGCACCCCTCCAAATTTTCCACAAGTAAAGTTACAGTTGCCTCACCTTAGTTGTAGCCCTACTGATCAGTGATTCCAAAGGCAGTCTGCTTTTGCCTCTATGATGAACTACAGGTCAAGAAACGTAAAGTGTGGGAAGAATAAGTGATAGAGCTGACTCTGATGTCTCAATGATAATGATGGATTACCTTGGTATCTGAAATCTTACAAAAGCAATAGTATAAAACAACCACTCTACATGTCCAGTTCTGCCTAATGAGGTCAGAGAATCTCCATAATGAGCCCACACTCTTTAGCCAGCCCAGCAGCCCTGGAGTTGAGTCCAATGTCATATTTTGGTTATTCAACCACCTCTCATTTGTGGGTTAAAAATACTGTATATTTAACAATAGTGAAAAAGGGCTCAAATTAGGCTCATATTGTGCTATAAGCCAAGCGGAAATGATTGCATACACTTGCCCCATTCCTGGCAAATGTTTTCACATCAGCAGTATATCATTCCCTTTCATTTTGTCCTAAAACACTTCATTCCTCCCTCCCCCTCCCCCTTTCTGGTAGCTTGCCTGGGGGAAAAAACAGAATTAATGTAGCAAGATTAGCTAAAGCTTAATTATGAAATAACAACTTTAAACACACATATTAAAATAGGAATAAAAATAACAATAGGTCATTCTTATAACCTTTTACAATTCAAAAAGGTCTGAATTTACCGAAGTCCCCTGAGATGCATTGGTCAAATAGTCTTGATCTGTTTTTATAGAGGAAGATGCTAAAGCTCAGAGGGACAACTTCTGCAAAGGGGACTTCTTCGCAGCTGCATAGCTAATGTGAATGTAAGAAGGCCTTTGGCCTTTCTATAGTATGCAACCTCTCAATTTTAAGATATTTAGAACTAGAAGGATCATAGAATCTTAGATTTTGAGCTGGAAGGAATTGTAAACACTGTCTAGCCAAGAGGTGGGGAACCTTCATTCTCAAGGCTACAGGTGGCCCTCTAAGCTCTCAAGTGAGGTCTTTTGACTGAGTCCAAGTTTTGTTTTGTTTTGTTTTGTTTTTGAGTCCAAGTTTTACAGAATAAATCCTTTTATTAAGGGGATTTGTTCTGTGAAGTTTGGATTCGGTTAAAGGGCCACACTCAAGGACCTATAGGGCCACATGTGGCCTCAAGGCAGCAGGTTCCCCACCCTTACCTACCTCACCCTGTCCCTGGGGTTCTTAACATTTTAGTGTTATTAACTTTCTGCAGTCTCATGAAATCTATAGATTTGTTCTCAGAATAATCCTTTTAAATAAAATATGTGTGTATATGTATGTATTATGCATGTATGTATGTATCTATGTGTATATATCTGTGTATATATATATATATATATATATATTTATAATTATGTACAAGGGAAACATAGCTACATTTAGTTACCAAAATAGTAAAGAAAACAGTAAGTGCACAGACCCCAGATTAAGAGCTCCTGAATTGTACAGATGAGACAAACTGAGGTGCAATTATGTTAAAATGACTTGCCCAAAATCACAAGTTAGCAAATGTCTAAGGTAGGATTTGAATCCAGGCCTTCCTGACTCCATTTCTAGTGCTTTTATCCACTATGTCATCCAGCCTAATCCCCTCATTTTACAGATGAAGAAATTGAAGCACTAAGAGGTGAAATAGTCTTAGCCCTGGTCATACAGGTAGCAGAGCCAATCGTAATGATACCAGGCCTCCCACACTCTATAATAAACCTGCAGGGAGGGCAACAGGCTTGTATGAAGGCAGCCTGTGACACACAGTATGAGTCAGCCCCAAAGCTACTCTGTGCTGAATTACAGATGAAGTAGTAATGCTGAATTAAATCATGAAAATCCTTCTAGAGGTGAAGTTTCTCAGCTTTCTTTCTATTTAATGCTATCATCTACCAACAAGGATAAGGGTAATACAGATAGAAAGCCAGATAAAAAAAATTAGACAGATGATAGATGGATAGATAGATGGATAGAAGAATGGATGAGATGCTTAAGAATACTGTACATATATAACATATACATGTATAGAATGTATAAATATATGCAAATTTCTGGACATTTATAATAAATCATAGTACATGAGGATAATATATATTATGTTTTTCATCTGGACATAAAAATATTTTTAAAGTTTTCCTTGTTGGGGATTTTAGGGAGACAAAAATATCATATTAATAAATATGTTGCTCTAATACTGTGATGTAGTGGAAAGTGGGTAGCTAGGTGGCTCAGTCAATAACAGTGTCAGGTCTGGAGTCAGGAAGACTCCTCTTTCTGAATTCAAATCCATCCTCAGATGCTTACTAACTGTGTGACCCTGAGCAAGTCACTTTACCCTGTTTGCCTCAGTTTCTTCATCTGTAAAATGAGTTGGAGAATGAAATGGCAAACCACTCCTGTATCCCTGCCAAGAAACCCTCGGTGGGATCATGAAGAGTCTGACACAACTTAATGACTGAACAATAAGTGGAAAACAAATTGGCTTTAGAGTCAGAAGCATTGGCTTGAAATCCCAGCTCCACCATTTATTCCTTGTGTGACTATTAAGTAAGTCTACCTCTGGCCCTTTTGTGGTATAGTGGAAGTGGTGCTGAACTAGGAGTCCCAGGGTCTTAATTCAAATCCCAACTCCACCACTTGCTAGTTGTGTGTTACCTGGTCCTCAGTTTCCTCTTCAGTAAAATGAGTAAAGTTCAGTCAAAGACCTCTAAGTCCCCTTTCAGCTATGTCTATCATTTTATGATGCTAACTTTTAATACTTAAAAAACTCCAAGATTTGATTGTTGGAAGTAGGTCCTCTGCTGATGCAAAAACACAACTCCTCATCTTAATAGTTCACTTTTATGAACAGTGATGAGCTTCTTGAATTTAGCTTCAGGTGATAGACGTAGGTCCCATCTCTTTATCCTATTCAAATTATTTCTACCTTGGTAGGACCTACTAGAGGTTGGGCACCACTGTCATAGCCTTCACTTCCAATCCAATAAACATTTATTAACCACCTACTATGTGCCAGGCACTGTGCTAAGTGCTGGGGATACAATTAATGAAAAGAAATTTAAAAAGACTGCCCCTGCCTTCAAGGAGCTTACAATCTAAAGTTGGAAAGAACACAGGAAAGGAGATGGGAAAACCAGAGAAGGAAGGTGGAGAATAAGACACCAAGGGTATCTGGGACAGGTATCTTGTTCCATGGAATTGAAACCAGACGGGGCAGCATATGCAAAGTTGAGTGAGCTGAGTCCAGTTTCTGCCCTCCACAAAGAAAAGCATTGGGAGGAATTTAGTACTCTACTCTCTAGCTAGGAAGCTAAGGGAGATGGAGTCAGTCAAGGCTTGAGTTAGCAGGATGGTGGTGAATGTAGAAATGATGGACTTATCTTGGGAGGGACATCTGGTTCCATGGAGCTGAAAACAGACTGGGCAGCAGACGCAAAGTGGAAAACCCAAGGTCACTTCCAAAATGTGATGAAGTGCCAGAGTTGGACTTGAGTGGATGTATTTGGAAAAAGCTAAGAAAAACCACTCACTCATGAATATACAAATTGGTTTTTAAAATAAGTAATAGCCCATTTCACCCCATTTGAGTCAATCACTGAATAAAAGATCCTGGATGAATTCAGAATGAATTATCAGGGTATTTTACCTATAAACTTCAAGTGTTAAGTGGCCTTCTAGGGTCACTGAGTCCAGCTACTTCATTTATAGATGATGAAGCTATGGCAGAGAAAGTGATTGGTCCCAGGTCATGCAAGTAGTAAGTAAAAGATCCAAAACTCTTACTCAGGTACTCTAACTCTAAGTCCAGTGTTCTATCCACTCTACCACACCACCTCCAAATTCTTATCATTTCATGAGACTTAGCACATAATAATTTTTATTTCTATTTCACCATCTATCATCACAATCCCCACAGTCTTAGACTTAACACTGGAACCTTCCTAAATGGGATTTCTCTCATTGCTAAAGAATTCATTTCAAGCAGTTTGCTTTTGGCCCTATCCAACAAGTTTTATTGTTAGAAATACCTAACAATCTTGTCATAACATTGGTTCACCAAAAACAGTTCCACAACATGTATTCTTAGGACAAACTTAGAGAAAAAAATATCAATATGTTTCCCTTTGCACCTGCTGTGGAAATTTGGAAAATTGTCTGTATCTCTTGTGGCATAGTCAAAAGTAACTTACCAGGTCTAAAAAGAAAACAATATTTACTTAAGTCATTGCAGATGATATGTTCTCATTTGCCCACACAGAAATATTCTTGCTATTTTAATTGTAAACCATGGGTATTGCTCATTTCATAAGAATCAGAAGATTTTACAAATGGATGGGCTTACGTAGTTTGAACCCTCTTGTTTTTACAACAAAGGACAGACAATATCAACAACAACCACCACCATATTGTCTTCCCTAAAAAGATATAAACTCCATGAGGAAGGGGACGGTTTTGCTGCTTCATTATTATTATTTTTTCTCTGTATCCTCATTGCATAGCAGAGCGTCTGGCACATAGTAGGAGCTTAGTAAAAGCTTGCTGATTGACTAATTTATTGATCAGAAAACCTAGCTTCCCACCCCTTCTCTACCAATAACTAGCTGTGTGACCTTGGGAAAGTCATTTGCCTCTGCAGGCCTCAGTCTGTTCAGTTGTAGGACTCTGTGAATTTTATTAATTCTATTGAATCTCCTGAATTACCTCCAGGATTTATCAAAGACACACTTTCTGGTTTGTATTGTTGCTCTGGAAACACACGCATTTGTTTCTGGTTACTCTTTAAATTTGACTGAGATCCTGCATCACTAGATTGGGGTAAGGTTGATCACATGCAAACAAACTAACTCTGAGACTCATATTTTTAACGTAAAATTCCATCCCATGCTCAAGCCCTAGTGCTTTGCCTGCCAATGCCATTCACATGGAAAGTAATAAACAAGAAGACTTTGTCAACATTACGCATATTCTCTATTCTACCTTTACTTCTCAATGGTTTTCAATACATTTGAATTGGCCCAATACGGTTCATAAGAAATTAAATGTAGTACAATAAACAGAGCCTGATTTCAAGAGTAGAAGATGTAAGTGTAAGTCTTGCCTGAGACATATTGATTTTGTGATACTGGCCAAATCAGTTAATTTTTCAATGCCCCAGAAAATTCTCAAGACTTTAATCTCAAGAAAAGTCACCTTTTGCAGAAGGCCTTGCCCAGTTTCTCCCAACTACAACCGTCTTCCTTTCTATGGTTACCTTTCATCTACTTCCAATTATGCTCTTACGTTTATGCTTGTTATCTCTACAATTTGAATATAATTTTCTCATGATCAGCTACTGTTTTTGTCTTTTGTTGTGTCTCCAGTCCTTAACAAAATATCCAGCCCAGAGTAAGGGCTTAATAAACATATATTGATTGATTAATAGTTCTATTTAATTGGTCACTGTATTAAAATAAGATATCACATATAGTTACCATTTATTTCATATACATTTATTCAGTTTTCCAAAACTGATGTTAAGCCATCCAATTATATATATAACAAGATATTCTATAGAACCAAATTGAAATATTGAATCAAAAAATGATGGAACTGAAAGTTGTCTAAGACATCACGTAGTCCTAGGCTTCTCCTTACAGGAAAGGAAACAGAGGTACAGAGCAAATAATGAAATTGCTTGCTCAAGATCAGAGAATTATGTAGCTCTTAGAAGACCCCTGGATTCAGAACTTTCAGGGACCTTCAAGGTCATCTAATCCAAACTCTCACATTTTGTTAGTGAGAAACCTGAGGACTAAAGAAGTGAAACTACTTGCCTAACATAACGCAGGTAGATAATAGCTAAGTTGTAATTTTGAACATGGTTTCTCTGCCTTCAAATCCAGCATACTTTTCACTGCACCAACCTATGATCAGAGATGATTTCAGAAGTCAGGTCTCCTGACTGCCATCCCACAATTCTTTACACTTAACCATGGTGCCAGTACAGAAGAGATGCTAATAAATTTCCAAAGAATTTCTCAAATCTTCTGGTTAGTTGATAGGAACAACTGACATTATTAAAATAGCCTAGAATGCTAACTCAAAAGATATTCTCATGATATTTCTAGAAAACACAATAATCATATAGCCTTCAAAGCATGAGAGCATTGTTCTGGAACCAGAAGAAACCTTGAAAGACATCTAATTCAACCACCTTGACTTAACAGATGAGAAAACAGACCCAGATGAGCAAAATGACTTATTGCCATAGACCTCGAGCTGAAGGGGAGTATAGGGAGCCTTCTTCATTTTACAAATCAGTAAATAGGCTCAGAGAGTGGAAGCAACTTGGTTATACAGATACAAAGAAAAGACCTAAGATTTGAACCCAGTTTCTCTTGACTACAAATCCAGTATGTGCTCTTCCCACTGTACCATTCTGCTTCCCTTTGGGGGTCACGGTTGATCGTTTAAAATATAGAGGAAACTCCAACAGAATAATGCTGCTTTGAAGTAATTCTCAGGCTCCTGGCTGAAATGCACTAAATTTCTTTCATTCATCTTAACATCTGCTTAGAGAACCCCAGTCAAGATTAAATCTTTGTTGATACCTGAATTGCTTTAAGTGACAGGGGGATGGGATGGAGGGAAGACATAATGGGATAAAAACAAGAAAACACCTTCCCTAAATGGTATTCTTTAGGGTTCTTTCAATGCTGCCATTTTAGTGATTGAAAAATCTTTCTGCATCTCTCCAGCTCAGCTATAAAAAGGCTACATTGGCAATAAACAGGCATATCGATCTCAGAGAGCGTCAGTCCCAGTAAGGGGTTTTCTGAACTGCCTAAGGCTTTCTACAAAGGACGTGCAATTTTTGTCAATCACCAAGAGATTGGCCACTGGGCGACGGTTTTTGTTTCTTTTTTGACCACAGTGATCCATGAAACTGACAAAAAATATAAATTTACCCTTGGTCCTATGTAGTCAATTTCTGTTTCTTCAGAGTGATAAAATAACAGAGAAAGGAACAGAGGGTTCTAAGAATCACACAATCTTTAGGCTGATTACATATATTAATTTAACTATTGATGGTAGTCCATGGAGGATTTATCAAAAGAGGCACATACACAAAAAAAAGAATGATGTAAGATGAGAACCCTTTGAAGGCTATAATCTCTAAGGGAGAGGGAATCCCTAAATTGATTGAGTCATGGAGCCATCAAAGGGTAAAATTATAAATGTAAATAGAAAAATAGCTGAAAAACTAACATAAGATTGTGTAATGAAGTGGCATATTAATTTTTAATTAGCATGGGAGCAATCAAAGCAGATTCTTGACTACAAAGTTTTATAAGTGTAAACATATGCATGCACGAGCGTATTTTCATTCAGAAAGTTTGTCAACATCTGTTCATCTTTGAGTGCTCACAAGATATTGACACTGCAGAGTCAATAAATAGAAAAAGAAAACAGTCCTTTCCCATGAGAAGCTTTGAATTAATTTAAAAAAGAGATAAAAATAAGAAACCCTCCCATGCTCCCTCCCTCCTGCCCCCTACATAATAACATAGTCAGGCAGACATAGCCATGTACTCATATTGGATGGGGAAAAGGAATCAATTGAATTCAATTTGACTCAATTCACCAAGTATTTTTTAATTACTATCTTCAATCAATCAATATGAATTTATTAAATGTCTATTATATCTCAGAAACTGAATTATGTGTTGGGGGTATACAAAGTGCTATGTAGATGCAACAGAAATAAAGCATGCTGCTTGATTTGGGGTTAGAGAACTCCATCCTCATAAAAGGAGACCTCTTGGTTTACAAGTCTTAGAGACTTTGGCAGAATTTGAAATCCTGAGTTAGAAGAAGGTTGGCTATGCTCTCAGTAGGGCCCAAAGCAGTCCTACCACATGTCCTAGAGATTATAAAATGTGCCTCACTTAAATCCGGTTCACGAATGAGTCAAGATATCTCCCTGAGATGTCACTGGTCCTCTTCGCAAACAAAGGACAAACAACATGAAGTATGCAGAGTGACAAAATTATTCCACTTTTTTTTTTATAATTTTTAGTCAATTGGGGTTAAGTGACTTGCCCAGGGTCACACAGCTAGTAAGCGTCAAGTGTTTGGTCTGAGGCCAGATTTGAACTCAGGTCCTCCTGACTTCAGGGCCGGTGGTCTATCCACTGCGCCACCTAGATGCCCCAATTATTGAAACACTAGACGTGATATTACATCCCTGTGTATCTTTGGCTTTTGTCTGATATGTCTACCTATTCTTCAACTTGGTTGACCTTCTTTTAAGTTTCTGTGCCTGATTTCCTCCATTTATGCCTTTGCTTTTTATCACATTAGTCAATAAGGGTAGAATATTATTCCAAAAGACTCTTTCACAATACTCTTCACTCTTTGATGTGCAACCCATACATTGTGTAGCCCTGCCCCACCTCCTCACTCTACAAGCTGGCTTATTCACTTCAACTTGCCCTTAAACAGGAAACAATTACTGAACAATAAAACATAAATCAAGAGTAATTATAATCTGATCATTTCTCAATATAAAGTAAATGCAGTTTGAAACAAAATTTTGCTATTGGACTACATTTCTGACTTAATTTCTGAATACAGCTTTATATGCTATATTTTGCCTCTCATTAATGAACAAGTACATTTTCTAACTGAAAAAAATATCTAATATTGACTAAATCCTAGAAAGAACATGAACCAAGACAAAGTGAATAATAGTGATAGAGTTGAATGAGTGAAAAAAAAGCAAAAACGGAGATAGAAATGTCGCTCCAGGATATGCACATGTTCCAACATGCACACACACACACACACACACACACACACACACACACACACACACAC
>NW_020954600.1:8067784-8127136 GCF_900497805.2 Vombatus ursinus | reverse complement strand
CACACACACACACACACACACACACACACACACACACACACACACACAGAGATTAAATCAAATAAGCAATTTAGTTCCTAAACACATTCCTTGAAACTATTTTGGGTGTTATTGTCAGAGTAACACAAGAATCACAGCATAAGATGAGAAATTAGATAGTTAAGTATAACCCTCTCATTTTACAGAGGTAGAAACTGAGAATAAGGTGATGCGGTGACTTTTCCAAACTTCTTGAACACTTCTATCCTTCACACATGCTACATTTCATCCAGTGTCCTGCTTGCTGCTTCTTGTATTTTTTCACCATCCATGTGCAAAGAACCCTTGAAATCTATCCATGGACCCTTTTAGAATCCATGGACTCCATGCTATTTTATCATTCATGATGCTTTTTCCATCATTCTCCCCATTGTGACCCTCATATGTTGATACTGGCCCAATATTACTGACTTTTAGCAGATTGGGCAAAATTAGGCCTTCAATCACAATGTTTTAGTATGCACTATGAAAATCTTTTTGCTGCTGCTGAGTTACAGGTCTTCTAGGACCAGTAAACTTGAAATGATGCAGAGCTGTGGTTACTGCTCCCAAGGTTAATCCACATTATTCTGCATCTTATTGGGAAGGCTACACAGAAATTACGAGTTTTCCTACTCTGGACCCTCTCTACCACCAATAATGCAATTCTTAAAACATGGCATTCCAAACTAAAGAGAATAAATCAGTCAACTAGTCTAGACAGACAAGTTGATAGTGTCTGGACTTTTAGCTCAAACCTTGCTTCTGACTCTGTAATATCTGTCAAGTCATTTAACTAACCTCTCTGAATCTGTTTCCTTATATATAAAACGGAGATAAAGTGAACTAGGATCCCTACCTTGAAGGATTTTGGAGAGCCCAAATGAGACCATATATATAAAAGTAATTGATAAACTTTCATGTATTTCAAGAGCCATCACTGGAGAATCACAGTAAGTTGTTACTATGATTAGGGTTGCTAAAGAGTACCTGAGGATTCTGTTTGAGCCTACCCATTGGCTGGGCTCTGTAAATGGCAATTTAGCCAAGATAAATTCTGAACCTCTTGGTATTAAAAATCATATCCACTGATTTATAGAACTCACATTCTGAATTAGGCCATAATCATGTTTACATCTGGAAAGTGATACCATAGGCTCCCAGGAAAGTAAATGAGGAGCATTAACTACTTGCTATGACACAAAATACACACACATACTCACACAAACACATAATCACATCCTTAGAGCTGTAAATTTTTGACCATATGTATGTATGTATGTAAATGTGTGTGTGTTTATATGTATACACATATACATGTATGTATATGTAAATGTATGTATGCACACCTAAGATCACCACTCTTGCTTCCAGCTCAGCCTTTACAGGCATCATCTGAGAAGTGAATCCTGGGGGCAGCTAGGTGGCGCAGTGGATAGAGCACCAGCCCTGAAGTCAGGAGGACCCAAGTTCAAATCCAGCCTCAGACCTAACACTTGAAACTTACCAGCTGTGTGTAAGTCACTCAACCCCAATTGCCTAAAACAAATAAATAAAAATTTAAAAAAAAAGGTGAATCCTGTGAAGAAGGGGCCATCATTCATCCCCATTAATCGCCATCCAACCACCACACATAGGGCAGACAAGCAAGTCTAGCTGAAACAGTGAGGCATTCTGAGAGAGAAATAGAAGGTAATTTATGTTGGTCAAGTCAAACAACGAACATTGTCACCTTGACCCACCATCTTCCCTTGTACCTGATGGAAACAGCCCAGTACCCTGAATCCAAGAGTCTTGGGAAAAGCAATGCTTCTAGCCTGGTGTCCACAGCCATCGTACTAGGAATCCTCACATGTGGAGACGAAGGCTGGCATTATTGCAGCCTGGCAGGTTCTGCAGCCATAGCTACTGAAGTCCCAGAAAAGAAATTTCTTGCCACCAAATTCTTTGACACTGTCAAATGCTTCAAAATTAGAAACCAATATAATTTTTATTAGTGAATATGACCATAAAGAAGATGCATTCTCTTCTGTTTTGCCACTGCACCTTGTGGCTTTTTTATCTATTTGATTTGCAACTGCAAACATCCATATTTATCATCTCTTTCATTAAAATATGAGCTAACTGCAAGCAGCAACTGTCTCACTTTTTAAAATTTGTATCTCCAGTACTTAGCACAATGCTTTTCACATAGTGCTTAATAAACACTTTATCCATTTGTTTACTCATACCCTAGACTATTTTTGAACCCAGAGACTCATACCCTTGACTGTTTTTTGAACTCGGAGATATACTCAACAGCGAAATGAGCCAGAAGCAACAAGATGGAAATTCATGTATTTTTTTTCTCATCTAATCACATCTCTTAGACCACATCCAACAAAGCTCCACCTGATCATACATACACTCATCAATACATACATGTACACACAAATACACATGCTTACACCCACAAGTATTCACATTTATCATTATTACTATTTCAACTATTATCATTATTAGACTGTACAGAGTACATAACACTATTCTAATTTTTCTAGGCCATAAAGACTAGATCTTACACCTGCCTTAAAAGAGGTTATAACTTATACACTGACAAGGTATTTGCAAACCTTTAACAACTTCAAAATAATTGATAACTGGGACAATTAATCTTTTGACAATACACACACTAATGTCTCTAAAAGACATATATATCTGTCAAGTAAGCAGCAGGAGAGGGGGAAAAAGAAAAAAAAACTTGTCAAGAAGGAAAAAAAAATAAAAATGGAAGAAAAGTGAATTCAAATCATTACAGGTCAATAATAAAGTCACTGCCTATTCTAGCAATGATTCTTTTAAGCTTTTGTGAATGTGTCAGTACTTTATAATAACTGGCAAATCATTAATTTTTCACATTTGCCAAAATAGTGCTAACTGCTTTTCTCCTCGTTGCTAGAGATGTCATGCACAATTTTATAAGAAAAACGCAAGATATATTAGATGGCCTGGGACTGCACATACAAAGTGAGAATGTTCTAACTCTTCTGGAATCATTCCACTGGGCATCCAGGTAATAAGAGAGAACTCTGAGATTTCATGAGTGCCCAGGGTGTGGTCATTTCACTCCCACCTCTGCTCCTTACCTTGTGGCCTTTTCTACTTCCTTGCCAGCTGCCTTCTCACCCTGGAGATGCCTGCTCTTTGCGACCCTCTTCTGGTTGTGAGTGCCAGGACCAGCCTGCCATGTTATGAGATGCACAGGTCATGTTCCCTTCATCTCCCCTCTATTCTTTATTCTTGATTTTTTCACATCTTTCCCAGGAGTCTTGCCCCAATGAAGGTATTTCTGGCCCCATTTTATATGTTGTCATTCTCTGTTCTGGTGTAAGTTCCTTGAGGGCAGGGTTTGGTTTTGGGTGTGGTTTTGTTTGCTTTGCTTGCACTTATATTTTAGTACTCTGCACAGTGTCTAGTACATACTAATTAGTGTTCTCTCTAGTTGCCTCAAGGTCTACTAGGGATCGTAAGACTACAATACCAACGAGTCAGTTGCAACATTGATGTTGGCCAAGTTACTCTAACATTTTTCAAAACCAAAGACAATGGATTAGATGCATAAACAATCTTATATCATGGGCTGTCTAAGTGAAGGGACCTTAAAACAGATGAACAGTAAGGACTGTATAATTACTTGCCCAATATTCTATGAAGAGATGGCTAGGTGGCTTAGAGGAAAGAGCCCTGGACCTGAAGTCAGGAAGACTCATCTTTCTGAGTTTGAATCCAGGCTCAGACACTAATTAGTTGTGTGACCCTGGGTAAGCCACTTAACCCTTTTTGCCTCAGTTTCCTCATCTGTAAAATGAGATGGAGGAGAAAATGGCAAATTACTTTATAATCTTTTCCCAAAAAAAACCCAAATGGGTTCACAAAGAGTCAGACATGACTGAAAAGACTAAACAATAAAATTCTGTCAAGAAGTTTTATTGTTCATTTTCTGTTTGTACTATTTTTCAAGATCCTTTCAAACTTTGAGATTCTGTAAGTTAGAATTGGAAAAGATTTTAGAGATCCTCTAGATTAACCCTTTCATTTTTCACATAAGAAAACTGTCGCACAAAGATATGAAGAGATTAGCCCCCAATCATCCAGAAAGCCCCAAGCAGAAACTGACCCTGAACATAAACATTTTGATACCTAGGCCATGACTCTTTCCAGGAAATCATGTCCCTGAGTTTGAAAATTCCAATAAAAATGAAGTCAGGGCCTCTATATTGATGACTGTCAATTCAAGGGTTGTACCCTACATTGCTTCCTGTGGGTATGAAAGTCATTATGATGAAGCTCCAATCATGCTTTAACCTTGGGCAGTGATGTCATGTACTCCCTTGGTGAATGAGCACTCCAAGGGGTTTAGAGCCCAATGTTCTTGATTAGACCTTCTTTAATATCCAAAATTCCCTATCTATCTGTGGGCTTAAAAATAAGAGGTCTGAGAACCCTTCTCCAGCAACCCATGCACAGCAGTAGCTTCCTATGGATGTATGGTAGCAAGTAGTTTAATCTGCTCTCTCCATACCTCTCCATGGAATCATAGTGATATTTTTTTATTCAGTTTATTTAGGTCTCAGGGCAGGTAGGTGGCGCAGTGGATAGAGCACCGGCCCTGAAGTCAGGAGGACTTGAGTTCAAATCCGGCCTCAGACCAAACACTTGACACTTACTACCTGTGTGACCCTGGGCAAGTCACTTAATCCCAATTGCCAAAAAAAAAAAAAAAGAAAGAAAGAAATGTATTTAGGTCTCTTGATTTATATTATACCTTTTTCCAGGAAGGTGTCAAGCCCAGTCCTGTATGCTAATGTGCTTCATACTCTAAGTGTGGTAGGGTGGTAGATTTTGAGCTGAATGACACTTCATACATAATCTAGCCCAACACTCTCATTTTTACATTTTAGGAAATTGAGGCCCAGAGATGTTAAATGCCCAAGGTGACATAGGTAATAAGTGGGAGAGTTAGGTTTCTAACTGAGGGCTCTGACTACAAATCCAATTTTCTTTTACACTCCACCTAAATATCTCTTCTAACTAAAGAGAAGAATATTGGGGAAAGCCCATTTTTCTTCATTTGGTCACTTCTTCCATAGCTACCCAAAGTAGAAGACAACTCCATCTCCTGGGTTATCTCAGAATTTAAAAGTATCGCAAATGGTAGAGATGTGCTCTGAAATCCCACCGTTATGAATCAGAAATACACTATTCTGATATCTTTTGTTAAGGTTGCTGTTTGAGAGACTGGGGCATTGCAGGGAGAGGGGGGCAGAGGGACATGGAAGGAGTTTAAAAATAACAACAAAATGAGAAGGTATGGTTGCTTCAAAATGGTCAGTACATCATCTCTGTGGGCATTTCCTCTATCTGATGCAGATGACAACCCATCTATAACTAATGGCCCTAGGGAGCTGTCCTAGCTACAGAAGGCTTAAAAGACTCATCCATAGTAACATAGCTAGTATGTGTCAGAAATAACATTTGAACCAAAATTTTCTTGACTTTAAGTTCAGCATTCCAACGAGTATACCATGCTGCCTACCCTCTACAGTGATATAATAATAGACTAAGATATGACAAATCCCAATTATAATTATCCATAAGAATTGAGATAATTCTATTAGAACTACAGTATTTTACATATGAAACCATTGCTTATAATTCCTCAGACATAACATAAATCTATAAAAATATAAAAGATTTCATCATACGGAATACACATGATCTCCAAGTTATGTGAAATGAAAGGTCAAAATAAAAAGACTTAACTATGCAATTCTAAATGATGTGGGAACAGAATAAGACATGTATCATCCCCATACTCCTTTCTTCTATTAGAATGTTCAGAAACTACTTTCAATGAGTCTACATGAAATGAGCCCGTATCCATATGCTTTTATTCAATTATAAAAAGCAGTTATTTTATGCACTTCTGTAATAATCCACTGATGATTAAATATAAATGCATAATAAAATAATGATTTGTGTCAAGACTAGTTCTATCTGAACTCCACCAAAATAAATCAATCAATCCAAATATGATAATAATAATAATCATAATGATAGCTTCTACTTGTTAACAGTAACTATCCTGTGCAGAGTGTAGTCTAAATATTATCTGCACATTTAACAGATGGAGAAACCGGGGTTCATAATCATGTGAAAATGAGCTTTTTCCAGGATATGTAACTTTGAGGCCTACATGATTAAGCAATGGATTCAAAGCAATGGTATCTGTTAATGGAATAAGCACTGTATAGTCTTAAAACATATCATCAGATTTCTTAAAAACAGTCCCCTTCTCTCCACTCACATGGTTATCACTGTAGTTCTGGACGTAGAACTTTTCATCTAGTAAGGAACTTTTCAACTTTTGCTTTTCATAGACCCATTTGGTGGTCTAAATAAGCCAATAGGTGGACCTCTTCTCAGGATCATGATTTGAAGTGCATAAAATAAAATACATAGGGTTATAATGGAAATCAATTATATTGAGATACAGTTATCAAAACTTTCTTTTCAAAAGTTTGTGACCCCCAAGTGAAGAACTATTGCGAGAGCATCCCAGTTCATCTCCTGGCTTCCAGTCTCTCCCCTTTAGCACCCAATTATCCACACAACTGCCAAAATAATCTTCCTAAAGTACAAGTGTGATGATATCATTCCACTGCTTGAGAATCTTCCATGTTTTTTTACTGTGCCTAAGAGAAAATGCAGATGTCTCAGGTTGGCATGTAAAGACCTTCTGAGTTTGGCTTTTTGACTCCTTCTTCAAACTTATCTAACACAGAGCCCTTTCCCTCACTCTATGGTACAGCCCAACTGGATTACTTGTTTTCTTGTTTCCCTAAGTAGGCCTTCTTGTTTTCACCTCCATGCCTTTTTATAAGCTTTCCTTCATTCCTGGAATGCACTCCCTCTTTACCTCTTAAAATTCTTAGCGTCTTTCAAGGCTAAGCTCAGGGATCCCCATACTGTGAAATACCTTTCCTCGCCCCTCCTCAGTGGTTTAAACCAGAGGTTTTCTCCCTCTTCAAATTTTCTTGTATATACTTATCTGTATGAATTGATCTTCCTTCCCCATACCAATAAACTATTGGTACTCCGAGGACAGGGTTTATATTTTGTCCATACTTTATATCTCCAGATCTAGTTAACATTAAAAACCGTAGATGTTGGTTTAGGTTGAATGGGGATCCCAGCAGATTGACTATGTCGTGGTTAAGCCTACAGCCTTGGCTTTGTTTCAAAGTATTTGTTTGTTGACACTGCTCCAGACAGAAGTTTCCTTAGTGACTCTTACTGCAAAGTAAATCAAAGGCCCATGAGCTGGCTTCACTATTTTCTCCAGCTCTATGAAGATACACAAAAGTCAGGGAAAATTCATGGGCACGAATGCCATAGAACAGTTAGAAAACATTCACTTTAGATCAACTCAAATTCAATGATATAATCTACCTGTATGTTTTTAGCTTCTTAGTTATAGAACAGAACAGGTTTCTTCCTAATGATGCTGGGGTTCCTCTACTACTCTAAGAAAAATCAAAAGCATGGATGAGGAATTTCAGGGCATGAAGAGAATCCCCAGGTTCCTTCAAAATACAGATGACACATCACTTTCTATACCATACTTCTCCTGCCTCTCCTCAACCTGGTTGTTATTACTCTATCACCCTTGAAATTGCCTTGTATTTCTTGAAATATACATTGGATTTATCATTCATATACTTGGCCCCCTGTTGCCACTCCATCTAGACTCAGTAAGTCCCCCAAGAACAGGGACCATTTTCTTTTTGTTTTAATATTCCTAGCACACAGATGTGGGTCTTTCATATAGTAGGCACTTCATAACTTTTTACTTAATTGAATGAATTTGAACTTAGAGATCCATCCCAAACATTCCATTTTACAATTAAGGGGGGGCCGACAGAGGAGAAATTATTTTACCTAAGATCAAATAGTAAGTGGTAAATCTAAGATTTCAACTTAGATATTCTGACTCCAAATTCAGGGTTCTATTTACTATATCACTCATTTTCTCTCATGCCATGCTCTATTCTAGGCTATATTACATACTAGCTTTGTGAGTTTCATTTCTCTATTTGCGAAAATGAGGAGGTTGGACAAAATAATATCTAATGGTCTTGCTTGTCCTAAATCTCTAGCAAATTTTGCATCTCCTGAGGGAAATTCAATTGCAATAGTATTATGCATTGCATTAGGACCTATATGGAAATCATCTAAATGTGAGTAATTTTGTCCATTTGCAAATTAACAGACAGGAACCATACAGAGAACAGTTCATTTCAGTGCTTAACAAATTTAAAAGTAAATTTATTTTAAAATATCTTTATTGAATTCAAAATCTGAATTCTTTTTAAAACTATTAAGTCAGTAAAGCCATATCACTTGTGTTCCTTAATACCATTAACATTTCCTTTCAGTAATGCAATTCCTTTTAAACTGAACCTCTTTTTATTCAATAAAGGGGAAATTTTTAAGTGAACTTGTCTCTGACTCCACCGTGTTGTTAGTTCTTTAAAAAACAACCTAATCTATGTAAATTTCATGATTTAAACCCCATGTGATTTTTAAATTTCATGATTTAAACCCCACGTACTCTGTTGGTATTCACATATTTACAAGAGAGCTAGAAGAGAGAATCTTTACGTATTAGGTAGGTTTCCTATGCAGGACTTAATGGGAGGACAGAGACAAGAGTCATCCAGGATGAGAAAGTGCAGATAAGTAGCCATCTATGCTGTAGGAGGAAGCACTGAAGCTCACGAGCACATGAATTTGCCCAACTAGATTCAGCCATGAATTGAGGTTCTCCCTGTAGTTAGGCTTGTTGAATGACAAAGTGATATGTTTCTGCAGATGGGTCTTGATAGAAGACAGGATAGAGTGATGAGCTTTGGCATCAGGAAGATCTCAGTCCAAATCCTATCTCTGCCATTTGTTAGCTGCATGAGTGTGATCAAGTCACTTAATGTCTATGTCATCAATACCACATTAGCCATTGCTGCATCACCAACTGCCTCTCTAGGTAGAGTTGTCTACACTAGCAAAGTTTCAGATGTTCCATACGTTCATGCCAGGTCTGAAGTTTCAGTGGAACTCAGAAGCCATCTAGTTTCAATCCCTTCATTTTTCAAAGGAGCAAAGTAAGTTCCAGGGACGTTGACTCACCCAAGATCACACAGACCATAAGAAACAAGGGCAGAATTTGAACCAAAGTCCTCCAACTCCAGAGCTGGGCCTTAATTTATATGGCCAACAGTAGAACATGGAAGCATGGTAATCAGAGCTGACTAAGATATGTTAACGTCAACTCAACAAGCATTTACTAAGCATCTAGTATGTGCCAAACACTGTGAAAATCCCTGGGAATACAAATTAAAAACAAGAAGAATGGTAGTCTCTGCCCTCAAGGATTTTGTATTCTAATGGGAAAGGATAACACATTAAAGAAAACTGAAAATGGTGAGGGGAGGGAACAGAACAGGTGAGGGGGGGCGTCTATACAATGGGATGGTGGAGAAAGTCCATAATGTAGCCAAGAGAGGAATGAAAAGATGGCTGACCTACGCATCTTCTTAAAAATAGAGATTTGAGAAGGAACCAGTCGATCAATAGGAGGTTCCACAGGGACACAGGATCCTTCCATTTTGAGAATTCCAAGGTTGGAGTGAACTTCCAGAGTGAAGAGGTTTTTTTGGCATGGTGGAGAAAGTCCTGTGGAGGTAAGTCAGCAGAGCAGCCTGTAGAGGAATGCAGTTCATAAGTGACTTTGGGTTTATAAGTGGCTTTGGTTTGCACGAAGGATTTTGTTGCCTGAAATAATTCTGGAATTCCTGGAGGGGAAAAGGGATTAGATCCAGTTAAGGGAATTTCTGATTTGTTTCCATAACTACCAAGAGATCTGGAGATCTCCATTTGCTTTTTGAACTATGACTAGGCCTCAGCATTTCAAAGTGGGAATGTAGACCCAGTTAAGGGAAAACTTGACCACTTTAAGTCCAAAGATTTGAAATAGGTGAATGGAGAATCACGGGCACAAAAGAAAATGGCTCATTGAAACCACCTAAGCCAAACATCAAACCCGAGACTTGATTCTATCAAATATCAAATTAATGACACAGTCCACGTTACAGCAGAAATAACTTTGGTCCTAAGGACTCATATTTATGTACTGAGAGGCTGTTCACAAAATATTTGCTCTATTGCAACTCTTCATGGTGTTATTATCTCCATTTAACAGATGAGGAAACTGAGGTTCATTGAGAGCATAGAATATATAAAAGGTGGCATGGCTTTAAGTAGTAGCACTAATATCATCTCTATTTCTGTGATTCTTATTATTTTTTTTAATTTATTTATTTATTTTTACTTTTCAACATTCACTTCTGTATGATTTTGAGTTCCAAATTTTCTCCCCCTCCCTCTCCTCCTTGCTCCCCAAGACAACGTCAATCTGATATAGGCTTGACATAAACATTGCTATTAAACACATTTTCACATTAGTCATGTTGTAAAGAATTAGAACCAATGGGAGGAACCATGATAATGAAGAAACAAAAAGAGAGAGAAAGAAAGAGAGAGAGAGAGAGAGAGAGAGAGAGAGAGCTGCGATTTGCATTCAGACTCCATAGTTCTTTTTCTGGATGGGGATAGCATTTTCTGTATGATTACTATTATCACTATTCCTTCTTTCTACTCCTCCTCCTAATAATAATTATAATTATAATAATGATAACTATAAGCTGGCATTTCCATAGTGCTTTAATTTTTGTAAAGCACTTTATCTGTACTATCTCATCTGATCCTCACAACAACCTAAGAGGTAGGTGATAATTTATTCCTTTTCTACTGATAGGGAAACTGAGACTCCAAGGAATAAAATGACAACCACAGGATCAATCAATCATCTATTCAACAAGGATAGATTAAGTGCCTACTATTTGCCAGGCACTCTGTTAACGCCTGGGGATCCAAAGAAAAAAGTGAAACATCCTTTGCCTTCCCAGAGCTCACATTCTTTTGGGGGTCAAACAGATAGTAAGCCTCTGAGGTGGGATTCAAATTTAGAAATTCCTGACTGTGAGGCCATAGCCTTAGTGTCTATAGATACGCCCAGTGATCTTTCAGTGCCATTACAATGAAACCATCTGGAAGCAGGGCCTGAAAGGTCAGATCTGACTCATATAAGTGCAGCTTTGCACATTGTCTGCATCTCATTAAGGAATTGTTTACATTCTTTTTGTCCTTTGTTTTTATACAAATACCTGTTTGTTCAACATACTTCTGCTATGGAAACACTAAATAAAGTCTGATATTTTGGTATGTGTTCTCATCACTTCTTTTTAATTACACCCCGTGATTACTTTCAAAGTTTTGTAGCTTACCCTGTCAAGATTGAAAATAATACTCCCGCTCAATGCTGTCTAGAATGTAATACTGCCCCACCTCACTCTGCATTTTATTCAATGAGATGCTTACATCTAAGCAGAGGGATTCATGATTGCGGGACAGCTGGACCGCACAGTGGAGAAAGCGTGGTGCTTGGGATCAGGAAGATGTGAGTCTGAATTATCCCTCAGACACTAGTTATGTGAATACAAGAAAGTCACTTCTCTCTGAGCCTCAGGTCTATGAAACTGG
The DNA here is from genome assembly GCF_900497805.2 of Vombatus ursinus. NCBI lineage: Eukaryota > Metazoa > Chordata > Mammalia > Diprotodontia > Vombatidae > Vombatus > Vombatus ursinus. The sequence continues at coordinate 8,115,421 of NW_020954600.1, read as the reverse complement.
GATAGCATCTGCCTCCAAAGGACTGTTATAAGAATCAAATGAGATGATATGTAAAGTACTTTGCAATACTTATTTATTATAGAAATGCTACTATTTATTAGCATTGGGGCAACTAGTGGAAAGAACTCTAGACCTGAAGTCAGGAAGATTCATCTTTGTCAGTTCAAATCTGTCCTCAAACACTTACTAGTTGTGTGACCCTGGATAAGCTGCTTAACCCTGTTTGCCTCAGTTTCCTCATCTGTAAAATGAGCTGGAAAAGAGAATGGCAAACCACTTTAGGATCTTTGCCAAGAAAACCCTAAAAAGGGTGACAGTCAGACATGACATGAAATTAAAACCGATTTATTAATATTATTGTTTTTTTAATTGCTATGATAATGATGATAATGATGGTGGTGGTGTTGTTGATGATGATGATGATGGGGTCATAGCTTTAGAGCTAGAACAGTATTTAGAGATAATCTTGTTCAACTCCTTTATTTTATAGATGACAAAACTGACATGTGGGGATATGAGATATGAAATGATTTACTCATGGTCTCCCAGTAAGGGGCATAGCCAGCATTTGAACCCAGGTCCTTTGAGTCCACATCTGGCATTCTTCCATATTAAGCTTATTTTATACCCATCCAGGGTACTCTCCAGTCATCCTGATCTATATCTTGCCACTCGACCCAGATGGCTCAGAAGAAAAAAGTGGGGCTGGTGACTTTGCATAGTCCTCCCTCACTTAAATCCAATTCACTTGCATGTCACAGCATTACCTTCCTGACGTCATAGTTCTCTTTGAGAATGAAGGACAAACAACAATTTTATGCCATATAACACAGGAGATATAGGATTGGAAAAGGAGGCAAGCCCGTCAGGAACCATGAGTGATGAATAAAAAGATGGACAGCCCCAGTTTTGTACTGCTCCCCACAGAATGATAAAGAATTCAGAGGAAGGACTCCAGTGTGTTGATGTGACTTTCAGGGAAATAACTATTGAGTTATAGGATCAAGACCTAGAAGGAATTGTGGGAATCAATCATTAAGGCCACCCACCCCTCTCATTTAACATGAGTAACAGCAGCAAATGTTGATAAAGTATGGCTGGGTTAGGACCTCACTGTTGGTGAGAGGATCACCACCAATGCTCTTATAGATCCATTGAAAAATTGAACAAAAGAAAAGCTAGCTACTGTGATTGTGTAACCTCCTAGGAACCTTGTCTGAGTATTGCTGGCATACAGTGAACTGATGGGAAAACAATGGGTCATATTAACTACCAGCCAAACCTATGAATTCCAGCCACTGGAGGATTCAACTGAGAAGTACTTAAACAAGTTAGCATTACCACAGAAAAATAACCATAACAAAGGTGCATGCTCTGCTGACTATGAGTGTGAGTGATGCTTCTAGCTCACCAGGAAGATGTATATTTAGTTTAATAAACAATAATAGTGGTGATGATGATGATGATGATGATGATGATGATGATGATGATAGCTAGGTGGCACAGAGAATAGAACACTAGCCTTGGAGTCAGGAAGACTCATCTTTCTCAGTTCAAATCTGTCCTCAGGCACTTCTTAGCTATGTGACCCTGGGCAAGTCACTTAACCCTGTTTGCCTCAGTTTCTTCATCTGTAAAATGTGCTGGAGAAGGAAATGACAAACCACTACAGTATCTTTGCCAAGAAAACCCCAAATGGAGTCACAAACAGTTGGATATGACTGCAACAACTAAACAACAACAAATAATAAGAGTATTTTAAAGCACTTTAAAGTTTGTAAGGTACTTTACAATTGTTTTATTCTCACAATAACCCTGGGAGAATTAAGTAGTAGTTTCCAAACTTAGTGCTTTAAATATGCAAAATATTATAATCATGTACAACTTAATCCCCAAAATTCAACATTAACCAATAATAGTCTACCCAATTCAAAAAGCATTTAAAGTGCCTACTATGTATAAGGAACTGTGATGGACACTGGGAATATAAGGATAAAATGAAGAAAAGTCCCTGGGCTCAAGGACATTGTGTTGACCTGGGTAGAACGGCATGTAAACAGAGACATAGATAAGTCTTAATTTGGGGAGCAGGGTGATATGATAGCTATCTAAGGGAATGAGGAAAACCTTCAGGAGGTGGTCCATGAACTAAATCCATATTATGTTTCTAATTGATTTAATTAATTTTGTTTATTTATTAATTAAGATTTTTAAAAAAGGAGCCCCATGATCTCCTTAATTACAGGAGAAATATGGCAATAAGAGGCAGAGATACAGAAGGAATGTATTTCAAAAATAGGGGACAAGGTGTGAATCAGATACCTCTGCCATGTCATAGTTATGCATCTTCCCTCTGAGATTACTTTCTATTTATACCATATACATCTTGTACATATACAACTATTTGTCTGGTTTCTCCTCCCATCAGAATGTGAGCTACTTGAGAGCAGTAATCATGAGTTTATCTTTCTTTGTTTCTCAGCCCTAAGTTCAGTGCCTAGTACATAGTAAGCAATTAATAGAAACGGTTTTCTGGAGTTCACCCAGCTAAGCTCCTTCAGTCCAACAATTCATTTCAACAAATATTGATTAAGAAGAGCCAACAGTATACAACACAGTGTGGAGGTACTAAGGACAGGAGGACAGAAATGAAAAATAGTCTCTGTGATTAAGAACCTTGCATTCCATTTAAGGGAAGAAACATATACACAGTTAAATAAATACGTGGAGAAAAGAGACGGCATTAATAACCAGAGGAGATGAATAGAAATTTCCAAGAGAAGAAGCATTGAAGGAAGAAAAAGATCCTGAGAGGCTGAATTCAATGGAGAGGGTATTCTGGGCATGCAGGAAGCCTCTTCAAAGGCCCAGTCTTTGGAAAACAGCTCACAGGTCAGTTTGGTTATAACAAAGAATAGATGGATGGTAGGAATACATCATAAAGCAAGTGGGAGCCAGATAATGGAGGGATGTAAAGACTAGACTGAAAATTTTGTACCTTATCCTACAGGTAAAAGGGAGCCAATGATACTTTCAGAGCAGTGTCGGAGCTATATATAAGATGATTTTGGTAGCTATATGGAGAATGGATTGGGGAGGAAAAAAATGGGGGAGTTGGATGGCATTCTAGTCCATGGTCTAGGTCTCCTCCCACTCAGTGCAGTGTTCTGGTAAAGCTGCCTCTAATACTTTCTACTTTGACTTTGCAACATTACTCATTACCATATTTTATAACATTTGATCCACAGGTCTGTAAAGTAGAAGGTTCAAGTAGAATCATTCCCATTTTTCACAAAGGAACTTGCAGGTAAATTACTTGCTTAAAAGCCACATAACTAGTAAGTAACACTACACAAAATGGAACCCAGAGAGCTGATTATAATCCAGTTGTCTTTTCTACTATGCATTGTTGGCATTCATGCTATCCTTCTGACTTATGATGTAAGAACCCATGAATTGATGAAGAATGAAATAAGCAGAAAGGAAAAACATATACAATGTCTACAATAGTATAAATAGAGGGAATATTTGAAAAGAAGTCAAACTCTGAGTAAGGAAAAATGAATAATGTTTCCAGAGAAAGATAATGAAATAAACCTTCTTTTGTTCATAAGGGAAGTAGGGGACAACCAAGGTGAGACGGGGTATACGTTTATTCATATAATCACAGAATGGGACAATTTTATTTTTTCTTTACAACAAGGTAGCTTTTATTTTTTTTTTGAGTGGGGGGTTGAGTATATTTCCAGAAATTATTCTGCTATAAAAACAAAAGGCATCGATAAAATATTTTAAAAGACTTAATGTAGTACTCTACTTTCAAAATTAGATTGGCATGTTTATCCAATTAGTTTAAAATATAGGGAGGCATAATTACAGAAATTTTTAACTACACTCTATCCACCTGCGTTATTCCTCCTTTCCCAGAAATGACTTCAAAAAAAAAAAAAGCTTTTCACATTCTCTTATAACAAGCATCATTTAACAAACACACTTACCTAACATTTATTAAGTTCCTACTGTGTATAAAGCACCTTTCTAGGAGCCAAGAGAAAACAAAACAAAGAGACTTTGGCCAAAAAGAGGTATTCTAAATACAAAAGTGGCTTTAACAAAAGACAGAGAATAAAATAGAGATACAAAGAGAATGTTCTGGAATTGTGCAACCAAGAACATTTGAGGAAGAAGAAGGCTCAATTTCACCTAGGGTTGGAAGGCCTTGGGAATCAGGGAGGCTTCATGGGTTCATTCTAGCGTTCTTGACTCCACTAAACTGTCTTGGGTCCCTCAGCTTCTAATTAGTAAGCCATAACTATTTCTAGCCTAGCCCAAACACCCAGAGTGCTATTACCTTGCCATTTTCACATTATGCTACCCTATGTGCACAACCTAGAACATCCCCATCTCTGTTTCTACCTCTGTGTCTGGGAACAATAATCAAATCAACACTACCACTCCAGGAAAGGCATGGTCAATTGTTTTGCAACTCTACTCATCATCATTGTGATTTCCTGACCAAATGATGCTTCTCTATTCATCACTCATTTATATTCTGTCTTCCTCAGTTAGAATGCAAGCTCCCTGAGGGCAAGGACTCTCCTACTTTGACTAGTTATATCCCCAGTGTACAATGCACAGCATCTGGAATAAGCATCCCTCACATCTATCACCTTCTCTCTATTTACAAAGCCTAGTTCAAGACATCATCTCTTCTCAGCTGGATTACTGTGATACTCTTACAACTAGTCTCAATCCAGTCTCTCACCTCCTTGGTCCATCTTCCACACCAATACCAAATTGATGTCCTAAAGCAAAGCTCTTGCCATATTTCTCCTGTAATTAAGGAGATCATGGGGCTCCTTTTTAAAAATCTTAATTAATTAATTAATTTAATTAATCAAAAACATAATTAACCTCCCCCCCCAAAAAAGGCCTACCTACTTGCTGTCCTGTCTACAGTATGTCATCTCTCATGTCCATGCCATCGATCATCCATACTCATGTAGCAACCTTTTGGGGCCCAAGAAGAAGGATAGTAAGGAAATGTCTATCCTCGCCATCAGCATCAGTCTCCAATGTATATATTCCTTTGGCAACCCAAAGGATGCTACATTCACACTCAGAAGGTTGCTACACCTAGAAGGCTCTCTCTCTTTAACTCTGCCTCTTGGAATCACTCTTCATCTCTTACAAGAGACCCATACTGATTCAGTTCTCCGTTATTGCCTTTCATTTACTAATCATATATTTAATATGTATCTGCACATACGCAGTATTCTCCCAGCAGAATAAAAATGCCTTAAGAATGAGGACAAGTTTTTTTTTTAATTCCCAACATCTAGCATGATATTTGACACATAGTAGACTCTTAATTATGTATTGAATTGAATTGAATTGAATGAGGGAGGTGGGATTTAAGCTGGGTGGATATGATTTTCTAGTAAAGATATATATTTTTTAATTAAAAAGGATTGAAGGAGAAAATTTGACTATCTATAGCAGTCAAACTGGATATCATAGAGAGTACCTTCAACAAAGAAAGAAAAATAGAATTTGAAGCACCTAAAAGTTCATAGGACAAAAGCAGACAGAAGCAAGGTAGGTAACAGAATTCATTTGAGCATGGAATGATTGCGTAAAATATGTCAGGGATAAAGTAGCTCAGAAGGAGAGATAGCTGGTGAAGGAAGCTAAGGACACCACCTCCAACAAAAAGAGGTTATTTGGGTTTTGTTTCATGTTTAGCTCTATTGAGGGGAAAAAAAGGATACGACTGCTGTGTGGGGTGGATGGGATGATGATAACTGACATCAGAGAAAAGACCAAACTGCTCAAATCTTCCTTTGCCTCTATCTACCACTCTTCATCTCTTTCTTTCCACCTTTACTTCTGACCAAGGCACCTTGGTGTTGCAGTGGGTAGAACACTGGCCTTGGAGTCAGGAAGTCTTGAGTTTCAAATCCAGCCTCCTACGCTTACTAGATTTATGACCCTGGACAACTCACAGCCTCTGCTTCCCTCAGTTTCCTCAAATGTAACATGCAGATAACAACACCTACTTCACAGAGTTGTTATGACGATAAAATGAGATAATATTTATAAAATGCTTAGCATAGTGTCTGACATGTAGTAGGCACTTAATAAATATTTGCTCCCTTCCCCCAGTCTCCATTTGTTATGCTAAGAAGAATGAATTTTCAATGGAAATGACAGAATAAAAAAAAGCTAAGAGAAAGTAGACACGAGATAAGTTAAGGAGACAGAAAAAGAGAACCAAGGAGTCCTGGGGGGAAAGAAATGTATCTTTGGCAAGAGATTGCTGAGCCTCCATTAGTTATATAAGGAAGCTTAAGGCAGTTTTATCTATTAAGCTTAAAATTTTTGGGATAGCCTGTATTTGAAAGATCTGGAAGAAGAGGACAGTTACAGCAGTAGAAAAAAAAAACCTCTAGAAAATAAAGACAGAGAAAGAGACAGAGAAAAAGAGACAGAGACAGACAGAGGGAAAGACAGAAAAAGAAAGACAGAGAGACAGGAGAAAAGAGACAGAGGGAGAGGAGAAAGAGAAACAGAGAAATGGAGAGAGACAGAGACAGAGACAAAGACACAGAGAGGGAGGAGAGAGACACAAAGAGAGAAAAGGAGAGAGAAAGAGACAGATGGACAAAGAATAGAATCTAAAAAGTGTAAGTCAATGAGTATGACTGAGTCCTGAGAAAATCCTAGAAAGAGTGTCAAAAGGATGATACATGTTAGCAAACATAGAATTAGAAGCCAGAACGAACAAAAAGTCAAAATGATTGATTCCTTGATTCTCTGATAGTGAGTAATATGGTGTCATTGGACAATCTGTTGTTGTTCAGTCATTATGCAGTCATATCTGAATCTCTGTGACCCCATTTGGAGTTTTCTTGGCAGAGGTATTGGGGTGGTTTGCCATTTCCTTCTCTAGCTCGTTTTACATATGAGGAGACTGAGGCAAACCGACTTGCCCAGGGTGACCCACCTAATAAGTGTCTGAAGTCAGACTGAAACTCAGGAAGAGGAGTCTTCCTCATGCTAGGCATTATGGCACCACCTAGCTGCCCTAAGTGGACCATAGATTGCATGAAAAGAAATTATATGGGCAACTAGGTGGCTCAGGGGATAGAGCACTGGCCCTGGAGTCAGGAGGACCTGAGTTCAAATGTAGCCTTAGACACATAAAACTTACTAGCTATGTGACTCTGGGCAAGTCACTTAACTCTAATTCACATGCACACACACACACACAGACACACACACACACGGAATGATAGGAAATCAACTCAGAAGTTTAACTTGGAACAAAATTGTGTAGTACCTCAAATACTTTATAGCAATGAAAGACTTAAGGAGACAGGGTTTAAGGAGAAAAGATAATTTCAGATGCAGATATTGGAGTTTCAGATACCTACAAGACATCCAATTTGTTTATTTGGTGAACTTCCTTTAGCTATTCAAATTTGCAACCGCTTGGCCACCTAAAATCTGACAATTACCTGGGACCCTAAAAATTAAAGTGTCATAGAAATATTAGTTATTAACTTCATTAACTCATTCTTATCTTTTTTTTAAAAAAGATAATCAAAATCAATGTCAAAATAGAGTAGGAGAAGAGATCATAAAACCAGTATGTGTAAAAAATGATGAATCTTGGATTCAAGTCTGACTGATTAGCTAAAGATAGCAACAAAACTACACTGTAATACATATGTGTGCATAGGCATGTGTGTATGTGTGTGTAAATGTGTATATATAAAATTATATATATATATGGAGAGAGAGAGAATTGTTGTTCAGTTGTTTTTTAGTAATGTCTTACTCTTTATGACCCCATTTCGGATTTTCTCAGCAAAGATACTAGAGTGGTTTGCAATTTCCTTCTCCAGCTCATTTTATAAATGAGGAAACTGAGGCAAACAGGGTTAAATGACTTGCCCAGGGTCACACAGCTATTATTCTTGACTCCAGGCCCGGCACTATCCACCTAGCTATGTATTTTCTGCAATGTAGCTGCCCACTCTCTCTTTCTTTCTCTCTCTCTCTTTCTTTCTGTCTCTCTCTGTCTGTGTATGTATATATATATATGATATATATGTGTGTGTATGAATATATATGTATATATGTGTATACACATGTGTGCATAACAAATATATATTACATATGTGAATTATAATACACATATTTGTATTATATGTACAACTATAAACATATAAAGAGGAATCTCAAACTGAATTAGATAAAACTATGTACACACATTTTGAAAATAATATATAATTATATATACATATGTACTGAGTGTATGCATGTGCATATGTAGATAGATAGATCTATACATAGATTTTTACTAGAAATCTTTTTTTTTTCTCAGCTAGGCAAGGTTAAGTGACTTGCCCAGGGTCACACAGCTAGTAAGTGTCAAGTGTCTGAGGACAGATTTGAACTCAGGGTCTCCTGACTACAAGGCTGGAGCTCTATCCACTGTGCCACCTAGCTGCCCCTAGAAATCTTATTGGCATCATAGATGTCCTGAGATCATCAGTTAAGAGGCCTGATGGAAACAATGTATTCTCTAGCTTCCAGGGGGAAAAAAAAAAAGGCAGTTGAAATGTTCGGGGTTTTTCTTCCCCTTTGGCTGAGGTTTCAAACTGGTTAAACCACCATAGACAATCCATGGTCTTCTGAACCACCCAAGGTAAATTGGCAACAGAAAATACATTAGAAACGCTTAGGGGGCTCTAAAGTTAATATGGCTCTTTCCCGGAATAGTGTGCTGTAAATTTGAAAAAGGAAGTAGTGAATGAAACAGACCTTCACGTAGGCAGCCTGCAGCTCAATGACCATGAAATCCAGGTGGTCTGATTTTACCAGGGGGCAGTTTCATGCCCAGATGTGGCAAGACCTAGGGTTGTGTGCCTAGAACACATGAGTTCACCTAATGAATTATGAAATTAATTTTCATCATCATAGATAAAGATGAGAATGAGGTAACGAAAATAGCTGACAATTATATAACACTTCAGTTAACAGATTTTTTTCCTTTGCTCTAACCATATGGAGGAGGGTAGTGCAAATATAATTCCCATTCAATGGATGAGGAAATCTGGCTTGGCAAGGTAGAAGACCTTGCCTTGGGTCCTCCAAATGGTGCCTGAGGCAAGATGTGAATGAAGATCTCCAGATTCCAAGGGCTGAGCACCTTTCACTAAATCCCTCAGAGAAATCCTTCAGGTTTCCCACCCTGACCACCTGGAGGTAAGCAACAGAGCATTCCACCTCTCCCTTGCAAGTTTGAACAGAATGACTTATTAGCACAAACTTCTCATTTTTCACTTCATTTCAGGGAGCCAGACTAGAGCTTGCGGGTGGAGAGGGATGGCTGGCTAATGAATGCAGCCTTCATTTTTGATTCATTTTGCTTTCTAGGCTTCCTAGTTTATTTTTCAATCAATATGCACAAGAACTGAAGGAGACATCCTATTGCTAATGATGCAATACCTACAGCACCCTGACACCCAAAATCCTCTTAGCAGCTTCTTCCTAGCATTTAGATATTGGCTACCATTCCCTCTCTGAATATTTATGTCATTAGATCCTATATATTTGAGAAAGGTCTCACAAGTAAAGCCTAGATGCTAGAGAACGTGTACTGTAGAGAAAAACAACGAGCAAATATATGAATTAGGGTTCTGGTTATACTCCCAAGGGGCATCTAGGTGGTGCAGTGGATAGAGCTCTGGGCCTTGAGTTCAAATTTGGTCTTAGATACTTACTAACTGTGTGACCCTGGGTAAGTCACTTCACCGTTTGCCTCAGTTTCCTCATACATCAAATGATCTGGAGAAGGAAATGGCAAACCACTTACAGTATCTCTACCAAGAAACCCCAAATGGGGTGGCAAAGAGTCAGACACAGCTGAAACCACTGAACAAAAATACACTCTCCGTGTGAGCAGTAAATCTTATTATTATTGTAAATTAATGAAATTATTGTGTTATTGTAAGTGATATGATGAAATCAAAGATATAGACAAAAACACAATGAATAGCCAACAGCAATAATAAAATTAATATGAATGTGTGTAGTCCTCAGTGAAATGACCGGGGAAGACTAGATAATCGCTCAGTTTCCCTCCAACTCTGAATCTTGTGATGATGGGACCATAGATTTAGAGATTAAAAGGACCTCAGAAGCCATCTAGGCCAGCTCTCTTGAGTTTTACAGATGAGAAAACTAAGGCCCACTGCGGTTACGTGACTTCTCTAATGTGACACAGGTAGCGCAAGAAGTGGGATTTTTACCCAAATCTTCTGACCCTACAATCAGAGTTCTTTTCACCATACCAAACTACCTTCTAATGATCAATCTGGAGTTAAGACAAAAATTCTTTAATAAAGTATTAACTTTTGTGCTAGGCCCCATCAGTGTGAAATTGTGCAAAACGAACCACTATTATGTTTGGTGGCATAAAAATAGGAAAGTCTATAAATAACACCTTCTGCCTATAAAGGTGTACTCTGATAAAACCACACTAAACATGTGCCATACCTAATCCATCTGTGAAGTGGATTGTGCACAGGGTCTATAAGATATTTTAAATAGATTTCAATAACTGATAATGTGAAGGTCAAAGGTTTGGGAATGTGGCAAGTTTGATTTTAAAACTTAGTCAAGGGGAGAACTGATTAACAGGCATAATTTATTTTTTGTGATATTTTGATCAACAAAAATGGGAACTTTATCAAGAAGAAGATGCAAGATGGTAAACTGTGCAAATGTTCCTTCTCAAATTTTAATACCAACTTCATGAAAATATAAATAATGTTGTTGTTGTTCAGTCATGTCCAAGTTTTCATAAACTTGTGGACCATATAGTCCATGTGTTTTTCTTGGTAAAAATTCTGGAGTGGTTAGCCATTTCCTTCTCCAGTGGATTAAGACAAACATAGTTAGTGAGTGTCTGAGGCTGGATTTGAATTTAGGTCTTCCTTACTCCAGGCCCAAAGCTCTATCCACTGAGACACCTAGCTGCCTCACAAATAATAATTGCTAACATTTAGATAGCTTGTGGTATGCAAGCTATTTAAAGATTTACACTTTCATGTTTTCAAAGCAATATAATAATATTTATATAGCAGTTTAAGTTTTGAAAAGTGCTATACAAACATCTGATTTGATCCTTACAACAGCCCACAGGGCATTGTGGATAAAGAGCTGCCCTTAAAGCCAAAAAGACCTGGGTTCAAGTCTAGTTCTGATCCATCTCAGTTGCGAGGTCTTACATCAGCAACTAGTTGCTATTGACATCTATCTAAGCCCTCAACAAGAGGGAATGTTGTCACTTGAAATACACTGAGGAAATCATAGATCTATTCCATAACACTATCCTCATCCCCATCACTATCCCCGAAGCAACCCTATGAAATTGGTGCTGTTATTATCTTCATTTGACAAGTATGATAAGTAAGGCCAAGTGAATTGCCCGGGACCACAGGGCTGGTGTCTGATTTCAGGCGTTCCTGACTCTAATTCTAGTGCCCTATCCACTATACCAGCTAGCTTACTTCCTCATGTTAGTTTTTTTAATCATTTTGAAGATATATCCATCCTTTAAATAAAAATTCATAGGTCTCCTCTTCCAGAAAACCTTCCTTGATATCTCTTTACCTACCCATAATCACTGAGACTCTTCTCCCTTGAGATCTCAGGGCTTAATATTGGACTTTTCTGATGTATTTACTATGTAGACAAATTGAGTGATGTGGGTTGTAACCTCCTAATCTGCTGAGCATGTGACACTCCCCACGAAGTCCAAGTATGCATACTCAGATGGTTAGGAAGTTTCCAGAGCAAGGGTTTTCCCAGTGCCTTCTCCTAGATGTAACACTCATTGGCTTTCCTCTCTTATCTCCCTATTAAACCGTTAAGGACAGTGACTCTGTTTTATGGAATCTTTGCCAGGCACTGGAGGAGCTCCAAATGTCTCTATGGTAGTGGCTTAATAAATATGTGTTGAATTAAAATAATCAATTCAATCAGGAAATATCAATCAGTTTGGAACTTAGTGTAAACATGTCTGTGCCACGATCTTGGATCTTTTATTCATTAATTTGATTTATTTCTGCTTCTCATGGCACCCTACACCAATTGGACATTCCATCAGCCCACAGAATCTGCCCAAATATTGGTTCCTTCCTTGAGCCATTAATTCTCAATATCTGGTATTTGCATTTTATCATATCTACCTAGCCTATCAGTGGAGGCAACTTTAATATGATGGAAAAAAGACCTGAGTTTGGAACAGGAAAGACCTGATGCAAGTAATTACATGTTGCATGACCCTGGACAAGGCAAAAAGGAAATAATACCATTTATCCTGTTTATTTTACAAGGCCACTGTGAAAGAAACACTTAAAGTGTTATGCAGAGAGTTCCAAAAGTCATAGTGCAATTGTAAGTTTTAGTTAAAATTTTTTTTAAAATGCTTAAAACTGCACTAAGACTTTTGGGAACCCTTATTTACATGATTTATCACCCTGGAAGAAGATAGATTTTTACTAGAAAATTATTTTTTCCACCCCTACTCTTTGCTCTTTGTCTTTTCTTTTCCAATAATCACAATAGTAATACTAGCTAATATTAACTAAGTGCTCTAAGATCTGCAAAGGATTTCACATATATCACCTCGTTTGAGCTTCGTAACACACCTCAAGGGTGTGTACTATAAGTATCATTTTCTAGATAAAGAAACTGAGGTTCACAGAGGTTGAGCTACTTACCCAGAATCACATAAAGTGTTAATGGGTAGGATTTGAACATTGACTTCCAGACTTCACAATCTGGCAATCTATCTGCTACACCAAAGTGAAGCAGATTCAGTTAACTCTCCTAAATTATAGACTGATAGATCTGATTCCTGCCTTCAGTGAAATTATCAGGGGTCACTCCCTGTTCACCTCTCTTCATTCTGCTCCTATAGCAAAGCTCAAATGCAGTGGAAAAGCAAGACACATATTCACAGATGATCAACATGTCAATAAACCTATAAGAAAAGGATGTGACTCACTTTTAATCTGATCAATGGAGTAATAACCACAACCACAGAGAATGAAGATAAAGTGGCCCAGTGGACTTTCAGAGATAGCCCCATTATGTGACTGGACCTCATTGGCATCAAATAATTCTAATGACTGATTCTGCATACCCCCAAGAAAGTGTTTCCTCTCATCGATTCCCTATTACCTCATCATTAATTTCATTGACAGAGTAGAATGTTTTCAAATTGGCAAAAAATAAAGATCAAACAATAGGATTTTCTCCATGTGATGCTACTGTTGTATTTCAAAAAACATTGACTTTCTTTTGATGGTTTTTGAAGGTTGAGGCCCAATCTATATAAAGGGCAATGGAGAAAGCCAGCTTTCCCCTCCTCCCCAAACCTGAGGGTCTCTAGAGTTGTTTTCCATTGTTGATCTCCTTAAAAATCATCCGTAGCTACTGAGGAAAAAGGAAAACTACACAGTGTATAAATAGCTTGGTCTTTTCATAAGGTCTTGCAGACTTACACCCTTCATGCTGGTATTGACCAAGTGGCATCCCGTCCAATTCAACAAACATTCATTCGAAGTCCATTAGGTAGCAGGTATTGTGCTAGAGGAGAAAGAGAGAGAGAGACAGACAGACAGACACAGAGACACAGAGACACAGAGACAGAGAGAAAGAGAGATCTGGAAAGAATCCCTGACTTCATGGAGTTTCCATTTCACTACATAAAACAACAGCAGACAGAAAAGTACATTCAAAATATGTTTTTTGTTTTGTTTTGTTTTGTTTTGTTTTTAAGTGATTTCAGGTGAGAGAACGGAGGGAAAGGAGAGCATTAACAATTAGCAAAATCACGGAAGGCACCTTGGTGTAGCTGGCACCTGGTCAGACTTGAAAAAAACTAGGAGTGGCCAAAAGGAGAGGTGAGGTGGAAATCCCATTCAGACTTGGGGGAAAGCAGCAGCCTGTAGAAAGGCATAGAGGAAGAAGAAGGAAGAAGGCCAGTTTGTCAAAAACTTAGAGTGGGATGAGGTTTGGGGTGGGGAAGGAGGTATAATGTGTAATCAGTCTTGAAAGATCAGTTGGAATCAACTGGTAAAATTTTAAGATAAATATCTGCCATACTGTGTCCCGCTCTGCATGTCTTATTCTTGGAGGGTCTTTGGAAAGCTTTACCTTATCTAGAAGAAGGCAACTATGATGACAAGAGGGCCTCAAACAATGCCACATTAGAATAATTTGAAGTAATGAGACGTATTTAGGATAGAGAAGATATGGAGGGAGGACCCAATCACTGGCTTCAAATCTAGCACAATTTCTCTAACATAGTGGTTGTTCAATAAATGCTTGTTGATTGATGAATTCTGTTTGGTCCTGTAAATAACTCCTTCCCCTGATTGAAATTTACCAAGAAAAATACTCATATTCTATATAAGGAAAATCCTTATGATGATTAAATCCAAAAATAAAATGGATTATTTTGAAGGGGGAGTGGAGGAGTAGAGGTATGTGATAAATTCTATCATCACTGGGCGTAGGGAGGAAGAGGTTAGAACACTCACTAGTGATGCTGTAGTAGGCATTCATGATTCAAGAAGAAATTCAACCTTGTAAGATCTCTTCTCGTTATATCATTTCTATTTAAGTTTTGTTTTAGAGGGGATGATTTCCCAATCCGTGAACTGTCACCTTGTAGCATAGGTTTATAAGATCTAGAACTGAGAAGGAGCTTAGAGGTCATCTAATCCAACTGCCTCATTTTATTGTATGTTTTTCCTTTCTTTTTTTAAAAACAAATTCTATTTCCTTCAGTTAATAAATAACTCTTCTCTACCCTCCATCTTCCCATCCCACTGAAAAAAAAATAAAGCAATTAATTTGTAAAAAAATATTAATATTATAAAGAACAAAACAAATTCCCACATTACCCTATCTATCTGGCTATCTATGTGTAAATATATACATGTATATGTGTGTATCATTCTATTGTCTCTGTTCATCACTTCTCTTTCAAGGGATGCGTAGTATACTTTATCATCAGTCTTCTAGAATTACAGTTGACTATTATATTAATCAGAGTTCTTAAGTCTTTCCATCAACTGTCTCATTTTTTGATTAAGTAAACTGAGGCCCCAATATGTTAAATGACTTGTCCACATTCACACAAGTAGTAATAGTTGAAGGTAATCAATTGCCTAAGTCATCTGATTCCAGAGTTGGTGTTATTTTGTCTCAGAAATCCTCAAATTAGCAATTTGAGCAAAATAGAGAAAACAAGGACGGTTATTCATCATAACCCAAATATTTAACACTTCAAACAAATCTCATATTGATCTTTTCCCCACCTCAAATACTAATTTTTATTTATTTTCCTCTTCCCTGGGGCATAAAAAATAAAATAAAATATATCATTCCTTCCCGTGAGGATTTATATCCTCAGAAGGAAGATGAAATGTGAAGCTGTGCATTCTTCATTAACTATTATTCCCATACTTTTTCCACTTGTTGGCTGTTATTCAGGGAAGACCAAAATGTGAAATGGATTATTTTTTCCTCTCCAATTCAGGGCAATTTGATGAAGTTGCTACATGTTCATATGTCATTTCCATGAAAAACTGTTAGAATTGAATGGTTAAGGTAGGAAGAGAATCTTTTTTATTCTCCATAAAATGAAGAATGTGGGTCTTCTAGGGTCTGAAAATTCAGAAAGGAGAATGCTTACTGCTACCATAGCATTTCAGACCTTAAGGCGAATGAGAAGAAAGTGGAGCAGGTTCTTTTGAATTCCAACTTGCTAAGCAATGGCCCCTAAAAACTGGGAAGACCAACCTAATGGGATCTGAAATTAATTTCATGGGTTTTTTAGAACGTGAGGGGCTTTGTTATTTATATTCTTTCTACAGTCGCGTGACCACAGTGTAGCCGCCAGATTTGGAAGAAAACAAAAGATATGGGACATTCTTTGCTAAAGCCCACATCTGATGCCTCATGATATGGAGGGAGCCGTGGGTTCTAAAACCTGTAGTGGCAAACTGACATAATTGCCTGGTCCTACCAAGATGAAAAGACTTCAAGAAGTTGTGTGATACATATGGTCCTCAGGGGAAGGGCTAATGTGATACTCACTCCCATGTGTGTCGGTATATCTCAGCCCACTTGGGCCCATTCTGTGCACACCTATGGCTTCAAGTATGGGCCCAGGGGCATAATGAAAAGTGTCATCTGAGGATTAGACTAAGTTCAGAGATGCCCATCACCATCTTGACTGCCAGATGATGTCATGTTTTTGGACACAGCAGTTTATGAAGACTGTTCAGTGCTCCTATGGTTTAAGTCAGTAGAGAAACTGCTCAAACATTAATGAAATCATGGCTCTTTGAATTATAGAGGGCTTGAATTGGGATTTTGCATGAAGTCATTCCAAATGAACAAAGGCTAATTAATCCCAATGAATGATAACTGATAAGAAGTATAAACGATGCCATTCCCCCGACTATCTCCATATCTGATCACAGCATACAGAACCAGGGGAAATGCCCTAGAGTCTCACCCCAGGGACACATTTACCAGGAAGGCTTTGATCTTCTCCCACATTGGCCCAAGCTAGGCTCACTATAAAGGTCAGATGGGCAGTGGCACACTGAGTTTAATATTTGGCACAAACTCTCACAGAATCATGATTCGTAAACTTAGACTGAAAATACAGATTAATAGAGAATTCTTGTTCCACTCAATTCTGTATTGTAGATGGAAACAAGCAACCCATTGATTACTTGGCAGGAGATCATGGGAGAGGGCAGAGATGGAAGCCTAAGGTTAAAAAGCAAGAGCTGGTTGCTGGGATTCCTTGAATGAAATATTTCCAAGACAAAGGTAAAAGGAGTTTTTGTCTCTCCAGAAAGACCAAATGATTTTTCAGAATAAAGATCATGCTTCAAGAAGTGCCCTTCAAAGGCCCCTTTACCCTCCATCCTACACCACAAAGAAGTGTATAGTTACTGAGATCTCATTGTTTATTTCAATTGCCGCAATGTGAGTGTCTTAGTATCGACCTCCTTCCTTGCCCCTCACCACCCCAGTGTAAGGACAGAAACAGAATCATCTTTGATTTATTTTCAAAATTAAATTTGAGGAGACAAACAGTATCCTTTCAGATGATCCAGTGGAGATAGCCCAGAGTATGTTCAATTCAAACCAGCCTATACGATATTAGCACCAATACCTAGTCCAAAGTAAAACAAATATTTATAGATTGATTATTTATATTTGAATTTATTGTGAATATTACAAAAATAGCAAATTGGTATCCAGCATGCACTCTGTTTATGCAAAGTCCCAATTATTCCATATTTACCTGTGATGGCTGCCATGCTTTTATTATTGTAGACATATCCAATACTCAAGAGGCTATTTTTCTTCCTCTGTTACTTTTTCTGGTATTAATGTATATTATCCCTCAATCCCAATAAATACCTTCGTACTTGTGCGACATTATTTGATATCTCAAGTTCCCAATTTAGCTGACCTCCAGATGAAAGCCACAGATTTCATTTTTCCCCAAAATTAACAAATAAAAGAAATAATGGGGTATGGTAGTTAGATCACTGGTCTTGGAGCCAGGAAGGTAGATTCAATTCTCACCTCTGATTCATAGAGAGCACATGGATCTGGGCAAGTCATTTAAGCTCTCAATGTTCTAGAAAGCTCTCTGAGATTTTTAAGGTAAAGATAAAGATAAAGTGTTTAATTGCACTAATGGAGGAAATTCAGAGAAAGACACAGAGACAGAGAGAGACAGAGAGAGATGGTACTATCCACTTAAAGATGGCTGCAATAGAACAAGGTCTTAAAGGATTACTTGGACATGAAAATACTATCTTCCTCACTAATCCTTAACTCTACATCAAACCCTGATGTTATTCCTAAATTTTAATAAAACTATTTTTCTACACTTCTGCGAATCCATGATCTAATGAACTCTGGCAAATAGGACAGATAGCAATCTATTCAAATTTTCAAATCCTATGTGAATCTTGATCATTCCTCCCCCCTTGAATTCACCACAGAGGAATTATCCAATACTCTCTTGGTCTTGGGTGTGTGTGTGTGTGTGTGTGTGTGTGTGTGTGTGTGTGTGTGTGTTTTAAATAATATTCTATGGGCAGCAGCATGGTGCAGCTTTCCATCTGTTACATTTCAGACACATTACATCATCATACCATTACCTTTTCCATTCATAATTGAAAATATGCTTATTTATGCCTACTATATGCCCCAATGTCACTCTTTACATCACCCACAATTTTGATTCTTTAGTAGTTGTTTTATTTCATTCTTTGTAGCTACATAATATTACCAGAAAACTATGGGTGTTACAAATATAGATCACATCAAAATCCATTTTTATTCCTAACTCATCCTCAATTGTACCTTGAAGATGTATCACTACTGAACATTTCACATAGTTTGGCACTTTCAGCCAGTATGGATGGCATCATGGCCCCAGCTGACATTCATTGAGTAAATCATAATTTGTGAGAGCTAGAAGAGACCTTAGACAATATTTTGTCCAATCCAGCTATTTAACAAATCAAGAAACTGAGATCTAGAGTGAGGAAGTTATTGATCCCAAGTCACCTTATATGTTTGTCCTCTACCTTATGACTACTTTCAAACAAAAGTTTCTTTTCAGCTTCTGACTATGGGTAAGCTTCAGCTTAAGTCATCATCAATGTAATTATCCTTTCATACTCTGTGTTCAAATTATTTCCCATGGTTCTCAAGTCCATTAAGACCTCTCTTTCCTCACTTTCATGTAGCAAGAAGGAGAGAGAAAGCTACAACAGGGCATCTTGATACCAAGAGTGTAAATACACACATATACAATGAAATAATAAAATGAGTTTTGTTTGCTTTTGCTTTATTTTGTTCTGTTTTCTAAGCAAAAAGAGACAACTTTCAAAGCCACTTTTAAAGGAGAAAGGTAGAGAGATATAAGAAGAGACCTGTGTTTATATGCCTCTTTTGTCACTACCAAGTTGGGTGACCCTGAATAAGTAAATTCCTATTTTTATAGATCTCAGTTTTTCATTTACTGAATTATCTGTTCACTAAGGTACCTTCCAGTTTGAACAATCTATGTTTCTAATAGGGAGAAATATTTCTCTTCCCATCTGATAGAACTGGGTATCTGTAGCCTGCAATTCAAATAATGATTCCCTACCATGGCTACCACCTTTAAAAACGGTTTTCACAAGACATTTCTTTGAAATATACATATTCATATTTGTGTGTATATGTACATATGTCTGAATATGTATATGGACACATACATACTATATATCACAATATAAAATACTGTATATTTGTAATATTTGCAGGAGGGAAGAAGGAGCTAGGGAATTGTTTCAGGCTGACTTTTTTGATGTGAAGATTTTGCCAACATAGGCTACCAACTCTTCTATGGCTAGCAGACTTCAAGAAGTGGCATGAAGAAGAAAGGACCATGTCCCTGGTCACATAGCCAATATGTGACTGAGGCAGAGTCATTCTGGAAAGCAAATTGGAACTACAGCACCACAAATCACTAAACTGTGCACATTACATTTTTTTTTTGATTTAGTGATATTACCACTAGCTTTATACAGCAAGGAAATCAAAGAAAAGGGAAAGGACCTCTATGTACAATAACATCTACAGCGGCTCCTTTTTGGGGGTAGCAAACACTTAGTAAAAAGGAGTACTCATCAATTAGGGAATGTGAATGAACGGGATATTTTTGCAATATAACTACAAAAGACAAGTTCAGGGAAACATGAAAAAATTTGTGTGAACTGAGAGTACAATAGATAAAATTAGAATAATTTACACAGCAAATGCAAAGAAAACAAATTTGAAAGTCTTAAGAATTTGGATAAATGCAACAAACAATTGTGACTCCAGTGGACCAATGATGAAGCGTACTGCCCACATCCTGGCAGAAAGGTGATTGTCATGAGATGCAAATGTACTGTATATGCCTTCAGGAATGGCATGTGTAGATTTACCTGCAGGGCTTACTTGATACAAGGAAGGGTTTTTGTGTTTGCAATGTAGGTGAGATTTCTCTTGGGGTGGGGGGAGACAGTGATTATGATGATGCATTTTTTTTTAGAATTGAAGATAAAAACATCCATGGGAGGGGGAGAAGGAAGGCACAGAAGTAAACAGGACAGCTTTGAAACTAGCATGCTGAATTTATTATATGCTTGATTAAAATAAGCAAACTGTTTGTAGTAGAGATTTGAAGCTTCATACCCAATCCCCATCTTTCCCTCCCTCCTTTTCTTCTTTGCTCACAAAAAATGCTCTCGTTAATTCCTGTTTATTAAATAGAATAGCAAAAAAGTCAAAGAAAGGATTTGAACCCAATTAATCTCAATCCAAGACTAGGCTGTGCTCTTTTCACTATAAAACCAGCACTATTAACTCCCACTACCATCTATCACTGTCACTTCCACTATTTGTGTTGAGCTGTAAGTTTTCAAAAGGCCTTAATCATTCTGGGAGCAAAGTAGTGCCAATATTATCATTCCCATTTTGCAGATGAGAAACCTTAGCATTAAAGAAATAAAGTCAGTTGCCCAGTGGCATAGAGCTTTAAAGTCTCATTGGGACAGGAATATCAGTCCTAAATCATTTCTCATCAAGGACAAGGTCCTTAATTCATGGGACTAACCATGCAATTTGTTGTTATTGTTGTTCAGTCATTTTTAAGTCATTTTTAACTCTCCATGACTCCATTTGGAATTTCCTTGCCAAAGATATTTGAGTGGTTTACCATTTCCTTCTCCAGCTCATTTTATAGATAAGGAAACTGAGGTAAACAGGGTAAAGAGATTTCCTGAGCATCACACAGCTAATGAGTGTCTGAGGCTGGATTTGAATTCAGGAAGAGGAATGCTCCGGTACTTTATCCACTGCACCATCTAGGTGCCCTAACCATGGAATACTAAAAAAAAAAAAAAAACAATTTAAACTAGAAGTTACATGTTCGAAATTGGATATTTTTCTATTGGACTGTTTTTAACTTAACTTATTACCTTCTCCCTCCCCCATCCTTAAACTTACCTGATTGCTTAATTGGCATTTTTATGATCATTAACATAGCTCATCTTGTGAAAATTTGTTTTTTCTTACCTAAATTTACTTGCACATTATTTTGAATTCTGATATTTTTCAGCTTAAAAATGAAAGATTAAAAAAATTCTGTGATATATGAATTGGTAACTATTTGAAAGATTCAACAACAATAGATATTTGTTAGTTGTCTGGCATGTGTGAAGAGCTTAGTACTTTGGCATTAAGGAAGTTCAGATGAGGCACAAGCCTTATGTCCCTGGGGCATATGATTTGGTAGGGCGATAAAATACATAAACACATAATAGCAAAACAAAGTGATGTGTGAGGTCTAAAAAGTAAGGGCATTATTAACATGTGAGAGGAAATATATTAATGAGATCAGAGATTTGGAGCTGGACCTTAGAGGTACAGCTTTCTCATTTTACTGATAATGAAACAGAAGCCCAGAAATGGCGAGTGACTTGCCCAATGTCACACAGATAGGATGTGACGAAGATAAGCAATGAACCCAAATGTGCTGACTCGAAGGCCAGTGTTCTTTCCATTATATCATGCATCTCTGGTAAGTCAAGGATTTCCCATTATGGCATATCCTTTTTGGTATGCATCTCCCCTAATCACCTCCTTTTAGAATCCTTATAGTTGCCTTTGAGGTTTAACTGAGATGCCACCTCTTTCATGAAGCCTTTCCTGATTCCACAAGTTGTTACTACTCTCCTTCCTCAAATCATCTTCCTCCTTACCCCAGGAGAACATAAGCTCCTTGATGCAGATAACTTTTTTTAACTTTATCTTTATACACAGTGAGCACTTAATACACGCTTGTTGAATTATTGAGCTGAATTGACATGGTAACACTATATTTTAATGCTTAGATAATATACCTGCTTTGGTGACATTAAAATTCCTACTTTCCCAGAAATCATTACAGAAAATATTCCTATTATATTTTATCTCAATATTTTCCATATTTTCTCCTTTGGGTATTTTTCTATATCCTGTCCTTCACTTATATGCAGAGGGTAGGTTGGTGATTATAGGATCAGAAGAATTCATCAGCTTGAATGTTGACCTTTGGCTATTAGTTATAACCTCCTTAAATGAGAGTACTTTGTGTTACTAATATGAGATAATTGAGAAAAATTCAATATATATCCATAGATTTCCTGGAATTTCAATTTCAATGTCTCTCTCTCTCTCTCTCTGTCTCTCTCTCTCTCTCTCTCTCTCTCTCTCTGTCTCTCTCTCTCTGTCTCTCTGTCTCTTAAATGAAGCCGCTGAAATAGGTACAAACTGGAAAAGAAATCATTAAAGCCAACATAAAAGCCATTAAGAATCATAAAGATGTGTCATTCTCAGGCATTGGGAGAAGGAATAATGTGTTACTGAGAATGATCAGCTCATGTATGTACATATGCCAGCAGCCTATCTCCTAATGGGGAAAAATGATGGTTGAAAATGCTTCCATTGATTTATAAATTGCTTCTTCTTTAGGAAGGCTCACCCTTCATAAAAATCAAAATAAGGAGATGGCAAAAGTCTCCCACAGTGGCTAGAGAGAATGACCTATCTAATTCAGCAGAAAATGTTAAGTGACTCCCCTTTGCCTCAGGTGAAAATGTGTTTTGAAGATTTGGATTTCAGAGATTGATGACCCAATTTAAAAGGCTGATATAGCCCAAGCAAAAAGGACAATGAAATAGAACTTTAAAAAATAAATGTTATTCACGTCTGGGCTTCATGATGCAAAATGTTCTCGCTTGCCCTGTTTAAAAATCCTTAAATGCTAATGGTCACATCACCCACCAGAGGAGGCTTTCTGAAAAAAGGACTCTCAGTTCTTTGCCAAGAACACATGCACTGCAGACTTTAGATTCAAGAGAACAGTGGCAGGGGGTCAGGGCCTTCTTTGGGAAGGTAAACACAGGATGACTTGTAGCAATGAACCTGAACATGAATCCGACGAGAGAGGAGATGAAAGATGGGGTCACAGTTCCAGACACTGTTTCCCTGAAGTCTAACCTTCTTCTTCACCTCACCACAGAGAGCAATAAGCTCTCCTCTCCTCTGACCCTTCTACTAAATTTCTCTGGTGACTGTTGATGTCACTGTTATCAGGGTTCCCCAGCTAGACATAGCCCTAATTCCTTTTCCTAAGCACACATCACCTGGCATAACAGAAATCCATCAAGTTGAATAATCTACAGGTTGCAAGTCCTCATGTTGTCATTTAACTTGTTTTAAAAGTTCTTTTGTCCTCAGGAAGTTCCAGCTAGCATCATATCCTATATGCTAAGTAGACTCCTCCACCCCATGGGGAATTCTGTGGTTTAGCCTTGGAACTGGTTATAATAGCTCTATGCCATTTTAGCTTCCCAGGTCCTGGAAAGCCTGTCATTGACAGCAGCAAAGAAGTCTTCATAACACGTGCTAAAAGATCATGCATCTGCCAAGGGCCAATTATATTGAGATGGTATCAACAAATGAGAGTCACAATAGAGTGTCCTATTTTGTCAGAACTGATGGCATAATGGGCCCTATAGGAATATTTAATGGGTTCCCATTATAATTCAATATAATCTATGAAAATAGGCTTGATAATAGGATATCCTATTGGATAGATAAAAAGAGGGTGAAAGCAGGAGAAAAAGAACAAGGAAGGGAGAAAAGGGGAGTGCAATGAAGGGTAAGGGGACAAAGGACATAGGACAAGGAAAATTAAGCTGCCCACGTTCCACACATGGTTTTATCATTACTACAAGTTTTAGTATTTTTAAAAATATTTTTTATAATGTTGTTAAAAATCCCTTCATTAAATTTTCCTTTGAGTCATCTTCATGGAATGGCTATCATAGATTTTCAATCAATTAATAATAACAACAGCTAACATTTTATATAGTGCTTTGCAGTTTGCAAGGTGCTTTATAAATATTATCTTATTTGATCTTCATGATGACTCTCTGAGATAGGTGCTATTATTAATCTCCATTTTACAGATGAGGAAATTAAGGCAGACCAAAGTTAAGTAAATTTCCCAAGGCCACACCACTAAGAAATGTCTTGGGCAAGATTTGAACCAAGACCTTCCTGACTCCAAGTCCAGAACTCTATCCACTGTGCAACCTAGGAGATATAAAAACACAAGTTAGTCATATTAGCAAAAAGATGGAGGACTAGATATTTTTGCTGATCCCTATAATCTCTCAAACCTCTCCAAAACAAAAATAATGTATCAAAGATAAGGCAATTTTAATTGTCTCCATGATATAGGACACCCCCTCCAAAAAAAAAAAAACTAAACAAACAAAAAAAGAAAACCCTCAAAACCCAGGAATCAATGCTTACTGACCCTGAGCTCGATGAACACCTCCCCCACCTCCCATGATATGAGATTGCACTAGCTGACCCAAGGACTAGACATGGAGATTCACAATAAAACCCAGCCACGAATTCAGCCCCCTCTCTCTCTTTCCAGTGACATGATGATTCTAGCTCCCGCCTGTGGATGGTTGCTTTGGCTACAAAACAGACAGTCAGCTCTTTGGCAGCCCTTCAGGTGCAGAAGCTCACTGATACTTCCACAGATCCTCAACACTCTGGCATATAGCAATCTGTGCTGTAAAAGATCTCTGCAGGAGAACAGAACATAGAGAACAGGACAGGATGTGTGTCTGGGCTTGAAATAAAGTTCATTCCCCTTTCCTCCCAGAGCCCCAGAGACTGGTACTATAGAAATCAATGCAGCAGCAGTAGCACTGCAAAGTTCTTAACTTCTGGTATGAGGCTAAAGAACTGAAAAATAGAGGGACCAGAACAGGACACAGGACAGGACTTAATGTGGTGGTTTAGTGGGAGATGTTTAGCACTTCACTAAACCTGAGGGAAATAACTCAGTATCCCAGTGAGGTTAGTTTTGTTCACCCGAAAGTCACTTGGGATGGAGACCTAGGCTGATGAAATATGAATTGCCCAGTGTGGGAAAAGGCTGAGATGCTTTGAGATGCTTTGAGATACAAGGAAACTACCATCAAAGGGGAGAGAGTCAGAAAGTGAGCAAAAAGGGAAAATACAGAAGAAAAAAAATCTCAAGAAGAAAATCCAAAGACATTGAATGTAAACGGATAACTCAACAAAGTAACCATTGACAACAGAGGAAATATGACCTCCAGATCTAGTAAACAAGTTCAGGCATCTATTAATAAATATTGCAAAATAAAGAAAAACTGTCCAACACTTGAAGAGACAGAGGACCCCGAGGGATGTGAGAATATAGTACCATAACATGCTATTTCTGGGTAGTTTAAAAAAGAAATAAGAATTATAAAAACAATACATGACCTGCACAGCAAAAACAATGGACAGAATAGAAAAAAATGGAATCTGCAATGGCAAGTCTCACCAGAGAAATCAAAAAGAGAATGCTGGATTGGGAATCCAAATATACAGAAGTGAAGGACAATCTAGAAGGAGAAAAAATTAGAAAAGAAACACTAAAAGAAAACATGCTCACCATACAAGTGAAACATCTCAGTCTCAAAGACAGAATGCCTAGGGACAAAATAAGGATCATAGGTCAAAGGTCTCTTAGAAAAACACAAGATGAAA
Source organism: Vombatus ursinus (assembly GCF_900497805.2). Lineage (NCBI taxonomy): Eukaryota > Metazoa > Chordata > Mammalia > Diprotodontia > Vombatidae > Vombatus > Vombatus ursinus. The sequence goes on along the minus strand of NW_020954600.1, from coordinate 8,089,630 downwards.
CATTTGGACACCATAATGTAAGAAATAATATGAAAACTGATCTGAACTTCTGAAAACAGTAAATGAAATACTAATTGAAAGATTGCATAGGTCATCTCCAAGAAAAAAAAAAGCCTTCAAATCCAAGACACATGGTTTTTAAATTTAACAGTTCAATTCAAAAACAACAAGTTCAGCAAGTAATTAGGGAAAAGACCTTCAAATATAAAGGAAAAGAAATTTTAATAACATAAGACTATTCAGCACCCATTAGAAAATGTAGGAGGGAATAGAATAATGTGATCCTGAAGATCAAAGGATCTCAGGGTATAGCTTATGGTGACCTATCCTGCAAATCTGAGCTTAACTAGCAATGGGGAAAAGAAATTTTCAATCGTAAAGTGACATTTGAAACTTTATTAGAAAGAAAACCAGAACTAAGGAGGTATTTTTTCTCAAATAAGGTCACCTTAAAAATATGCTAAAGAAATGCATGAGGAATGAATAAATGCAACAGACAAGGACAGCAACAGCAAAAGAGTTACAACAGAGAAATCCAAAGGATCCTTCTTTCCAAATAACCCCAAGGAAGCAGAGGTGAAGTCAAAAGTCAGGAGGAGGTAGCAGTGAAGAGGCAGGCCTGAAGCATTATGGGCAGAATCTAGCAACACCCTGCCTACAGGTGAATCAATGCTGGTTTTTTCCATTTGTTTTGTTGTTGTTGTTGTTGTTTGTTTGTTTTTTTGTTTGTTTTTTTGTTTTTTTTTTGCTTTTTGTTTTTTGCCTATATTTAAAAATGTAAGGGTACATGAAAGGGATGGAAGGAGGGGAGCAGGGGAATAGTGAAGAAGGTGTGATGTGCTCTGGCCAAATCAAAGACTAACAATAAAAAGAAGATGACCCTTGAGGTCTCACTGTGAAAAAAAGCCTGAGGGGGAATTGGTGAGGAAGAAAGGAGAAAGGCTGAAAAGAGGGGAAAGGAAAGAGGTCTTATTTGTGAGGTGAGAGGGAGTTCCACTAATGAATGTGCCTATGGATAAAAAGAGATGATATGTGAAGGGGCATGTAAAGCTTTCTCCTTTGAGTCAAGTAGATTTCCGCTTTCTCTGGTCCTCTTCAACTAATCCTGTTTATTAAAGATGGAGTATCTTTTTTTTTTTTTTTTTGGTAGAACAGCCAGGAGGCCAATATCACTGAATTAAAGAGGATGTGTCAGGGAGTAAGGTATAAGTAGATTGGACAGGTAAGAGAGGGACAGGTTTTGAAGGGCTTTTAATGACAACATTTTATATTTGACCCTAGAGGCAATAGGAAGATATTGGAGTCTATTGCATAGGACAGTGATATGATCAGACTTCAGTTTTAAGAAAAGCACTTCAGTGAATAAATGGAGGATGGGCTGGAGAGAGAAAAGACTTGAGTTGAGACAGGCAAGCTATTGTAAAAGTCAAGATGTGAGGTGACCAGGGCCTGCGCCAGAGTGATTATAGTGTCAGAGGAGAGATGGGGGAATAATCAAGAGATGGTACAAAGGTGAAATTGATAGGCTTCGGCAATAGCTTGAATATGAGAAGGCAAGAGATAGTGAAGAATCCAGGATGACGCCCAGGTTGTGAGACTGAGGACTGAGAGGATAGTATTGCCCTCTACAGCAATAGGAAAGATAGGAAAGGGAGGTAGGCTTTAGGGGAAAAGATAATGAGTTCTTTTTTGGACATATTAAGTTTAAGATGTCTACTGGGCATCTAGTTTGAGATGTCTAAAAGGCAATTAGAGATGCAAGATTGGAGGTTAGCAAAGAAATTGGGGCAGGATAGTTAAATTTATTAATAATTAGCAACATCTCAAAGAGATCATACAAATGGGTAAAGGACCCACGTGTACAAAATATTTATTTCAGCTCTTTTGGTGGTGGCAAAGAATTGGAATTAGAGGGGTTGCCCATCAGTTGGACAGTGGCTGAAGAAGTTGTGGTATATGAATGTAATAGAATACTATTGTTCTATAATAAGTTATGAGCAGGCAGACCTCAGAAAAACCTGGAAAGATTTACCTGAACTGATGCTGAGTGAAGTGAGCAGAACCAGGAGAATGTTGTACACAGTAACAGCCACAATGTGCGACGACTAACTTTGATAGACTCATCTCTTCTTAGCAATGAAAGGATCCAGGACAAAGAACTCATGATGGAAAATACTGTCCACATCCAGGAAAAAGAATCATGGGGTCTGAATACAGATCAAAGCATATTATTTGCTCTCTCTTTTCTTCTTTCTTGTGGTTCCTCCTATTGGTTCTAATTCTTCTTTACAATATGGCTAATGTGAAAATATGTTCAATATGAATGTATGTGTAGAGCCCATACCAAATTGCATGCCATCTTGGGGTGGAGGAGAGGAGAGATGGGGAGAAAATGTGGAAGTGAATGTTGAAAACTAAAAAGAAATAAATATTTTTTTAAAAAGTGGAAACATGAAAAAAGTGGTGACTAAATCAAAGAGATCATGACATGAAGTAGCATGAAAGGAGAAGAGGACCCAGGACAGAACCCTGAGGGACACCTATCTGGAGGTGTTTATTATTGTTGTTTGGTCATTTCAGACTTTTCTTGGCAAAGATACCGGAATGGTTTGCCATTTCCTTCTCTAGCTCATTTTCCAGTGACTTGCTAAAGGTCACACAGTTGGTAAGTATCTGAGAGCAGACTCAAACTCAGGAAGATGAGTCTTCCTGACTTCAAGCCCAGCACTCTATCCACTTCACCACCTAGCAGCCCCTGTGATCTGGAGGAGGAACTAGCAAAGGAGATAGGGAAGGAACAATCAGATAAATAGGAGGAGAAGCAGGAGAGAGTAGTACACCAAAAACCCAGAGTGAGGAGAATATCAGGGAGGAGAGAGTGATCAACAGGGTCAAAGGCTGCAGAGAAGATGAGGAGAATCATTGGATTGCACAACTGAGGTGATTAGTATCCTGGGACAGAGCAGCTTCAATGGAGTGAGAAGTTTGGAAACCAGATTGTGAGGACTGAAGAAGAGAAGGAGAGGAGAAAAAGTGGAGAAACCTACTGTATATAGCCTTTTGGAGGACTTTAATTGCAAAGGGTGGAAGAAATACAGGATGATATTTAGCAGGGATGGAAGGATCAAGTGATTTTTTTTTCAAGGTAGGAGAGACGTGGACATATTTGTAGGCAGTAGGAAACGAGCCAGTTAAATGGGACAGATTGAAAGTAAGGGAAAGAGTAAAAATTCTTTTTTTTTCTGTCTTTGCTTCCCAGGGAATGCCAAGCCCACCTTACTTTTGGCTCTGACTCAAGGCTCCAGACCCCCATTTGAATGTTCTGTTTATAACATCTTAATTTCATGTTAAGTTTCTTAAGGTGTAGAAGCAAAACTACATAATATCTCTATATTTTTTCGGGTGCTACTGATTTTTGCCTTCAGATAAAATAATATTCATAGCTTAATGTCCAAGTATAAATGAATGCTAATGATACAATATTATTCTTTTAAAAGTCATAAAAATATCACAAACATTCCAAGGCAACTGAAGAGCAAGGGGAAAAAAATGTCTTAAGTGCTTTATTTTTAATCACACACCACTACCATACTCGGGGTGAGTACTCTCTCGAATCTAAATCACAATAAATATAAAACACTAAGCATCAGAAAAAAAAATAATTAACTATCTCATTTTATAATGTAAACATAGTACTTACAAAATTTTATGAAAGGATGGCCGTCTTCGCTCTTTAAATCTATAACCAGATGCTAGATTATCATGATTTGTTTTCACCACAATGGCGAAGGAGAGGAAGGGATTAATTGCAATTCTGATGAATGGAAAGCCTGACAAAATAATAGTTTTTAGCACATCATTGTTTTCACTAGTTAATTTCTCTCCAGCAAAGTTTTATTTCAATGGTACATCATCATAATTGCCAATTCTGCAAACATCAAACTGCAGGTGTGCTTACGAACTCACTCTGCAACAAATACAATACACTAAGAAATTCAGTAAGAAAAAAAAAGATTCAGAAATTTCAAATTTTCTGTGAGCAGATGGTGACATCTAGTCTGACTCCCTCACAAAAAGATATAAAATGTTTGGCCTCTTTGTTCTTAAGACCTGTCACATGGAAGGGAGACCCTCACTTTTCATTCGTTCTTCTTAATTAAATCACTTTTGAACAGTGGATTAACTATTTCATCTCCAGGCTAAGCCTGGGATCTACATTTTAGAAAACTGGAGAATGCCTATGTAACAGGTAATCAGGGCAGGATTTTTTTTTGTTTGTATTATCATTTTTTAGGGAAGGAAACTGGCATTCAGACACTTTTATCAACTTGCCCAGGACAACACAACTACTCTGTAACAGAGTCAAGACTGTAACTGGAGTATTCTAAGTATTTCAAAGATCAAGTCTATTGCACAACTATATTTGGATGATGCATCAATGGACATTTCACTTTCACTCACTGCTTATATCCATTTAGCTGCCAAATCCTGTCATCTCTACCTTCATAACATTTCTTTTAGACATTCCCTTCTCTCTAGTACAACCACCACCCAGTTCAGGTCCTCATCACCTAGGGCTATTGCAATATCCTGCTAACTGGTCTATTCATTCCAATCCATCCTCCACACAGCTGTCAAAAGTAATTTTACTTAAGTACAAGTCTGATCATATATCCCCTGATTCCACCTTCCCCCTTCCCCCCCCCCCCCGACTTAAATCCAATGGCTCTCTATCATCTCGAGATTCAAATATAAACTTCACTGTTTGGCATATAAAACTCCTTACTACCTGACCCCATCCAACATTTCCTGCCTTGTTATATGTTGCTTTTCTTTGTCCAAACTCATTTTTTTACTGCTCCTCATACATGGCACCAAATTTCCCATTCCTGTGGCTTTGTACTAGCTTTTACTTATGTCTGGAATGTACACTCTCCTCTTCTCTGTCTCTTAGAATCCTATTTTCACTAAGACTCAGATCCAGAGCCATCTTCCACATTAGAGGTCCTTAATCTGATTCTTATGAATTTTAAAGAGATATATTTTGACAACTATATTTGAATATGACTGGTTTCCCTTATAGTCCTATGTATTTTATTTTATGTCAAAATAAGGGTAACAAATAAACAGCATGAAGCAATATAATATTGTGGATAAAGAGCTATCCTTGAAGTCAGGAAAACTTAGTTTTTGAGGTCTGCTTCTGATATATAATAGCTGTGCTGCCACGGACCAATCAACTAACCATGCAGTACTCCTCCATACCTATCGAAGACCATAAATACCAGATGAGTTGTTGATCTGCCTTGGGGAGGCAAGGGCAGGAGGGAGTTCTACATAGCAATTCATAAGTCAAAACCAAAACTAAGATGATAATTACATGCCTGTATAATTATTCAAACTAAAATCTATTTTCACTGCTTCCACTGCAAATGATTTTATTGGTGGCCAGAGACTGAAGGCCAAGTGCCTTCAGAGTGTCTCTCAATAGCCTCTCAATAGGTTTCAGCATTGGATGTTCATTTGTTTTGGTTATAAGTATCTCCTATCATTATTTCTACAGGTAACTTGTGTTAGAATGGGGGGGGGGCATTGGCAGTGTAACCTTGGATAAATCACTTGATGCCTCCAAATCTCCATTTCATCACCTTAAAATGGGTATTCTAATACCTTTAATAGTTCCCTCAAAGGGTTGGTGTGAGGGAAGCACCCTGTAAACCTTAATGTACTATATAAATGTGAGTTATTTTTTTAATCAACAAAAATCTTTGCATGGGAGAGATCAAACACCTGTCTAGAAAGGAGGTCCCAAACAGCTGCAACTTGTTCCCTCAATTTCTCCTCCCCAGTATCTACTTTTATTTTTGCTTCTCCCCCGCTTTTTCTTCAAGATTCTGAACTTCTGATCGCTGCCCCTATGATGTTTTGCTATCACGATATAGTAGAAAAATGACTGAATTTTAAGTCAGAAGACCAGAGTCTCAATCCCAACTCCTTATTAGTTGTGTGACCTTGGGCAAGTCTTCGGACTTCCCTGCATCATATATCCCTCTATAAAATGTTGAATTAGATGATCCATCACTAAGGTCCCTGTCATCTCAATATCTATGAGACTAACCAGTTCTCAATGACTTCTAATTTCATTTTCTTGGTCAGGAAATAATAGTTTCCTTCTTCTAAAATTAATGATTGTTATTATTTTTCATTAAAACAAGAGCTCTATTATTCACACTTTGCCATTATAATGTAAGTTATTCTACTACTTAAAACTAAGAAAGCTTCATAATTCTTTAAAATATTCTCTACATCATTGTGACATATAACCCAACAGTCCATATTAAGAAGACTTACAGTCTTAAAATAGAAACTGAAAATTAGGAGGAATAGATGAAAAGTCATTCAGTTTTCTATGATTTTGCTACCCGGGGTATTGACTGCATTGACTGTTTTGCACGTAATGGGAGGTTAATAAATGCTGGCTAGTTAACTGATTGAATTATTGACTGATAATTGTTCATTCCATTTTTAAGTTTAAAAAATAAATTTAATTCAAGAAGCATTTAATAGCACCTACTATGTTGTAGGCCTTGAGGGTGCAAATAGAAAGAATGAAATGAATTCTACTCTCAAGGAGCTTACAACTGATTGAGGAAGATAACATATAGATATAGGTTGTATTTGTCCTCCATTCTCCAAGAAGACCATGACATCAGGGAGGTGATGACATGACTTGCAATTGACTTTGATCTGAGTGAGGGAGGGCTGTGCAAGGTCACCAGCCTCACTTTCTCCTCCAGAGTCATCTGGGCCCAGAGGCCAGATATTCATCAGGATAAGGGAGATGGCCCAGGATGCAATGGAAAACCTTGACCCTTTTAAGCTATGATCTTTTCAGGTTCTCACTTTGAGTGAGGTAACACCCATTCGGTGAACAGGCCTCTTTAAGAAGTGAGTCAGGGGTAGGAGGAGGGGTGAGATGAGGAGAAAATTTGGAGCTCAAAATCTTGTGGAGGTGAATGTTGAAAACTAAAAATAAATAAATTTATAATTAAAAAAAGAAAAAAGAGAGAGAAGTGAGTCAAAGTCTGGCCCCTTTAATAAAAAAAAATAAAATAAAATAAAACTGGGAGGGGAAGACCCTGAGGATTGCTGGCCAAAAGAAAAACCATTAGTATTTGTGTTTATCCTTCATTCTCTAAGAGGACCATGCTATCAGGAAGATGATGACCTGACTTGCAATTGACTTTGATTTGAGTGAGAGAGGGCTATGCAAGGTCACCAACCTCACTTTCTCCTCCAGAGACATCTGGGTCTAGTGTCCAGATATTCATCAGGATGACTGGAGATGGCCCAGAGATATAGAAGTATATACAGAATTTTTAATACAAAATAACACATGAAATTTAAATACAAGGTAGTAATAAATACAAAGGTTGATGAAGTAGATGATGGTGTTTGAGCTTCATCTTAAAGGTATAGGAGGTAAGGGGGAAGTACTCTCTAGGCATAGGATCAGGGCTATGCCCAAAGCATGGATATTTGAGAGATGGAGTGTTGTGTGTAAGGAACAGAAAGGAGACAAGTTTGGCTGGATTGTAGAGTGCAGGAAGGGGAGTCATAGATAAGTAATGTATGATGAGGTTGGAAAGATAGGTTAGGGTCAGCTTGTGAAGGGCTTTTAAAGCCAAACAGAACCATTTATATTTTATCCTAGATGCGATAGGGAGCCACTAGACTTTATTGCACAGGGAAGTGACATGATCAGACCTGTACTTTGGGATAATGGCTTTAGTAGCTATGTGACAGATGGGTAAGAGTAGAGAGACGAGAAAGGGAGACAAATTAGGAGGCCATTACTACAGACTAGGTGAGAGGTGGTAAGGCTCTGAAATTGAGTGAGAGCTAGGAGGAGAAAGAACTCTTCTCTCATTTGTCTTTCCTTATAGGACAGAAGGGACAGTCGTGACTATTTCTGAGATACCCAGATACAAATCTAGGGCTCTGAAAAATACTGTACTGTCAGAAAGTCTCAGCATTGAAAGGGATCTCAGGGGCCATTGAGTTCAATGAACACCTGAAACCAGAATGCCCTCTGGCATTTCCTGGAAGAGTGTTAAAACAACCTTTGACTGACAGCCACAATGAGGGGATGATCACAACCTTCCAGGGCAGCCCTTTCTTCTTTGGGCTAGTGCTAACTATTAGAGAGACATTTTCTTACAGCAAGCCACAATCTTCCTCTGACCATCTTTCATCAATTGCTCTTAGAAATGTCCTTTGATATCAAAGATAATAAATTCAATCCTTTCATATGACACACTCTAAATGTACAAGGTACTTAAACTCTCTGTGCCTCAGTTTCTTCATCTGCAAAATAGGTCTCATAATAGTAGCTGCCTCACAAGGTTGTTGTGAGGAGGATCAAGTTAGTTAACATACGTAAAGCTCTTTGCAAATCTTAAAGACAAATGTGCCTATGTGTACGTGTGTATGGGCATATACAAATGTACATGTGTGTGTATGTATGTGTGTATGTATGTGTGCATGTGTGTGTATGTTGTATAAATGCATGTAGGCATAAGTATGTTTGTATGTTTCCATATGTGTATAGTCCCTCTTAGATCCCAGCCTTTTCATGGTGAAGGGGCTTGCATTGCTCAGTGAAACTATGAAATACACCACGCAGGGTTACCCAAGACAGACAGGTCATAGCAGAAAGTACTGACAAAAGGCAATCTGCTGGAGAAGAAAATGACTCAGAAGACGAGCCCAACAAGATAGTGATAGAAGGGCCTAGAGTGAATGGCAGAAAACACTCAAATCCATCAATCTATCTATCTATCTATCTATCTATCTATCTATCTACATATATACCATATATAATAATATAATAGATAGTATATATAAGTACAAGAGTCAGACATGACGGAATGACTGAAAAACAGCAACAATAGGTGTATGTATATACACATATGTGTATATGGCATATATGTGTATATAGATATTTGCATGTGCATATATGTATATGAATGTGTAGGTATGTTTGTTTCTACATATGTATATATGTATTTATTGTATGTATTTGTCTATGTTAATGTATGTATATTTATGTGTATGTAGGTTTAGAGTTAGATGTGTCTATACATTTCTCTACTACATTTATATAGATGTATATAATTACAGCGCTTCACATACCTGAAGGCACCTGACTACCGTGTCTCCCCAAAAGTGTTTTTTACTCCAGCCTGCATTTACCCAGTTATTTCAACTGATTCTCCTTTGATATATTTGCTGTTCCCTCCCTATTTTGGCCTCTGAGCTCTGCGCATGTTACTACCAGTCAATATACATCTGAAAAATGGGGGTCCTGGAATTCAATAGTACTGCTGATAGGTGGTACAATGGACAGAGTGCTGAACTCAGAGAGCAAGAGACATGAGATTCAATTCTGCTTTCACTAGCAGAATTGCTAGTGACCCTAGCTGTGTGACCCTGAAAAAGTCAATTTATCTCTTCAGGCCTCAGTTTCCTTATCTGTGAAATGAGTATTTGAACTCAGTGGTCTTTAAGGTCCCTTCCATCTCTAAATCTCACTCTTTCTGACAACAATGGTGTTCTTAATGAATCACAGAATGGAGACTGCTTTGTTTTGTTGGGTTCAGCAGTAGGGTGGCCGTGTCCCATTGATGTCTCTTATCGGGTGTGTTGGCAGTAAAAAACAAAATAGCCCCTCCCGCCCTATTCCCAAAAGCCAATAATTTTCAAATGAACAATTGCCCAGGTTAAGCATTCCTATACTATACTTGATTTTAAATAATAACAATTAAACAGCTTTTTTATTTAAATTAAATCTTTTAAGATTTGTCCCATTCTTCTAACCTGTCAACATATTTTGGGATACAATTTGTTACTCCCAACATCACAGCATTCTCAAATGTTATAAGCATGTGTCCTATGCTCTCATAATTGTGTATATATATATATATACACACACATACATATATACGTGTGTATATACACATACACACATGTATATACACATGTATACATGTATACATATCTATATGTACACAGACATGCATTCATATATATATATAGTAGATGTGTGTATGCATATGCATATATATATACACTAAAATGCCATATAAGTTATATATACTATATATTATATTATTATATATGGTATATATGTAGATAGATAGTTAGATACATAGATAGATAGATTGATGGATTAGGGTATTTTCTGACATTCATTGTCAAATTCTTTGCAAAAGCTACCTTTACTCCTGTCTTCCATATCCTCAGTTCTTGTTCACTTTTATATTCCTTGAAAATTGGCTCCTGACCTTTCCATTTAGCTGAAACTACTCTCTCCAAGGTTTTCAATGATCTCTTGATTATTCAATATGATGGCCTTTTCTTAGTTGTCATCCTTCTTGAACTCACTGAATCTTTTAACATTCCTGACCATTTTTCCTTCTTGGATAATCTCTCATCCCTAGCTTATCATAACGCAACTTTTTCCTAGTCCTCCTCCTAATTTTCTGAACACCTTCCAGTTATTTTTGTTGCATCACTATCCATTCACCATCCCATAATCATGGATCATGCTATGTTCTCTCCTAGATTCTCTTCTGCTTTCTTTACATATTATTTTAGTGATCTACTCTCATGAGTTCAATTATGTATGCGTAAATGATTTCCAAATCTATATGTCCACTCTAATCTCTCTTCTAAGACCTATCCCCACTTTTAACAATCAGTTTGGCACTTATGTCAAAAACAAGTGCCCGTTAGCATCTCAAATTCAACGTATCCAAAACATAACTCATTATCTGTCCTTACCCTGACTAAACCTGACATTCATCTAAACTTTCCTATTTCTTTTGAAGGCATTACCATGTTCCCTACATCAGAATCATTTCTAAGCTTGTCACTATCTTTGTTGCCCCTTAATACATTTGGTGTCTTGTTGGTTCTATTTCTACATCTCTTACATGTCCTCTTCTCTCCACTCAAAAGACCACCACCCTACTTCAAGTCCCCTTCAGTAAAAGTCAGCATGGTATGCTTTATATAGTCCTGTACTTGGAGTCAGGAAGATGTGAGATTAAATCCCAATTCATGCACTTACTAACTATGTAATTATGGGTGAGTTATTCAACTATAAAATGAAGGGACTGGACTTGTTGGAACCAAAAGTCCTTTCCAGATCCATATGTGTGATATGATACTATAGGATACTATCACTCATATACTATGACTGATACTAACTCTATGAAAGTCTCTTAACCTTTCTAAGCCTCAATTTGTTCATCTAGAAAATAGTTTGACTTCATCAGCAAGGTGCATTTTAACTCTAAATCTGTGAGCCTATGACCTGGACTACTGAAATAATAGTAATTCATATTCCCGTTTCCATTCTTTCCCCCATGTCAGTTTCCTCTCTATTAGACTATAGTCAACTTAGTCAACTTAATATGTGTGTGTATGTATGTGTGTGTGTGTGTGTGAGAGAGAGAGAGAGAGAGAGAGAGAGAAAGAGAGAGAGAGAGAGAGATGCTATTTGGTTCTATTCATACCTAATGCCTGACTGGTGACAACTACCAAAATAATCTTTCTAATCCACACAGTTGAACATATCGCTTCTTTGCTAAATAAAATACAGTGGTTCCTTGTTGCCTCTAGACAAAGCCCTTTTCAATTTTATTCCATCCAGCTTTTCCAAACTTGGGTCAAAGCACTCTCAGGCACTCTATATTCCATCCAAACTGATCTACTTTTCCCTATATACAAAATTTCATTTTCTGCTTCTGAGTTTTTCCATAGGTTATCTAGAATGGCTAGAATGCACTTTCTCTTCATTTACACCTTTTAGAATTCTTAACTTTCTTCAAGGCTGAGTTCAGTCATCACTTCCTACTAGCAGTCTTTCATGTTTCCCCCAACTGTTAATATTCCTTCTTTTCAAATTACTTCGTATTTACTTATATATTTACATGTTTTACCCAAAGAGACTATCCCTCAAAGGTGAGACTGTTTCTCAGTTTGTCTCCATATCCTCAGTATCTAAAATAATTCCTTCATGGACAACTAATAATATTTTTTTGTCAGTAAACTGAATGGAATTGAATTGGCAACAATATGATCTTAGAAATTGGTTTAGCCATGAAGTATGAAAACTCCTACCTAAGCAGAGAAATATGGTGGCCATAGGGAATACTAGTTTAAAATGTAAACTCACCTGTAAACTCTTGTGAAGGAGTTTGATAGAAGATCATGGGAATTATCTCATAAAGTAGTAAAAATTTGGAGAGGAAAACAAGCATATAAAAATTTTGCTAAGAGACCCAATTAGGCCAATTCATTTTGAGAACTTAAGGATGAAACTAGAAGAATGACAGACAAAAGGAAAAGGCAAAGGAAAAGTTCTGTCAAGATAACAGTACAAGGTATTTTCTCCATCAACGGTAGCAGACTTTCTGCATCTACATGTTAACTCTATATTCCCCAACCTACTCCAACGGAGAAAGCAAGAAAACAAATATAAAAAGAGCACCTGTTGTTGCTCAGTCATTTTTCAGTCACGTCCAACTCCTCATGACATCATTTAGGTTTTCTTGGCAAAGATACTGGAGTCATTTGCCATCTCCTCCAGCTCATTTTACAGATCAGGAAACTGAGGCAACAGGGTTAAATGACTTGCCCAGGGTGACACAACTAGTAAGTGTTCGAGGACAGATTTTAACTTGGGTCTTCCTCACTCCAGACCCAGTATTCTATCAACTGTGCCACCTAGCTACTCAAGAAGAGCACCTAGACTAGGTCAAATACACACAAAGGACATCTATCCTATAATCAGGATGCAGTTAAATGATTGCTTGTAAAGCTGTAGGACAAAGAGAAGGACACTAAGTGTTTAGGGAAAAAAAAATAATTGTAGATTTTATTATTATCCCCAAAAGGTGATCAAGAAAATGTTAATAACTACCAACCCAATACCTTCTTTCTCATCTCTACAAAATCTATATGGGAAAAATCTTCACCCATATTTAAAACATTCCTGATGTTGTTATCAGAAGGGAACAGACAAACTTCTATCATTGATAATCCATAAAAGTCTGAAATTTTTAAATATTCATAAAAATGATGCATAAAATACAGTGATTTTACTTTTCAAAAGTGCATACCATTTGCACAGAGATTATTTAACATGGAGGATGGATTCCCAAAATGATAGTAAGGTCCTCCAGGTATTCCTGTTTGTGGATGATATTATACTGATTATATCATTGCCAGAACACTGCAGAGCATCCTTAATGTAATCAATAATCACTCAAGAGAGTTTAACTTACTTATCTCTATAAGATAAAACAAGTGGATGAAAAATGTCTATTTCCCAGACTATATCACCAATTAGAAGGAACAAGCCACAGAACTTGTCCATCAGTTCATATGTCTTGGACAGACAAGGAAGTGTACCTGGAATGGAAAAACAGGAAAACCGATTGGATGATATTGGGAAAAATTCATAGCGCTTTTAATGATCCCAAGAATCTCCCTAAAACAAAGCCCAGTCTTTTTAACAGTAGTATTCTTTCAGTAATTGTGTAGGGGCAAAAGTAATAGCATACTGATATTCCAAAGAATTAAGGCTGTTAGTTACCTCCAGGGCAATGGAGAGTATATGGTGAGCTTAAGTAGGCTGCATCATATTAACAATAATGAAATTTGCAGAAGACGTGGTGTATGCTCATAGATCTAGAACCAGAAGAGAACTTAGTGGTCGTCTATCTCCCTCATTTACACATAAGGAAACTGAGGCCCAAGTGACTTGCCAAAGCTAACTGGGGGAGTATAAGAGATAATTTTGAACCTAGGTCTTCTTATTCCAAAGCCAATGTTTGTAACATAGGAGTTCTCAAAGAGATGCATGATGGAAGAAGAGTCATGTAACAAGAATGAAAAATACTCATTGAATAGCCTAGATGCTCCAATGGTAACCGTGAAACGTCAAGAGATCCAAAGAAAGTCCTTCAGGATGCTGGCCAGGAGAGGGGAAGGGGAATCTCCTTTGCAGGATTTACAGGAAGACAAGAACAAGAGTTGCATAGGATGGTGGATGGATAACTCTATATCACTGGAGGGAGAGCCCATCAATATGAGATCACAGATCTACTAAATAAGTAGGAATGCATAAATACATGGTGAGAATAAACACACTGAGATATCCTTTATTGATTATAACCTCCATGAGGGAAGTGGCATAAAAGATACCATGTTCATGACCCCAAAAATGAACTAAACCAATCTTATAATAGGACAGAGAGCTAATGGACAAACAGCCACCATATTATTGCAATATCTATGAAACAGTGAAAGTATCAAAAAAAAGTGATCTATCTAGTTCATTGGAGAGATCTTGATGAAAGATTTATGAGATATGAAGCTGAAAATTATACAGGCTGAGAAATGGAAAGGATGTAACCTACAGAAGGCATGGGAGTACTGCAACTCATTAGATCATTAATGGTTCAAAGTAAGAACAGTACATGACCCAATGAGAAAATCATATTCTGTCTCCATTGTTGAACCAACATCATTATAAAGGCGGTCTGAAACTTGAAGTATTGACTATTTCATGTAAACTATGATCTTTGCAGGTCAGTCATATAGGACATTTGGATGAAATGTAACTCTACCCTTCTGGAAACAATCTGTATAATTACAGCTATCCATCTCCAGTAAAGAGCTTGATTTCTTAGTGGTAACTTTGGGACCAGTCATCTTCTCTAGTAATATTTATTATATGGACACTAGGCTGATATACTACAAAGAAGCTACATATGAAACTAAGCTTCTGCACAATTTGTTTGGTTTTTTTTTTTTTTTTTTTGGTAACCAGGCTAAAACATTCCTTCTATGTTTCAGCATGAAGCACCTACTGTGTATAAAAGTATTGTGCTGAACACTCAGGGTACAAATAGGGAAGTAGGACAGTCCCTGCTCTAAAGGAGCTCATATACTAATGGAGGAGATCACACATAGGAAGTGTTCAACTGCAAGTCAGATGGAAAGCTCCCGTGCTTCTTAGAGTACAATGGCAAAGTATATGGTAAAACTCCTTCCTTAATGTAATTTCTATTGATAAAGCCATACCACTTTCTGATGCTGAACCATTTAACAGTGGCAAATACTTTGTGGACAAGAACTTTCTTTTCTGAAAGCAAATTCCTTAGGAAGTATCAAAATTGCACAAAACCTTACAGATCCTTTAGTATAACCACTCATTTTATAGATGTGGCAATTGAGGCCCTAAAAAATGACATGATATGCTCAAGATCATACATCCAGGAAGGGACAGATTCAGAATTTAATACCGCATCTTTTGATAACAAGTTCCGTGTTCTGTCCACTATAGTACAGATGCTTTAAATTCAACTGTTCAGCATCCTGCCGTGTGTGTGTGCATGTGTGTGTGTGTGTATATGTGTTCCTCAATAAGAGTCTCCATAACTTCTGTGCTCCCAGAAGAAGGAATTTCCTTTAAAGAGCTTTGCTTGTCTCTATCTCTCTGTAAAGAGTTAATGAACTTGGGGAGGAAGAATCACTAAGGATATCAACTGAGTGTACATATAATTATTATTGTTGTTAAGTTGTTTTGCAGTTGTGTCTGATTTCCTGTGACCTTATTTGGGGTTTGCTTGGCAAAGATAGTGAAGGGGTTTGCCATTTCCTTTTCCAGGCAAGGAATTGAGTGAAACAGGGTTAAGTGACTTGTCCAGGGTCACATAGCGAGTAAGTGTCTGAGGCCAGATTTGAATTCTTGAAGATGAGTCTCCCTGACTTCAGGCCCAGTATTCAATCCACTGCACCCCCCAGTTACCCCTACAGTCTTTATACTGGTACATGAATTCCATAGTTCTGAGGTTCTACCATTATTCATCACTTAATGATAATCTGAGAGAGGAAAGGAATGTATGATAAATATTGTCCTACACATAGTAGGCACCCAACTAATACTTTTTTTTTTTTATTTTGTCAATGGAAGAACAAAGCTAAGATTTCTCTTCCGGTCACTTAAACAGGGATTGACAGAAAGTAATCCATATGAGTAGAATCTCTATGAATTCAAGGCAGTTCCTACTCAAGATATGGAGAAAGGAAACGAATGATATGTGGAAGAATGGCCAGATGTTAATTCCTTATAGCACTATCTTTTAAAATTGTATTTCCACTTGGGAATCATTTTCTTCAGTAAACAAATGCGGATTTTTTTAGGTTGAAAAGTTCATGATGTGGCACACACATACTCACAGTCACATCACACACTAAACAGAAATACATACATACGCACACACATACATACACAGAATATCCCTGAATCTAGAGCCAACCCATAAAGTCTGTGTGCTTAATTGCCAAAGAACACTCACTGAGCAAAGCCTTTGTCTGCTGAATGGGAAAGGGGATGCCACAGATTATTGGTTTGTCTTCAAGGCAAGATCAAATTGCTGACCTTCTAATTATATTGGGCCCAACAACAGCGGAACTTACTGAATGGCCTTCCTAATTCTGGAGCTCAGAAATCCAATTAAAACTGGAGCTATTATGCTTACGGGCCAATCTGCACAAGGTTCATTATATTGGAGGCTTGCAAAATGGCCTCGTGACTAATGACTATGCATTGTCTACTTCCTCCATATTCAGGCTGATATCATCTATCTAAATATAAACAAATCAGATCAGTGTCAAATCAAAGCCCTGACAGAACCAAGATTGAACTTAATGCATATTTCATTTTGAACTAGCTCAAATATATCTATCAATCTAAGCAGACATTAAGAAAAAAAAAAACAGCCTGCTTGTTGTAGAAGATGCAGTTTGCAGAAATACACCCTATCTGTGGAGCCAGTGGCAACACCATTTTCTCTTCCCCCACTCTCGAAATGAATGATATTGGAGATTGTGGGGGAGGGGAACAAGCATGACAGCTAGAAGAACTGGAGAAGCAATATTTCACACCCCACCCCTCCAACTTGAGGGGTTGGATGGTAAGTAGCATTGAAAGATGACAGTCACCTTAATAGATATGTTGCAATATTTTAGAGAGATTCTTAGGGAGAAATAGGATGCTTTACTGGCTCCTTTCAGATGGAATGTTCTTTCTTGTAAAGGATTTTTTTTTTTGCCAAATATAAAGGGAAAAAGGTCGTTACAGTTTACAGTCACAATATCAAAACCTAGAATTGGTGTCAGCCACTCTCTTGGAGTTGTGAAGTGATAGGGAGAAGGCTCTGTGAGAATTTCTAGCCATGTCCCATTGACATTGAAGAACCTTTCCTACCTTCCTTAATTGTTAGTGGTCACTCATTTTTCCTTACATTATGCCTTATACATGTATTGATTTTACATGTTATATTCTTCATCCCCATCAAACATCCTTCTTGAGTATATTCCTTCTCCCTCTTGGTTAAATGTCCTTCTGATGGCAGAGACTGCTTTACATTTTGTCTATGTGTATCAAGTGCCTTGCACACTTTAGAGGCCTGATAAATTTTCCTTGGGTTAGATTGGTAGTCAACTGAGAAGAAGTATTTGATGTAGAGTCACGTCACTGAAATTGCTGCTGAAAACTGTGTTTTCTCCTAGACAGAAAATTTAGAAACTCTTTTCTGTGATAACATAAGTAGTCCCCAGTGACGCAGCAAGACATGTTTAGATAAATAGATAGACATATGCATTCATATATACATGGAGAGATAGATAGGTGACAGATCATTTACAATTAAACAGATGATAGACAGATGATATATAGTTAGAGAATCTATATAGAAGAAACTGCATCTATTTTCCTATATCTAACAATGGATAGGTCAGCTATGTAGATATGCATATATGTTAAAATATCTAAATGTATTTCAATATAATTTATTTCCTTGGTAATTCTATGTATTTTATTTATATATGTAAAAACATTATTCTGAGAAGGGATCCATGGGTTTCACCAGACTGTTGCCAAAGGCATGTCCAAGTAGTCCCTCACACAGATAGATAAACACACAGATATGTTAGGAATCTTTGCTCTAAAGGGATTTTGCTTTACTTGAACAGAAAACAAAGTCCCAGCTCCAGTGAGGCAGTGCCAGGCTAAGAACTTTCTTTCCTTTTGCCATCCAGTCAATGCGACAAGCATGAGGAAGCACCTAGCTGTCAGGAAGGCACTAAGCAGGCACTGGGCAGAGAAGGACTCATTCTATGCTTCACCTGCTGGATGTTTTTCCTGTGGTCTTTCAATAGTACTTTCCTCCTTCTTTACCAGGGAGCTTGTAATAAACAGGGAGAATACTGATTCACCATGTATATCTTTCACTAGGTTTCTTAGAGATAGGGAAACCATGAGTCAGAGAAGGAATCGTTCAAAATGTTCTGGGGCCTTCATGTCCCAAGGGTCTCTGACACAAGGCTTGCCATAGCTGTTATTTTTTTTTTTTTGCATTTTCTGCTGACCAGTATTTCTTGATCACAATACAGGCAGAGGTGGAAGACCATGGGTGTAGAATGTTGAATACACTGCTGCTTGCTGCTATGTCATAAAGACATTTTTCTCTATGTGAGGATTTTTTGTATAAGAATCATTATGTTTAAGCATCCAATAGGAAAATAACACTAGTGAATTTAAGCTAACAACAGATTGCAGTATAGCAACAAGAATTTTCAGTTAGGGAGCCTGGGTTCAAATCCTGCCTTAATTACCAACCTATGGCCCTGTGCAAATCACCATCATCTCTAAGTCTCATTTTCCTCAGCTAAGGTTCCTTCCAGATCTAAAACCTATGAGACTGTAAGTTCTCTAAGAAGGGACGATTTGGTTCAGCAATACAAACTTCTCAATTCAGAGGATCTATTCACAATAAAAAAAGTCACTGGTTTTGTGTTGCACTGTTTTACTCAGAGTATGTGAAATAAGGTATATCAAATGCTTTGCAAACTTTAGAGGAAGGGGTGTGATGAATACTGTGTTGGACCTTGGGTAAAGAAGACCCAGTTTCTAGTCCTGCCTCTGACACTAAATTATCTCTCACTCCTAGTTTTGTTTTGTTTGTTTGTTTTTCCACTGTAAAATAGAGGTAATTGAGTAGTAATCTGTCTCACACAATTACTGAGATAATAAGGGAGATGGAAGGGACAAGCATTTATTAAGCATCTACTCTGTGCCAGGCACCGCGCTAAGCACTTTACAAGTACAATCAAATGAGCAAATATTAATGAAGTCATTTGCCAATCTTCAAATGCTACATAAATGTCAGTTAATATTCATTGATTTCTCAATCCAAATGCAAATCAACACAAAGGAGAGTTCCCCAAATACAACCAAAATATCCAGCACTTATGCATCTCTTTACTGGAAATGGCTTCTATCATAATTTCCCCATCAGTGCCATCCAGGCAAGTGAATTTAAAATCATCCTGGAAGTTAAAAAGTTAAACAGTGCCCTGCAGAGAGCTTAGTCAACTTTATTTAGGATTCATTTCTGTTTTTGCTTGAGACTCTCCAAGGGATACATCAGATACTGACAGCTTGTAGAGATAAATAGGATGACAGTGGTCATTACAATAAAATTAATTCCAGTGCATTAGAATGAATATTCTTGTCTGCTCATTACATTTACATGATTTCTAAATGCACTAAGAATGGAAAGTATTGTTCATTTGGTTGCAGTTCTGGTGTTTTTTGTTGTTTATTTGTTTGTTTTTTTGTATTTCACTGCAAAACAGTGGGCAGTACCAACCAAACCCTGGATCAACAATATCTGGAGAAAAATGGAAGCTCTAAGGTTTGCTGATGTGATCCTTGGGGAAGGCTTCCATTGTGTTACCACTGTTTCCATGATGAAGGGAGCATGGATGTCATTGCCAGGATGGGGAAAATATAGAAGAATATGCCAGAAAGTATAAGAGGGAGGGGGGAATGAAAATAATTACAGTATCAATGACTCAAATTTCTGAAGTGTATGGTAAGTGGGGAAATGATCAAAACCACCAGCTCAAATATGAAAGAAGTGAGACTAAAGAATTTAAGTGACTACCAACAGTTACATGACTAGTGAAGGTCTGAGCCAAGACTAAAAGAGAGGTATTGGGAAAGAGAATTGAACTAGAAAGGGTCCTAGAGCTCACACAATAGATTTAAATTGGGAGAACATCTCGGAATCCATCTGGCTCAACTCTCTTATTGGAGAGATACAAAAATGGTATCTACAGAGCTTAAATGACCTAAGATCATGTAGGCAGAGTCTGACTTGATACTTGAGCCCAACCTCTTTTACTCAGCAAGGAATTGGAATCTGAGGATTTAGGTGAGGCAGCTGGTTGGTTCAGTGGGTAGAGTGCTGAATTAGGAATCTGGGAGATGTAGAAGAAGGTTGAACTAGATATCTTATGAAGTCCTATCCATTTCCAAATTCTTTTGATGCCAAAGAAAGGGATTTAGTTATGAAATCATAGATCCTAGGATAATACCTTCACTTTGCAAATGGGGAAAGCGGAGCTAAAAGAGATTGAGAGGATTGCCTAATTATGGAGAGATAGTAAATAACAGAACTGGGATTCAAACTCAGGTCCTTTGACTCTAAATCCATTTTTCTCTCTACTTCGCCATGTTCTGTGGAAGCATTGAAAAAACTAGGGCAAGGACAGATACATTTAAATTAATAAAGATTCTCACAAACTATGTTAACATCAGGTCACTGAATGACTCAGGAAACAGGTAAAAGAATTTTTTTAAAAAACCCACTACTCTATTTCCATCATTTTAAGGGTAAAAACTTCCAGTTATTCAAGCTATTATTGTCAAATAATTAAATTTGTCATTGATCCCTCCAAAGTTTTACTTCTTTAAAATGAGAGCTAGCATGTATATAGTGCTTCATGTTCTGCAAAGTGCTTTATATGTTACTTCATTTGAGCCTCACAACTCTGAGATAGAGATGTTATTATAATCTCCATTTCGCAGATAAGGAAACTGAGGCTGAAAGAGGTTGTCCAGAGCCACATTAGTAGTAAGTGTCAGAAGCAGGATTTGATGACTTCCAGGGCAGCACTCCAGACACTGGGCTACCTACCTTTTAATAGCACTTTTGTTTTGTTTTCGTTAAATGGAAGGTTAAATTTCAGTCAGAATCCGAAACTGGGTTTGGTATATTACACTTTAAAAAAAATGAATTGGCTGGGCATGGTGACCCATCCCTATAATTCCTTCTCATGGGGAGGCGAGTTTGATGGCTCCTGTGAGCTCAGGAGTTCTAAAGTGCAGTAGAGCTAAAGTCAAAGGATTGTTCTTGCTGAACCTGGCTCAGAGATGGAGCTTAGGGACACCAGGCTGAGTAAGGAGGGACAAACTCACCTAGGTCAGAAATACTGAGTGGTTAAAGCTTCCATAGTAATCAGCAGTGGGGTCAGGAAAGTGAGTGGTTGTTGTACTTCCATCCCTGAAAAGAGAGAAAAAGCCTATCCATCTATCTATCTATCTATCTATCTATCTATCTATCTATCTATCTCTCTATCTATCTCTCTATCTATCTATCCATCATTTATCTTCCTATAAAATGTATTTGTACATAAACATATACTTACATATACATACATGCATACATACATACATACTTATATACATATATATGTTAATAAGCATTATTTTTCTCATTCCCACCTCTCCTTTCTCCCTACCTTTGATGGGGTAGGAAAGGAAAAAAAATATATCTATATCTATATCTATATCTATATCTATATCTATATCTATATCTATATCTATATCTATATCTATATCTATATCTATATCTATAT